>NC_138182.1:225635888-226199744 GCF_964194105.1 Spermophilus citellus | reverse complement strand
AAAGATAATGAGGAAGTCAGTGATAGAGGGAATAAAGAAGGGATCAAATGAAAGAGTAAGAAAGAAGGTGAAGCTGAGGCTCAATGATTAAATGATATTGATTCAAAAATATCATTTGAGTACCTATTATATTCCAGGCACTGGCTACGATGGTCAGCAAGACAAATATTGTCTTGCTTTAGTGATCGTGTTTACCTGTAATTGATGTCAGAACCATGAAGTGGTATTTAAGGGGCTTAACTCTATAGTTCCAGGCCTGGGTGCTTTTTACCTGATTCTGTAGCTTTGACCTCCCGTCTGTTATATGATTTTTTGCTTTAATCGTTGCATCTCATACCAGCATAAATATCCTCATATTTTTTTTTCTGAGACGTTGTTCTTCCAGGCAGAATCTTATTGACTTAAAAGTTTTTATAAGATTAAGCTCTACCCTCATAAATTTCCTTGGTTTGGCTCAAAGTTATATACACTAGAAGATGGCTATTCCAAAAATCAATATGGTTTTCCTTTTCAGACGGAGCTGGGCTCTTTGTCATAGTGACATTTGCAATTTGTTAGGTGTTTACAGCTTCCTCAAGCCACTTGAGTCACCTCTGATCAAAAAAAAAAAAAAAAAAAAAAAGATGTGGGAAGCCTGGCACTCTGAACTCATTCTTGTCTGCTTTTACTTCCTCCTCTAAACAATGGAATGTTGGAGCTGGAACATTTTAGAGAGGAAGAAATCAAGATTCAGAGAAGAGAGTAGATTGCAAAGTCATCCAGCTCCTTTTGTACAGTCCTAGGACTGGAGACCAGGACTTTCCAGTGTTCTTACCTCTGACACCAGCACATCCATATCATAGAATTGACTACCAGGGATCTCGTTCTCCACTGCTTTCTATTTTGGAAAAATACAATTTCAGTTTTTGCTTCAAGAGACCATTTCTGCTTCAAATCGTCCTCTCTGTTCACATCCTGTGTTGGCTCTTCACCACTGTCTCTGGCTGAAGGGAACCAAAATCTGAGCTATGTAAAGTAGAAGAAGCAGGTCCTTTGGGCATGATTTCAAGGACCAGGGAAGGGCCTTTTTCTTTACATCTATTTTTAGAAGCCAAAATCACGTAAGACAATTGTTTTCATTCTACAAGGAGAGCTAGGGTCCACTGTGTAAATGCCCAGGAAGGGAAACGTGATGGCTTTGTTTGAGTAGCAAATGATTGACCTTGAAGCTCTTCCTGGGAGTTCTTGTGAGAGTCCAAAGAGAACACAGTCCACAAGGACACTTGGAGCTTTAGGAGGAACTGGAGAAGTCCATTGAACTAAAAGAAAGGAAAAGGTGTGTGTGTGTGTGTGTGTGGCAGGGAGGGGGGAGTGTGAGGTGGAATCAGGAGCTTCCAAAGATAAATTTTGTTTATAACATCAACTGTGCATCACAACTTGGCCCTTCCTTGACCCTGTCTGCTAGTCGGAGGTGCCCACATCCTAATCCCAGACCCGCATATACTGCAACGCTTCCATTCTGGGTTTCAGTAACAATGAATGCCGGGAAAGGAAGGTCTTCAAGCCAGTGGGTACCTGACCAGCTGTACACCAGAGAGGAATCCTGGCTAACGGCAACTGAGCCTTGTGGTTGGTTCTTCATCATAGAGGTTTTCATGAAAATTCTCTGTGTGAGGATTTTAAGGAACTGAAACTACTTTTTCATGGTACTTTGAGTATGGGTACCCATCATTATATATTTGTCGAAAAACCACAGACTGCACAACACCAAGGGTGAACCTTAAAATTAACATATGGACTGTGAATGATGATGTGTGCCACTGTAAGTTCCTCAAAGGGAGCAAATGCACCACTGGAGTGGGGCATGTGGATGAGAGGGAGGCTGTGCATGTGGGGAGCAGGGGATATAGGAAGTCTCTGTACCTGACATTCAATTTTCCTAAGAACCTAACAGCTTCGCTTAAAAAGTCTATTTTTAACAAATCAAATTCTGTGTGTATGGCACCTGGGAGACAGTCTGGGTGTTCCCACAAGAACTTGAAACAGAGGACCCCCTGGGAACTGGAAACCTGGGCTCTGATCTGGGCTCTGAGGCTGACTGTGGGCCTTGACCTCTTTCCCTCATCTGCAGATGGGGAGGTTGACTTGCAGATCCACAGCTGAGGTTGACAGCTTAGTTCAAATCTAAGATTTTATGATATCCAAGGAACATACTTTTCCAAGTTCATCTTCTTGAGAGAAACACTAACCTCAGAACAAGCTGGGCACATAATGAAGCCAGATTTAAAGTTAGGTAGTCAGTGTAGTTAGGTAAATCGGGTCTAATATCAAGTGAAATCTAAAATGGAGGCCATGCCGAGAATGACTCAGGGAAAACAGGACAACTCATGGAATGTTAATGAAGTCCCGAAAAGGCCCTAGGCCAAAGTCCACCTCAAAGAAACAGCCCCCAACAGATTTGGAGATAGCCCATCCCAGAGAAGTGATAAGCCCATCCCAAAAGTCCTTCCTGCCCGTTTGGCCCACCTGTGTCCTAACCCTTCCCACCTACATTCCATCACCAAAACTACAAAAAGGGGAAACAACCGCACTTCCACGGATTCCACCTCTTGGGTCCCCTTCTTCCTCCGGGAGAAGTCTTTTCTGCTGTCCTTTAATAAACTTCTAATTTCTACTCTGACCTTGCCTCAGCGTGCTTCTTTGGTGTTATTCTTCAACATCGGGGAAGCAAGGACTCGTCACCGGTCAACAGCGGTATCAATAGGAAGGGCCCTGTTTTCTCCACTGAGGCTCCCAGGGTTCCCCCCAGTTTCTTTGGCTGGGTCCAGAGGTATGGCCATTTTCCAGCTAAGATTTGTCCAGATCAGAGGAGGCCTCCTTGTTCAGGCCTCACTCAAAGTTGGCAATGGGCTGACCACTGGGCAGTAGAATTCCTCCTATGCCTCCCACAACCCAGCCTCTCACCCAGAAGAGCCACTTCCCTCCTGGGGGAGTGTGGGCCATCACCTCTGCCTGGGAACCTGGGCAGGGCTTGGGGCGTTGATACTCAGGTCCCAAGTTCATTTTACCTCAGGCCCATTTTTTGTCCCTCCCGGTTTCCCTCCTTCCCAGGATACCAGTTCCACTCAGCCTGAGTTTGAAGAAATGTTTGCTTTGTGTGTGTGTGTGTGTGGGGGGGGTACTGGGGTTTGAACTGAGGAGCACTCAACCACTGAGCCACATCCCCAGCCCTATTTTGTATTTTATTTAGAGACAGGGACTCACTGAGTTGCTTAGCACCTCACCATTGCTGAGGCTGGCTTTGAACTTGTGATCCTCCTGCCTCAGCCTCCAGAGCTGCTGGGATTACAGGCGTGCACCACCAAGCCAGGCTTTGTTTTGTTTTGTTTTGTTTTGCAGCTCCTGGCAGACAATGATTCCACCCTAAGCAGAGCATTATTTTAACCTTGGTCTGGGGTTCCCAGAGTCTAGCTTTCTCCCTGGTGACTCACACTTACACCCCCTCCATTTGTCAGACTCCAAGGCCTGAGCTTCCTCAAGAGAATGGCAGGCCCCAGCCTGGGGGGTCTGCTGGGTGAGACTTCAAGACCTCACCTGTCAAGCTCCCTTTGAATTCAGATAATTGTTTGCTTGGTCTTCAGTACCAGGCCTGCTTGGTAGAGAAAAGAAGTAAAGAACTTTGGCGGCTTCTAAGCCTTTAATCAGCGAAAGCATTTGATAGAATCAAGCAAGTTTTCGAGGTTTCCCCGCATGCTTATCTAGCAAACCACCACACTTCAGCCCCTCCATTCTGGATGGCAGTAGACTTAGATACAGATTGTTCAAGAAGCTGCTTGCTGCCTTGCTGCAGGGGACTTCTATTTAGTGCCTCTTATCATTGGAGGAGTAAGTCACTTCCCCTGATCCTTTCCATTAAACCCACCACTCACATCTTCGTTTTCCTTCTCAGTGTCTCCACACCATTGTCCCCTTTGCCGAGTTTAGTGATATTTGCCCCCCCTTTTTGCTCTGCGGAAACACTTACATTATGGGCTGTCCCTGAGAGAATGAGATGAGCAATACAGATTCAAGGAGTTAAGTCAGACCAGAGTATTACAAGAAGGACCTCCGCCCCATGCTTCTCCTCCTGGCAAAGGCCTTGGCGGGTTGGACACTAGACAAGCCGTTGGGTCTCCTGAGGAAAGGCTTCCCAGGTTCCTTACTGTCCTTTTTGGGAGAGTTTCCTGCAGAAGCCAGAGTCCAGGCTGAGGACAGGCTGCACGTTTTCCACCATCTTTGCAGGGGGGTCTGCAGGTTGGTAGATGGATGTTGAAAAGGATCTATGACATGGAAAATTGCAGTTGTCCATCCAAATTAGGGGAGTGGGTTGCTGTGTACATGAAAATGAGAAGAGCAATTCAACCGTAAGGAGAAACTTGCCTCCAGGTGACTGCTAGGCCTCATCCTCTCTTTCACGCCTGGTCTGTGCTGGGCAGCAGCTGGTGCCTGGACCCTGTGGAGAGTGGCAGGCCCTTGGTGCAGCCCCAAGACACCAGGTGAATCAGTGCAGAGGGAGCCAGGCCTCCTGCTTGGGTGCTCTCTTCTCTGGTCTATTCAGTGTCATGGGAAAGATAAGGCCTGTCGCAGCAAGTCCAGGAGATGAAAGCTCACTCCAAAAGGAGCCCATTAGCTAGAGATAAGTCAGGAGTGTGTGTGTGTGTGTGTATGTGTGTGAGTGTGTGTGTGTGTGTTGAAGGATTACGGAAAATAACATCCCTCAAAACAACCCCTGGCGGAAAGAGGGCAGTGTGGCCTGGGAGACAGGGAGGGAAGAAGCAAACATTCATCCCTTCCCAGTGACATTGGGCCCTAAGGGGGGAGGCAGCTGGGCCCTGGACTTTCACCCTTTCCCATTGTTGGTGAGTGAGTCAGGAAGGAGAGAGTGAACAGTGAAGCTCTGGGTAACAATGATCCCAGAGGGAGAAAATAAGCAATGGGAACCGAATTCTGAACTTCCATCTCTCCCAGTAACAATGAGTTTTGAATCTTTACAACTCTGCCCACACGGACATGTTTTGCCTGAGCCTCTGATGACTAACCACTCATATTGTAACCTATAAAACACAGAGCTCTTCTGTAACGGGAGGTCATTTTCCACCCCCAAAATGAGCCCCTCCGATGCCTGACTGATTGACTGTGCTGCTGAATAAAGAAAAGCTTGCTGATCCTTTGAGGTCTGCTTCTGTTTTTGATTATTTGTGCTTACAGAGGTGTGTGTTTATTGTGTCTGTGTACCTGTGGGAGGATGTTTTAATACTGGTGACTTATTTTAAGGCAGTGCAATGTATTAAAAGATTCTCTTTGCTTGTTCTTTTCACATTGATGGACCCACAGATGCTCACTCTCATACACATTCCTGTAAAGAAAACAACTTCTTTTTGCTGTGTGTCAAACAAATAGAACCTTCCAGCGTCTCTAATTCAATATCTTATTGCCCTTGTGATCCAGGCTCAGACACACCCTCTGGAGCATCGGAGGATACAGTGAGCTGGCAACATCTTCCTCCCTTCTACCTTGTTTCCCTCAATGGCTCTCCAAGGAGCTGTGAAGGAGGGGAGAATGATTCAGCATGTGAGCTGAGAGCTAAATGAGAGTTCATCCTGGAATCAGGAGTTTTGCCTGAGCAATCTAGGCCCCTGATGGCTGGGGGAGGGTGCCTGGGGGTGGGGGGACACCTATGGCTGGCCGACTTCCCAGGAGAAAGTCCTGCAGGCAAGGCAATATGGTGGCATCTTCAGAAATGGACTTCTGTTCACTGTTCTCCACTCTCAGCCTTGACATGATATTCTGAACCTCCTCTCCTCCCTGCCAGACTCTAGAAAAATGGCTTTTAGGAAATCAATCATTTCCAACCTAGTACAAGTTGAAACCAAAGTATTATCTCTCTCAGGGTCATTTGTACTAGAAGCCTTAGCCTTGGTTGCTAAGTAAAAGTCATTTCACCTCACAAAGGAATAACATGCATTAGCCTACAGATAGAGGGAAATTTCAGGGACAGGAATATCTTTTGGACTTTGGAACTTTAATTCCAAGGGCCATCCAGCTCTGGAGAGGAACAGGGGGCTGCTTCAAGATCTTCGTATTTAAGTTGGAAAACTCTCTCCACTTGTCAGTACCTGAAAATTGACGGTACCTGAAAATTTCACCATTTTTCTATGAAGGTGGAAGTATTTCTCTTCAAAGCCACTGTTTCTGGAATAGCTGACTAGGAGAGGGGCAATGCAGTGACTGGACAAGAGATAGTCATATTCACTTTCACATTCTAGGCATCTCAGTCTTGGGAAACAGAACAAGTTAATTTTAACAACCAGAAGAGGAAAGAAGCATGATGTGGTGGGAAGAGGCTTGAGTTTGAAGTCAGCAGACTCAAACTCCTGACTCCAGGATGAGTCTATTGATGGCTAGATGGTGTGGAGGAAACAGCTTACCCTACACACTCTCACCTGTTAAAGTCAACACCTGTCAGGAGCCGCTCTGGACAGGATCTATGTTCACAACTTTAAGTCCTGAGTCAAGAGGTACTGAACTGGTATTGCACCCACTGCAATACAATTGGACCTTACCTTCGCTCAATAAGAAAGTGTACTTCCAGGAGTTGGTGTCACCTGATGGGGTTGAATTACACCCACTTGTTGGTTGTAACCCTAACCCTAACCCTTTTTTGGACAGAATGTTCCATGGATTAGCTCCCTCCATTAATAACACCCGGGGTCGAGGCATGTTTCTCCTCTTTCTTGCCTGCCTTGCCCCCCTTGTGGAATCTGTGGCTGAGGAGTGGTCACTGAACCCAAAGTAAAAAGTATTTCTCTGTGTGTGATAATTTCATGTCAGCTCAAATTCACTTGGAGTAACCCTGATTGATTTAGTCGCGTGAAGCCGCAAATACCCATAGTTGAGTCCAAAGAGAGAGTTCATGTGAAAGAACTTTTAAAATGGTAAGCCCTGTGCAAATATAAGTTATGATACTGTTTCCAGTTGTTAGATATCACTATTGCTCATAGGGTCCCTCTGAAGCACTGGGCCTGCAATTCAGGTACCTGCCACTAGAGGGACAGGGTACTCTAGCAGCCTACAAAAAAAAAAAAAAAAAAAAACACAAGTATTTACATTTTGGGGCCCTTCTAGCTGATGTCTAACAGTTGACTAGGGGTTTCCATGCATATTGAGACCCCAGGTTTGGCTAACAGCCTCTTAGCTACCAACTTTCAGGTGCTCCACATCAGTCACCTGAAATTATTTGTTCATTTTGATTTTTGTTGTTTTTTGTTTTTTAAAGAGTCCCTACAAGTGATCAAGGAGCCCAGGAATAAATGTTTTCAATAAATTAAGTCATGATTCCTGATGTCACTTGGATAAATTGAGTTTCCTCGTGTTTTGAAAATCAATCCAGTGGTACCATCCTGTTGTCTTAACAAAACCAAACTTTCCCACCTATGTGTGCTTGTGATATGGTAGGCTATCTAAGCTTTTTGTGAATCATCCAAAGTAGCTCCGTCTGTAGTGGTTAGTCCCCACACACAGCACCACAGGTCACTGTGTTCTCTATCTCCTTGGCAACGTTTGTGTCTTGTTGTAAAAGAGAAAAGTTGTTATTGCAACACAGGCAAAAAGCTCTCAAACCCATCCCTCCTGCGGTTTGCTTTAACAGCATCAAACAAAGGGCAATTTCCAAGCCAGTGAATTGGGTGCAAGATTCAGACAACCTTGAGAGTTTCAGAAACCCTGGAGTCACGACATTAGATCCCGACTCAAGAGAGCCAGGCAGGAGGCCGTCCAGCTTCCCCTCTCTCTGGCTTTGACATGAGCTACAGATGCTAAGAAAATCCAGTCATTTTACTTTGCTCTTCATTTTGCTTCTTTGCTTCATCTCTACGTTCCACTGTCTCCACAGAGTGGGGGCTGGGGTGCCATTTCTCCCAGAGGACCACTCCCACCCACTGTGGTTTGAAAGTGTGTGCCAAAGTTCACGTGTTGGAGACTTAAGCCCCAATGCAACAGTGTTGGGGAGTCCAGCCTAATAAGAGGCGAGTAGGTCGCGAGGGCTCTAACTACATGCAGGAGTTAAGGTCATCATTGTGAGGGTAGTCATCGAGAGTGAGCTTGTTATAAAGTGTGTTTGACTTCCTCTTCCCTTCTTCCTCTCACACTCTCTTGCTCTTCTGCCTTTTGCCAGGGATGGCCCAGCACAAAGGTCCTTGCCAGATGTCACCACGCTGTTGAACTTCCCAGCCTCCAGAACCATGAGCCACATAAATGTCTTTTCTTCATACATTACCCAGTCTCAGATGTTCTATGATAGCCACAGAAAATGGACTGAGATCCTTCCTGTCCTGTGCAAAGGCTAGACTCCTGTTAAAAAGGCAACCAGATGTTTGATCTTCTGAAAGATGGCCTGTTGGTCAGGAACTAAGTGGAAAGCTGAAGTCTGTGGGGGTGAGCTGAGTGCTCCCTCCTTTAGAAGGCTCTGTCTGTGGTCCTGGATGTCTTCCAGGTCTGAGAGCAGAGGTGGAGGCCCTTTCGCTGAGAAGACAACTGGGTAGTAATTTGCCTCCTACTCCTTTCAGGATAGAGAAGGCCCCCAACCTGGGAGCACTTGGCTGGATGTTGCCATTTTATGGACGACTAAAGTCCCTCTCTACAGTTCTTAGGGAGGCGTCCTTGAAAAATCAGATCTAGGGTGGATCCGAGGCCCTGGGGATAAAGGAAGCCAAATTATTTCTTTTAGAAAAGCCACAAAATAAAGCCAAGCCACTCTAGGATCTGTCTTTCTGCACAGGTTATCAGTCCCAGCAACAGACGTTGAGAAAAAGGAACCAAGGCTCCATCATCTTTTTGTAGCTTTAATAAAGTGCAGGAAACTCGATGCTTAAAAGAATGACACCCAGAACTGGAGGAAAAGAGAAGCCAGAAGCAGAGGCTGAAGTGCAGGAGCTCTGGGGGTAGGAGGGGCCAAAACCCGCAGAAATCACCCATTTATTTACTTACTAATTAATTTGTGTATTTATGTATACAAACATGCATGCATGCATGTACCTCCTTGTTCTAAATTGTTTGATTCACTTATTCACTCAAGTATTTATTGAGCACCTACTGCGTTCCAGACATTGTGAGCATGAACATTGCCTTAGCAGATCTCCCAGCCTAGTGGCACAAACAAAGATTAATCACCAAATCCAACAAATAGCTTCGTGATCATACACTGTGGTAAGCCCAATGCAGGAAATGCAGAGAGATCCACAAAAGGGCTGTGTGTGGGAGTCAGTGCGCACGGACCAGGAGAGATCAGTTGTCACGTTTCCAGGGTAGCTGTAAGTTGGTGGTTAAATGAAGTCCCTATTAAAATTAATTAAATTTATTAAATAGGTCATATTAAAAACAAAATAGTAAATATTTAAACTTATCACTTCCTAATTATTTTACAGTTTATGCTATCTCTTGTATTTGTTGGGTAGAAATACTATGGAATAATGTGTTGCTGGGTGTCTCTCCCCTACTCTTTTGGACATGATGTGGGTAGGTTGAAATTGGGTATTGTGGGCATATTTATACCACAGATATCAGCAAATGCTACAGATTAGTTATTCTTGGATTGTTAAACATTTTCCAGCACACCAGTCACTGCAGGAGGCCAATTAGCAATGTAACCCAGAAAGGGGAGACGTGCAGAGATGAGCAAGGAAAGTGTACCAGATGCCACCAGTTGTTTCTTCCTACCTATTTGTAGCTTGCCCTGCAGACTGGGCTACTCTTTTGGGTTTTCCCTTCTTTCTTTGTTTTGTTTTTGTATTGGCAATTGGCTCAGCTATTAAACCGCATGTCCCAGGCTTGAGATTGGAGCCATATGACCCAACTCTGGTGAATGACATGAAGTGAAGACTTATATACACTGAATCCAAGGCCAAGAGGAACTCAAATATCCCTATTTGCTGATGACAGGACTCAAAAAAATCCACCAGAAAACTTCTAGAACTCATAAATGAATTCAGAAAAGTAGCAGGATATAAAATTAACACCATCAATCAATTGTGTTCCTAGACACCAAAGATGAATCAGCTGAAAGAAAAATTAGTAAAACTACCCCCTTCACAATAGTTGCCCCTCGCCCCCGCAAAAAAAAAAAAAAAAAAAAAAAATACTTGGGAATCAATCTAACAAAAAGAGGTGAAAGACCTCTACAATGAAAACTATAGGACACTAAAGAAAGAAATTGAAGAAGATCTTAGAAGATGGAAAGATCTCCCATGTTCTTGGATAGGCAGAATTAACATTGTCAATATTGGCCATACTTCCAAAAATGCTATACAGATTTAATGCAATTTATATTAAAATTTAAATGAAATTCTTCATAGAAATAGAAAAATCAGTAATGAAATTCATTTGGAAAAATAAGAGGCCCATAATAGCCAAAGCAATCCTTAGCAAGAAAAGTGAAGAAGGAGGCCTCACAATACCAGATCTCAAATTATGCTACAGAGTTGTAGTAATAAAAAACAGCATGGTATTGGCACCAAAACAGACATGAAAACCAATGGAACAGAATAGAAAACACACATAAAAAACCCATATAAATACAGTTATCTCCTACTACACAAAGGTGCCATAAACATGCATTGGAGAAAAGATAGCCTCTTAACAAATGATTCTGTGAAAACTGGAAATCTATCTGTAGAAAATTGAAATTTAACCCCTATCTTTTACCTTGCAAAAAAACCTCAACTCAATGTGAATCAAGGACCTAAGCATTAGACCAGAGACCCTGCACTCACTAGAAGAAAAAGTAGTCCCAACTTTCCATCATGTTGGCTTAGGAACCAACTTCCTCTACAAAACTTCTGAAGCACAAGAGGTAAAATAAAAAATCAATGAATGGGATGGTATCAAACTAAAAGTTTCTTCACAGCAAAGAAACAATAAAAAATGTAAAAAGAGAGACTATAGAGTATGAGAAAATCTTTACCATTTACATCTCAGATAGAGCATTAATCTCCAGGATATATTAAAAAAAAAAACTCAAAAAACTTAACACCAAAACCCCAAGTAGTTCAATCAATAAATGAACAAAGGAACTGAACAGGCACTTCACAGAAGAAGAAATATGAAGGGTTGACAAATAAATGAACACATGTTCAATATCTCTAGCCATTAGAGAAATGCAAATCAAAGCTACTCTAAGATTTCACCTCACTCCAGTCAGAATGACGAGGATATAGGGGGAAAGGCACACTCATACATTACTAGTGGGACCACAAATTCGTGAAACCACAATGGAAATTAGTATAGAGATTCCTCAGAAAACTTGGAATGGGACTACCATTTGACCCAGCTATCCCACTCCTTGGTATATACCCAAGGACTTAAAATCAGCATACTACAGTGATGCAGCCATGTTTATAGCAGTTCAACTCACAATAGCTAAGCCATGGAACCAACCTAGATGCCCTTCAACAGATGAAAGAAATACCAGAAAATGTGGTATTAAAAAAAAGAAAATGTGGTATATATACACAATGGAAAATTACTCAGAAGGACTTTATGACTTTTGCCAGTAAATAAATGAATATGGAGACTATCATGCTAAATAAGTAAGTGAAGTAAGCCAATCCCAGAAAACTAAAGGCTGGATCTTCTCTCTGATATGTGTATGCTAACACACAAGAAGCAGGGAAGAATATAAGTTTAGTGGACTAGACAAAGGGGAATGAAGGGAAGGGAAGGGGTAAGGAAATAGGAAAGACAGCAGAATGAATTGGGCATAACTTTTCTGTGTTCATGTATGAATACACCACCAGAGTAACACACACATCATGTACAACACACAGAAGTGGGAAGTTATAGTCCATGTATGTATGACATGTCCAAATACACTCTACTGTCATATATATATATATATATATATATATATATATATATATATATATATATATATATATATATAGAACAACTACAATTTTTTTTAAAAGAAAGAAAATCTACTGGGAGAGGTTTTGCTTCTTGATGTGGGCACTCCCTCTTCCTCTTCATTTCTTCCTTCTTCTTCCTCCTACCTGGAAGGATGGCTGGAGGGGGAAGAGCCATCTTGTTGCCATGAAGGGGGACCAATTAGAATGTAGCTTGCTAAGAACCGCTAGGCAGAAATACAGGGAGCTAGGATGTGGTCCATTATGAAGCCGGCAGACCCCTGGACTGCCCACTTCTGGACTTCTTATGTGAAAAACAAATTCCTTTGGTTAAACTTCCCAGTTGGGTCTCTTTACATGCAGCCAAATGCAGTCTAGTAGTAGGACAGAAGACTCGGGAGGCAGGAGGTGACCCTCAGCTAAATGCCAAGTTAGCAGGTTCACTGTGTTGCATAGTCTCAGGTTGCACCCCCCTGAGTTCTTGGCCTCTCTCTGCTACACTGCCAGGGATTTGCCAGGTGAAAGGGAAGACCACGATGAGGTTGCTGAGAGGCAGCAGCAGTTTTGTGTCCCTCGTGGTATCCCGTGAATCACTTAGCAGCCAAGGTGGTGGGCTCCATGCAGCATCCTGGCAGACAGATTCATTTGGAAAATTCATTTGGAAAAATAAGAGGCCCAAAAAAGAAGCAGGAAACCTGGTGCAGTAAGCCACCCCTACCCCCAGCCCAGTTCACAAACAGCTTGCACATCTTATTTCCAAATACTCAGCTGCTTTTCCATGGAAGGGGTCTTTCGAATTCAAGGAAAAATCTTCATATTAAATATATGTATGTGTGTGTGTATGTATGTGTGTATATATCTCAACTGGTTGCTAGGGGTTTGTGTATCCGGCTGACCCCGCTTTCCTGTAAGAGAGAGTTATCTCTATAGAAACTGCCATGTCACCGGGGTTATAGAGCAGCAGCTGAGCCTCAGGCTGCCTCTTCCAGAGCAGATTCACTGTCCCCCACTAAAGTGCGTGTTCCGGAACCTGGGAGGGAGAGGACCTGGGGGCCAACAGTGGCTTTAGATCTCTCCCCCACAGGTCTCCTCTTCTCTTCTACCTACCCCTCCCACCTCTCTTTCTCTCTCCCTCTCCCCTTCTCTTCCCTCTGCCCTGTAAACAGAAAGAGGAAGCAATTCCAGACACGCAGAGCATTTTCCTCTGGGCTGTATTCCCACTTTCCTTCTCACCCTTGGAAAGATTAGATCGCTCCTACATCCCACACACCTGTGCACACGTGCACACCCTGCTCTGCAAAGTCATTGGCAGCTGCCAAGGGGCTCATTTGATGGACCACTCAGGAGTTCTCCATCATTTGTGAAGACTCCACAGCTAACTCAGATCACCCTCCCCAAAAGCCGCTGAATCACCTCAAGTGGATGCATACCAAGGGAATTGGGATATGGGCTATGCGTTTCCAGCTCGTATTGCCTTATAAATGGGCACTCATAGTTTATCGTCCAAATCCAGCATTCATAAGAAGAGCTCTTAGTAACTGCACTGGGACAATTCTCAGGCATCAGGATTGTCTGGGTCACCAGGATGTTTGACTGCTCTGCCTATAACTTATAAACATGTTTTTTTTTTTTTTTTTAAACAAACAGTGCATTCTGCTCTTCACTGTGAGCCCCACTGCCCCTGGAATTGGGGAAAGGGGAAGTTTTTGCATAATGCGTGGACTCTGAAGAAAGGAATTAATGTTGTTGAAGGGCTTGTAGATTTTTAAGAAAACCCCTGTGCATGATATCTCAGGCCCATGGATCTGAAGGATAAATACCCTCTGCCAACACGGCTTGTTAAACCCTGTAAGCCATTGTTTTAGTCAGCTTTTCCACTGCTGTGACTAAAAGATCTGACAGAACTACTGTAGAAGAGGAAAGGTTTATTAGAGGGCTCACAGTTTGAGAAGTGTTAGTCCATAGAAGGCCAGCTCCATTCCTTGGGGCTCAAGGTGAGGCTGAACATCATGGCAGAGGGAAGCAGTTCACATTATGATCAGCAAGCAGAGGGGGGGGGAGAGGGAGGGAGGGAGAGAGAGAGAGAGAGAGAGAGAGAGAGAGAGAGAGAGAGAGAGAGAGAGAGAGAGAGAGAGACTATCCAGTTACAAAACATAATCCCATAGCCATTCCCCCAATGAACCACTTCCTCCAGCCACATCCCCCTGCATCCAGTTACCACTTAGTTAATCCCGTCAGAACTTAATCCACTCATAAGGTTAAGGCTATAACTCAATCATTTCTCCTCTAGACCTTGCATTGTCTCACAAGTAAACTTTTGGTGAACACCACATCTAAACCATAACAGCCATCTTCTCACTCATGTTATAAAACTAAGTCATTCCTCTTATCTATCCATTCTATCCATCTCGTTCTCTCCTCTATCTGCATATATATATATATATATATATATATATATATATATAATTTATCTATCTATCGATTTACCTATCTACCTACATCACATTGTATTTATTCATTTATCCACTGACAAACACCTAAGCTGATTCCAGAGTTTGACAACCTGTGTTTTGTCTCCTTGAAAATCCAGTGCCGGCTTGAGAAGAACAAGCCCAGGGACTCTTAAATCACCTGCATGAGGAAGTCCTCAGCCAGGCTGCTGATGGAAGGAGCTGGTTTCTACCTAACATGATACAAAACCCCATAAGGCAAGTCCCCCTCGCTGCTTTCTTTTTTAGGAGTTCCACCCTCTTCATCCTTGTTAATTTTTCCAGGCAAACTTTAGCATCAGATAATCCCTTTACATTTTCTTTTCTTAAAATATCATTTCAGAGTATTAACACAAAGGTTAACTTAGCGAGAAATGAGATCATTATGTTGTCACGTTTAAATCTTCTTTTGTATTTTTAGGGGATTTTGTTTAAGCCTGAGGTGATGGAGAGTCCCTGTGCTTGTCCTCATCAAGCCAGCACTGGATTTTCAATGAGACAAAAGTCTGATTGTCAAGAATTTGTCATGCAAATTCTTGAACCACAACTCCAGACAATCTTCTTGAGGATCTTGGGAGCTGGTTGCATCAGAGTTCCAGAAAAAGAGGCCAAGGGTTCAAAAAATAAGTTTATCCGAGTGAGTTGCCCATCATAGTTTTCAGGTGGTTCAAATTCTGAATCTGGAAAGCTCATATTTTCCATAAATTGCAGTATTAATCATCATGGGTAGAAGAGTCTTCTATGTGTTGCGTGAGGATTCAAGCCAAGGGTGTGGACGTGGAAAGAGATGGGGATGGAGCAGAGATAAGGATAGAGATCCAGCTCCTCTGCTCTCTTATTCTGTGGACTTGAAAAACTAGACTTCGCTTCTCTGTTTGTCCCCGTCTGTCTGCAAGGTGGATCCATAAGATTTTCTACCAAAATTGTTAGGATCAAATAGATTCACATATCTATGTGGATATCTATAAGTTGTTCAATGATAAAAAGGGAGATGCTATTATAATTTCTTCTAATAGGAAATTATATTTTAAGTTATAAAAATCTGACCTGCAGCTTTTGAAATCTAATATGTCCTCAAGTTTGGGATTCTTACAGATGGCAAGAATTCATGCTTATATTTTCTACTTGCTTTAAGAGAAAAAAGCAGTCGTGGTGTAATATCTTTAGGGAAATGCTAACAGAAGATGAATACCAGGGAAGCAGGGTTATTCGTTTGGTTTGGCACATTCTAAGAAACTCAGATCTCACAGCAGTGTATATGTGGAATGCTTTTTCACTTGAATGAAATTCACTAGTAGAAAAAAAAAAAAGCCCATACGCTTCCAAAAATGACATCTCCCCACTTCCGCCATCTTCCTCCTCTTTACTAGAACTGCAGGAGGTAGAATGGCTCAATAAATGAGCTCTAGTATTTGGCAATCTGCACTCTGCAAATTATTGGGTGCGTGAGGCTCATTCCATACTCTTCTGGTGGGAAAAATACATGTTTGTCCTAGGAAGGACACATCCAAATAATCCAAAATAAGTACAACCCTGTATGAAACATATGAAGATTGAAACACCAAAAAGTACTGGCAGCTGTACTTGGTGGTCAATAAGCTCCTCTATGGGTTGATTCTATTGCATGTCCTGGAAGTTCAAGGAAGAGGAAATGGGCTCTTTTCACAGATGGGCCTCAAATGTGCCATCTCCTGCTAAAGGCGAAGAGGTGTTCTCTTCTTTTCTATGGCCTCTCTTTGGCTCACCTGATGGTTTTCAGGACTCTTGATGCCCTATTTGGAAAAGATTCTTAATGCAATTCCTTATCACTCTTTTTCTTTTATTATTATTATTATTATTATTATTATTATTATTATTATTTTAGTGTTGTCGTTTATTGATGCATACATAACAGTGGGCCTCATTGTCCATGTTTGTACATGCACATGTGCAGTTTGGTTGATTTCATCCTTCAATACCCCCTTCCCTGCCCCGCTCCCTTCCCCAGTGCCCCTCTTCTTCTCTGCTGGTCTTTTTTCTATTTTCATGAGATTCCCTCCATTTTTTTCCCTCCCCCTGATTTCTCTCTAGCTTCCACACATGAGAGGAAACCTACAATCCTTGCCTTTCTAAGCCTTCTTTTGGCACATCTCCTGCCCAGTCTCTTTTCTCAAAAATATAGAATCATACTTTATATTCTCTTAGAAAAGAATAACGTCCACAACTCTTAGTTTTGTTTTTTTTTTTTTTTGCAACTTCTAACATCATCATGCAGCAAAACTCATAAAAATGTTCACATTCTTTGACTTTTTAACCCTGATGTTAAGAAATGATACCGGAATAACAACTCAAAAGAAGAAGAGAAAAAAGAAGAAAACTTACATGTAAAAAAGATACCTATAGGAAAATATCGGAAGATGTCATGATGGGGTCAAATAAACTAATGCTGAATTTTAAAAGAGAAAAATGGAGACTTTGCAGAAATCTTTCTGTTAGAAATTTCCTTTCATATTTTGCAGCACTGGGGCTCAAACCCAGGGACTTGAACATGCTAGCCAAGTGCACTACTACTCAGCTATATCCTAAGCCCTAGAAATAATTTTTAATTGTTTATGATCCATGAAAAATAAAGAATGCAAAATATTATACATATTTATCTAAACTACATGACAATTTTTTTCCCTAAAAATAAATGTTCAGAACAGAGGAGAAAGGGCACAATTCTTATGGGGCTAACTTATTAATACATTTGAAAAAGGAAATGCTGTTTGGTGACTCCCGCTGAACAACTCACACGTGCTTCCTGCCTTTGTGGTCAATTCCAAAAAAATACTGCAAGAAAAGTGGAGACTTCTGTATCAAATCACATTTAAGAATTTTTTGCTAAAGACTGATCTGACAATTTTCCAATTGCCATTTCAACCATCCCATCTGCCCCTAGAACAGGATTGTCCTGTGGCTTCCTATCATCATCCCACAGGTGGTAAAGAAGGACCTTTAATTGTATTATAAAGTGGCACTTTGATTCTCCTAGAGAGCAGGAGCCTTCCTCTGGATTCAGAGTGGGGTAAAGGTATAGCATAACCTCATTGTGTACTTAAAATTTGTTTTACTAAAATATTCTTTTATGGAAATGTTAACACTGTTCCCACTTTTTGTAAATGTAGGACTTGAACCACCCCAGAAATCAAAAGCAGAGACAAACTGTACAGTGTGTTGGAGCTCCAGCATAGTTTGTTGAGCCATAAACCCAAAATTTTAAAATACAAGTAAACAATTTTTAATTGGAATAAAACCTATTTAATAATAAAATAGGACCAAAGCATTAAAATATTCTAGGAAAGTCAGGGATGAATAAATTTATTCAAATTTGTGCTCTCAAATCATAATTTTTTTCTCCTATTTTGTAAATTCACATTGGGAAAAGGGTATAGTATTTACAGCATATTAGGTATTTGTCTAAAAGTTATGTGAATGAATTCATTTAATTATCCCAGTAACCTTAAGATGTAGGTAGAATCAGTATCCCCATGTTGCAGAAGTATAAATTAAGGCCTAGAGAGGTCCCCTGACTCGTAATAGCTAAATCAGGAGTCAAACCCGGGCCATCTAGCCCTTAAGTGTACACTCTAGTCACTGCACAGAGAAATTGGCCATGTCAACTCAGTGTTCTTAGTTTTGACCTCACAGTGCCCTGGCTCAGGTCTCCAGAAAAAGATTCCAGGAAAGGAGGGTGGCACTGCTGGGCAGGAAATACGCAGGGTGAGGAGCCAGAGAACCACGGCTTGGCTCATGTGGACACGACACGTAAGCCTATTGAGATCTCAGTTTCCTTTTTCTTAAGGAAAATGCCTGCCCAGCTGGGCTCACAGATTTGTGAAAACCAACTCCATGAAAGTGTTTACTAGACTGTAAACTCTGCATACACCAAGTATTATCTTTTTTTCCCAAAGTTAAAATTTCTAAATACTTGAATTTCAATGAAAGTGTTGCTGAGCTTTAGAATCACACACTTTGCATCCTTCTCCAAAGTGTTTAAAGCTTTTTCTTGATGATTCAATTTCAAGTTATAGATAAAGAATTATTTTCCCTACACTAAAGACCCCAATTCTTCTGAGATTTGTTTTTCTCATTCATCCTTGTGAATGTGGGAGAAGAAACCCAGGAGGGCAGAATGTGTGTGTGTGTGGGGGGGTGTCACTTTTTTTTCTCCTTGCTGTCTTCCCTTGTCAATCTTCCTACTGTAAAATACTGTCTCTAATCTACTGTGGATGGGGACGTAAGGAAAGCAAGTGTGTCTGAATCATGCCAAAAATAAGAGAGTAAGAGGTTTCCAGGCCAGGGCAGCTGTGGAGTAGCGTCATTACACTGGAAAGCCCAGTTATCCCCGGGCCTGGGCAGAACTGCCACACATCTGACATCTTCACTCCGGAGAAGAGCAGTAGCCAGGAAGTGGTATTTGAGGTTTAATCTCACATCATTATTAGTGATTAGTTTCCCTCACAGGATATGAAGGGCAGCGTACGTGGAGGTGTCCCCTAGTCCTGTGAGATTAACAGTGTATCTGTGAGGCAATGCCAAGGTGAGGACCCTGGAGTCTAACTACTGTCTTCCGTGGTGGTGAGGCCCTTCTTAGGTCTTGATACTCCTTACACTGACTCTCTGACTCATCCAAGACTGTTGGACACATAGACACTGTTTTAGTATCCAAAGGATCCTATGAAAACTTAACTTTAGCTTCCTTGGATGAACTGGAAGTCACCATCATTCTCAGGCTATGATGGAATATTCCATGTTGTTGCTTTTTACTCCTCTGTGAGAAGAAATGTGCCAGAGAACCTGCTTTGCAGCTCACAAGTCGTCAGAGGTTACGGGCATGGTGGTACCCACTTGTAATCTCAGAGACTCCAGAGGGTGAGGCAGGAAGATCACAAGTTGAAGGCCAGCCTCAGAAACTTAATGAGACCCTGACTCAAAATTTTAAAATAAAAATAAATAAATAATTAAAAATAGGAAGAAGGGAGAAGAGGAAGAAGATCTGTCATCCCTGAAGTAGGTGCAGGGCAAGCGACCCTGCGGAAGTTATCATTTTTTTTTCTGATTAAATGTTATGCATGTCGTTGTTTAAACTTACTTACATGACCATTCTGAGACTTTTGCTGGTGAACCGCACTAGGTTGATATAGGGGATTTCAGGTAATGAAGTGAGCTACATGCCTGGTCTAAATCTATACTGAGTACACAGGTTTTTGTAAGATTATTAAAGCCTTACATTCAACTTCTATTAGTCTGTTGCTGTGGCAAAATGACTGAAGTTTGATGACGTATAAGAAGAGGTTTATTTGGCATGTGGTTTTAAAAACTCTTAAAGTCCACTATTGGGTGGCCCATCCAATCAGCCTCTGGTGAAGGCCTCTGACTACCTTACCAAATGGTAGATGGTGTCATTTTGGAACACACAGGAAAGGCAGATATCACATGGCAAGACAGAAGCCTGAGAGACCCAGAGGAGGTACCAGTTTCTCTCATGACAACCTGCTCTTAAGGGAGCTGACTGGGATCCTGCAAGAACTACATCAATCCCTTCCAGTGGCAGTGCACCCATGATCTAATTAATTTCTTTCTTTTGGGGAGGATTACCAGGAATTGATCTCAGGTACAATTGACCACTGAGCCACATCCCCAGCCCTATTTTGTATTTTATTTAGAGACGAGATCTCACTAAATTGCTTAGCACCTTTTTTTTCTGAGGCTGGCTTTGAACTTGCGATCCTCCTGCCTCAGCCTCCCGAGCTGCTGGGATTATAGGCATGCGCCACTGCAAAGACCTCTAATTAATTTCCACTAGGTACAACCTCTTAAAGGTTCCACCAACTCTCAAAATCACCATGCTGAGGACCATCCTTCCAGCACATGAACCTTCAGGGGACACACTGAAACCATGTAAAACCTTGGGAATTCTAAGACAATTTTGGATACCCCTCCCTCCTTGAGCACTGTCTCCTCCTTTCCTCAGGAGCTAGTCCAGCGGCCCTGTATTTCCTCTGTGACCTCCACCCACCATCCCTTAGGCCATAGTTGATGGGGTCACGCTCCATCCCCTAGAGGACCCTTTACCTGAGTATCAGGAGGCATGACACTATTGAAATGGACTTGAAACAATCTAAATGTTTGTCACCAGAAGGGTAGCAAACTACGGTGTATTTATTTGAACAGCAGAATATTATTTAGTAGTGAAGGTGAGTGAGCTAAATCTACATAGTTATATTTCAAAAAAAAACTGAAGCAAAATAGCAAGTTGTAGGTTTTTTTAAAAGCAAGTTATAGTATATAAACCATTTATTTGAAACTTCAAAGTATGCAAGCAACATTGTATTTATTTTTTTACAATTCTTTTTTTTAATTTGTTCTAATCAGTTATACATGACAGCAGAATGCTCTTCGATTCATTATACACAAATGGAGCACAATTTTTCACTTCTTTGTACAAAATAAATCATATTTCTTATATACACATATTTGTAGTAAAAGGTAAAGAAATGCACAGAACACTAAACACAATCAGAATACTGGTTGGCAAGGAAGGAGAGAAATTATACAAACAATGTTTTTTTCTTAAATGGGATATGTACATATGAATGCTTAACTTACTATTTCCAAATTTTTATAGGCAAAGATATTTCATAAGTATATAATTAAATAAAGATATGAAAAAATACATTGAAACCTTGACAGCAGCCAATTCTGAAGGATAAGATTGTAAGAAAGACTCCTCTACTTTTCTTTAAAAAGCTCCCCTAATTTTTTAATCATTTATTTTATGACAGAAAATGATCATTGATATGTAAGCATGTCTGAAAAATCCTTGACACAAATTTTCTTTTCCTATAAGGAGAAACTAAGACTAATAGTGTGTGTGTGTGTGCATGCACACACACACGCCACACACACACAACTCTCTCTTTATATATATGTACACACACACACACACACACATATATGTGGAATATTTAATATATAGATACTATGCAAATATACACATATCTATAATATATACGGGGAGCTATGCTGACTACAATTCTTACAAAGATGTAAATGATTTACACGTGACTTAATAGTAACCACAAGTGGAGAAGGGAAGAATAGGAGCAAGAAAACAGTGAGTTCCTGAAAGATAATGACTATGTTTGGAATGGTGGAGGGATGGGGTGTTAGGAGGTAAAGTGAAGAGGAAAATAAGAAGAAGCTATAGAAAAATTATCACGGGAAGAAATTGAAGACCCCAACATAAAGTGTAAGCTGATACAAGTGGTTGGCAAGCCCAGTGAGCCTGGATCTTTGGGGTGGGGCCTTGTGTTCTACATATACGTGGAGAATACTGGCCATGAACCCCTGGATGATACCACTCTGCAAAGAGGAAACAGAAGCCTAGGTTTTCTGAGATACTCCTCCTTGCCTCCTAGGACAAGGATAAAGTTGGGACAGGCTGATTTGTATCTAAGTTCTGCAGGCTGCCCAGCCTGCCCAAGCCCTGGGACATCTCACTGAGATCTGCTCCTCTGGAATCCTGTGGAGTAAATGTCTGTTTTACCCTGATCATGGTGAATAGCAACCCTTGACTTTTAATTAATGGAAGCGGATGCATTTCTTGAATACATACAGAAGTAAGAGATTGATTTATGTCTTTCGCACACATGTAGGGACAGCTTAACTTAATGGAGCTGACGAGGGTGGGGAGGGGGTCTGAGCAAGGCCCATCTGGCCAGCTTCTGTTTAGTACGGATCACTTCCCACTCATGACAAAGATGCTAATTGTGAGCACTACTTCCAAACACCATAGGATGTGGTGTAATTACACTGTTCATAAAAGAATTCCAAACAGGGATCTGTTTTGAATTTGATGGAACATAATGAGTAATCTCAGTGGCAGATGACAACATTCTTCTTTCAATTAATGGGAGACTTGCTCAAGTCATCCCAAAATCCATTAGGCACTGATTAGAGAGATTTATAACCTCTGCAAGGACCCCAAACAAACATTCTTCAACTAGAAAATGCAGCAAAACTATCTTCTCTGAGGACATCAATTTAAATGAAATGTGAGTAGGCAAAAGAATTTTCTAGAAGACTTTCCATCCACATCTGAGAGTCAAATTGCCCCAAAACAAATATCATTAGACCATCTGATGGAGTGTTTGATTCATCTCTTCTCTCTTTCAGTCATTTGTTCATAAAAACCATTGAATAGATAAGTATGGAACATTATTAGGAGCAAGATTTAGGGTTTGGCTGTGTTAAAATGCAATGATAAATCAAAAAGGGAAGTTTCTCATAAGAGGACTTTGCATGTTAGAGAACAGACGTGGAGTTAAAAATCAGTAATTCAAGTTCAAGCAAGCTATGGACTTTGTGCAAATCGTTTAACTTCTCTATGCCTCAGAGTTCTTAAAATAGGGATAAGTAATGCCTGCCCTTTCAAACCTCATGAGATTACTCTGAGTGAAATGATGCACACCAAATCTGACCATAAATGCATGAATGCAAGAGGCTATTGATATTAAGACACTTACTGTCCAGGAAGGGAGATTGAAAGCACACAGAAATGCCTATCATACAAGGCAAAAAACCAATGCTGTTTTAATAAAGGTGCAAATTTGTTTATTTGGTTGAAATATCTACTGAGCCCTAATAGGGTCCCGATGATGTGCTCAAATGAAGTGCAAAGGACTTCGGAAGAGGAAGAGTTATCTGCTTACTCTTTCAATGCTCCCCATTAAACTTATCCCCCAGATATTACAGTATCCCCACAATTATCAATGCAGCTCTCTTTTGTTTCAATATCATAAAAACCATTGTGTACAGTTTGATTTTGTTTCATTACAAGGACCTTCCATTACTTTGAAAATGATCTTCTCCCAGCCTCTTGCTGCCCCTCCTCCCTCCCCTCTCACTGGAAGTTGAGAAAGTGAGAGAACAGTCTTTGGAGTCACACAAACCAGCCTCAACACTACCTTCCCCAATCTGGGTGATCCAGAAAACTTATCCGATGTCTCTGAGTCCAAGTGACCTCTGCACAGTGGAGGAAATTACACCAGCCTTATGATGTCCTTAGGGGATGAGAGAGCAATTTGTGCGAAGCTTCTGGCATATTGAACAGTCTCCAGGTGGCAGCCGTTATTATTGTAACAAAGGCCATTTGAATCCATTCGCCTCGTTTCCTCCATTCATGTAATGACTTAGGTTTTGAAAAAGGATTTGTTTCCACTGAGTCTTATTTTTTTTTTTCACTTATTGATCTGGGATAGAAAAATGAGCATGGTTAAAATTTTTTTTTCAGTAGCCATCAAGCTAGTTACTCAAAAGATACAGACACCAGAAAACAGACTGTTGTCAGCAAAATGCTTACTGCTTCCTTCACGGGCCTTGGACTCTCAGAGCCAGAGTCCTCCTCTCTTTGGAATGTGCCTACCCCCCTCATCTTTGCTTTGGTTTTTGTCATGGTTTAGTTTTTTCATGGTGACCAAATGCAGGGAGGTCACCCTCTGGGGTGGCCACTCCAATCATTCAAGTTTACAATTATGTCTTGTTTTTAAGCACATAATGGCATGGGAGAATGGCAAATCAAACAATTGTAAAAGAAGGCAAAATGTTTTGATTTGCCTAAGATCTCCCTGTTCCTGGAAGTTATCCTAGTATCAGAAAGAGCTATTTGTAGTAGTTCATTAGATCAGACGAAGGGAAATAAATAGAAAGGGCAAGCAGGATAGGAAAGACGGTAGAATGAAGCACATATAACTTTCCTATGCTCATGTATGCATACATGGCTTGTGTGTTGAGATGGCAAAAGGTGCGACTCATGCAGTCGAGGGGGAGAAATAAAGAATGTCCTCGCGCTTCTGCCTTTGTCAATGCTTTATTCACTCAAATCACTCAATACAATTTCACTCTGTAGGTTCTTAATCAGGAAAATGACAATCCTTAATGCTAGGCACTGCAATAGACATGATCAATTCACAGCAAATAATTTTAGATTAATTAATTCACAGCAAACAATTCTAGATTAATTCTAAGCACTGCAAACACAATTAATCATGGCAGGCTCATGACAGACATTCCCTCTGCATGCTCAGCTCAAGTGTCAGATCAAAAGTCTCAAGCGTTAGGCTTTAAGTTCAGCAGATCCAGCAGATGCACATGTACACTCATTCAGACCATGGTGATTACGTCAGGAACCAAGGCAGGCTTCTCCTGGGGTGGAGCTGACGGCTGGTTGAGGAGGTGGTCATAGGGAGAAGTTGAAGCTCTCACCAGGGTCAAGATGTGGCTGTGGAGTTGGAGAGCGGTGAGGAAGATGCAGAGGATCAGGAAAACAGTGAGAAGTGTTGGGATGTCAGTCCAGGTCCTCATCAGACTCTCCAGCATGAGGGTATCAGTGTGGGCTGGCTGAATGTCTGTTCATTTGCTCCCTCATTTATACTAAATTTGGGGCTTTTGACCACCCCTTTCAATCTCTATCAGCTGCCACAGGGTGTCTTAGGGATGTCATTTACCCTGGGGTTAAAGCATCTGGTCTTGCCTTTCCCCCTTATGGGGGCGAGGACCACATGCCAGAGACTTCACTCTGAGTTTGTCAGGGTGGGGAGAAGTAACTTGTTTGTGCCTGAGGTCCATACTGGAGGGCTCCCTTAGGCGAGCCTGGTGAGACTGCAAGTTGCAAACTGCAGTTTTAAAATGGAGTTGCTGGGCTGGGGATGTGGCTCAGCAGTAGAGCTCTTGCCTAGCACATGTGAGACCCGGGTTTGATCCTCAGCACCGCATATAAATAAATAAAATAAAGATATTGTGTCCAACTATAACTAAAAAAATAAATAAATGTTTAAAAATAATAATAAATAAATAAAATGGAGTTGCTTAGGCTCAGGCCTAAGGCCATCCTTACACAGTGTAACTCCACATCATGTTAAACCACAAGAATGGGATCTTAATTAGAATAAGTTATACTCCATGCATGTATAATATGTCAAAATACACTTGTCATGTACATCTAAAAAGGACAAATTTTTAAAATTAAGAAAAAAGAAGTAGCTGTTTGTTTTTGCCTTATATGTTTTAAAAAATGCTTTCTAAGATAAACTAGAGTCTTGCTGAATCGAGGATAAAGAGCAGAGAGCCTTCGATGGGAGGGCTGCAGGTGTGGACTGTGGGCAGGGCTAAGCCTAGCTCTATGGAGGGTTGCCCTGTGAAACTGATCCTTGAATATGACCTTTGCGTTCCCTCACAAAAGCATTCAGGGATGTGCTGAGGTTGTTACCAGCTGCTTGTACCTCCTGGGGCACAGGGCCAGAGCCTCAGAGCCATGGAGAGGAGACAGGAGGGCAAACTACCTTTCCCGCCGCAAAAGGCAGAATAAAAGTCTTCAAGGTCTGGGCAGCATTACTGGTACCTGGGTACTTTCATGGGGACTTGGAGACCAGAGAGTTTCACCCCTTGGGAGGGGAGAGTGTTTTGTATAATAGTCCTTTGAGCTTTTATGTCACTTACTTCCGGCAGAGAAGCTTGTATCTTGCCTGTGTGTGTTGGTGTCTTTCCATCTACCCCAGCTTCCTTTAGGACAACCCAACGTGTGGAAGTGCATCTGTGTGGTGTGTTTCTGGAAGTAGAAGGGCTAGGTCCCCAAGCTACAACTCTGTTCTTATAAGTCAGCAGGGAGGAAGGGCAACCATAATGAAAACTCCTATTCAGTAACTTGGGGCTGGGAAAGAAATCCCTGAACATGACATAATGACCTCCGATGGAGAGAGTATGCCATTCCTGCTGGACAAGCAGACTAAGAAAAAGGACAGGACTAACAATCGCAAAGCACATCCATTTGTTCACTCACTTTCTAAGCAATGGGATGGATGCCTTGAACAACCAATCTGTCTGCCCAGTTTATTATCCTTGGGAGGAAAGGTCTGTACGGAGTCCCAAACAAAAGCTTCTTAGTTTTGTCAGCACTCGTTGCTCAACGGTTTCCTAATTAGCTTATGATCAACTCACTCTGTTGGTCAGACTTGGGCTTTGGGGCTTTAACTCCCATGAAATCTTAGCCAACTGCCAATTTCATTTTGAGAGAGTCCATCAACTAAAGAAGATGGAAGATCTATGTGTGTCTCATTATGTCTTGAATTCACCTTTGCCTGATCACCTACTTCAATGACTCAGAAAATCTGTTACACTGAGTCTGTCCCTCTTCAGTGTTCTTTGGGAGCCTAGGTGAAAGTGGCTTGAAAATATATAAGATCAGTGTGCTCCCACATATCTGATAGCCCTGTTATAATTTTGAAATAATCAAACTCTCCATAATGAAGCACCTTATTCATAGGATGGTTACAAACAGAGAATTTGATTGATGTAGTCCAGTAAGGCACATGATTAATATCTTATTCTATACTTTGGAAATCTCATTTTATGAGCTTCATTTTTTCTCATATTTTCAGTTGAACACAAGACCACAAGAAATAACTAACGTCCTCCCATATCCTTAACTTGACCACCAAATCCCATAAAGCCTCATCCTCAAGGGACACATGCTCTGAATTCCAGCTGGCAAGAGCTGTGACGTGGCAAACAGCCTCAGTACTGAACGACATGGACTAATGGTAACCTTCTGCCTTGGTCCAATCTTGCTCATCTTGAAGATTGTCTTTTCTTGTTATTTAATTTCATACATTAATTCAAGAATAATAGGGTTTTTGTGGGGGGTTTTTGGATTTGAATTTAGTCAATAGATTAATTGGGAGAAAATTATTTACATTACTAAGTCTATCTATGTATATCATATACCTCCCCATTTATTTAAAAATTAAAGACATAAAAACTTAAGTCACCTTTAATAATTAGACATCTTTGTTAATGTCTTTTAATTGTCTGATATTTTTCCATAAAGTTTTACATTTTTAATGCCTTGTTTTTTTTTCTTTATTCATTTCACATAGTTGAAATCATGGGGTGCATATATAATTGTTATTATACTTGTTATTCCAAATTCACACCTAGGTTGGCATCATCTTCTACAATATCAAAATGTTTCTATATGTAATAAAAAAATCACTCTAGGTCACACTTGAAGAATCTGGCGCGTGGGAGCTCTAACGACCAGGGTCATTCCTTTTAGGGCTTTTGTTCTTTGTTCTTTTGTTCCACTCAGTCAATCTCCTTCTCTTCCAAAATCTGTTCTCAAATAACACTTGTTTTCAGCCTTTCTCAAAATCTGCTTTGCCTCACAGTTCATTAGATTCTTTACTTAATTAATTCTGTGAACAGTTATTATGCTTTTGCTCATTTACAGAATACTATTCTAACATCTGAAACTCCAAACTGGACATTCCTAGTACCTTTTATGGTGGGATTTAATGATACCTAACATGGGCACTTTCTCCCTCTGTTCCTACCACAGAGCAAATGTACACTAAAACTCATCCTATCTATTGTCTTGTTCAGAGAGCACAACAGGTTCTCTTGTGGGGGTCTGAGCTGACCCCGTGAACGCCTCCGCCAGATAGGGACAAGAGGAAAGACTGGATGAAGGATTTCACAAGGTTCCAGGTACACACACCAGCCATTGATTTTTATAGAAAAAGCACTGTGAGTGACTACTGTCACCTTTGAAGAGCAATACATTATTGAAGTAAGCCATGCCACATAGAATATCAGGCCAAGGACCCAGAGCAAGGGAACAGTGGCTGCGGGAGGCTGGAGATGCTAATGCTGTGTGCAATTAAGCTTGGCTAGAGTCAGGGGCAGGAGGGAGAGTTAGGGAAGGTTTCCCATTCCATTCAGCAAGGCTGAGGCTGAGGCCAGCTCACCAGCCCAGTGTGGAAGCAAAGGCAGAGCAGCAGTCAGGGTCAGGTCTTGCACCAACTGTGTTCACTCCCTGCCATCCACATGTCAACCTTCATGGCCCAGGGTCCTCAGAACCCTCTTCCAAGCCTCAGTGCAGGGTCTCATGTTTTCCTTGATATTAACCTTCCTACAACATTCACCTTGACTCCTCCTCTAACCTCCCTATAAATAATATGGTCTTGGGACTCATTTCTGATAGTCTCAGCTCTCCATTCCTATGTTGCTTTTTGGATACCCCAATAAATTCTTCCTTGCTAGTCGATTACAACTCTGGCACCTCATTAATTTATCCATTCACCAAACAATTATTGATTATCCCATATATGTAGCACAGTTCTAGGCTCTGGTCGTACAGAGACAAAAGACGAAACTTCCTCTGCCTTCAAGGAGCTTATAGACCAGGGAAGAAGACAGAAATTACCATCAATTCAATTCCATGTGATAAACATTTTCCAAATGGCTACCATTCCAAGAGACTTTTAATAGGATGACTTAACCCAAATGATGACCTTCACTGGGATTTCAGGCAAGATGGAAACTATATGGAAAAGTGTACATAAAATGCATTGTAAGCTACCTGTATTTTCTGTCATTATGAGGTATACAAGTTGACCAAGTCAAAACCAAAGTCAAAGCTTCAATCTCTCACCTTTCTTAGGCAAAGGTAAAGACAGTAGAGAGAGCTAGGTTGTGGCTCAGTGGTAGAGCACTCGCCTAGCACGTGTGAGGCACTGGGTTCAATACTTAGCACCGCATAAAAATAAATACATAAAATAAACATATTGTGTCCATCTACAACTAAAAAAAAAGAAAAAGAAAAGAGACAGTAGAGGAATACAATTTAATCTGGGGCTCCAGGCAACCTCTCCCAATGGATAAATGAATGTTTTTCCCAAAGATTTCTGTGTTAGTCAGCTTTTTATTGCTGTGATCAAAATACCTGACACAAATAACTTAGAGGAGGAAAGATTTCTTTTAATTCAAGTTTCAGAGGTTTCAATTCATGACTGACTGCTCCATTGCTTTGGGCCTGAGCATCATGGCAGAAGGACATAACAGCATAGCAGAGGAAAGTGACTCAGCTCCTTGCTACTGGGAAACAGAGAGGAAGGGAGGGAGAGAGAGAAAGAGGAAGGGTTCAGGAACAAGATATAATCTCCAAGGGCATGCTCCCAATACCTACTTCCTTCTACTAGCTCCCACGGCTTATAGTTCCCAATAATGCCTTCAAATGGGGTCAGAGCCCTAATAGTCCAAACACTTCCTGATTGCCACACCTCTGAACATTGCTGCATTGATGACCATGTCTTTAAGTACATGAACTTTGGGGAAATACTTCACAAAATCACAAAAGTCTACCCTTGGCTTCCAAAGTCTCATGTCCATCTCACATTGGGGGCCTAGCTTTCAACACAAGAGTATTTGAAGGATTCCTATGTCCAAACCACAAAAAAAGCTAAGCTTTTCTACATCTGTGAAAGCACAGGCTGGTGGTGACAGATGAGAGGAAGGACATGTCAAACAGCCAACAAGGAGTTAATTACTCCTGACTTGGTTTTTTTTTTTCTATTTTCCTTGAAGAGAAGGAATGCTGCTCCTAACAGAGACTCACCTTCACCTGGTGGATGAGCAAGTATACGAGTAAGGAGGTTTTCCTCTATCTAGCAAGGCAATGTGTTCATGCTTTTTCCCAAAGAAGTCAAGGTCAGTGCCCATCTTAGTGGACTCCAGAGACTGGAGAGAGATGTAATTTGGGCCAACTCTCATCCAATCAAGATTCAGAACCACCAGTTCAATTACTATCCTCTTCCACCCAGCAAGTGAACTTTAGAATCATAGCAGAAAACAAGAATTTGATTTGACAAGTATAAGAGCTTTCTCACAAGTTAATAGAACTTGGAATTATGGAGACACCTGGAAAGAGCTTCACACTAAAGATTTTCTCCTTGACAGTTATTTGTGTTTCCTGGCATTTCTGAAAATGTCCAGAAATGGATCTGAAAGCCCTGTCCTTTCACCTCTCCATACAGCAATGGAAGATTTTTATAAAGGATTTTTATATAACATTTTCTGAGGATCCCTGTGCTACTTTGGAAGAAGGTGCCAAACAGAATAATGTAACCCCAAAGGAAATGTTTTGCGGGGTCAGGGGGCAGTGGGAGCAGGAGTAGACAGAAAGAAAGACTTCAAACTGCTACACAGGGAAGAGTTGACAAGGAAAGTGGGGGGGAAATGGAGAAGTGGGTGGGAGATTTCAATTTCAGGGGAACTCTGATAGTCTCAGTCAGGGAAATGGGAGGCCCCAGAGTAAAGATTTCCCACGAGAGGACTCCCAGTTGCGCAGGTGGCCTCAGCATGAAACCTCAGGCTGCCCTAATCTACTCCCCTTGCAGCAGATTGTCTTGGAGAGAGATCTGGGTGGACCATCTCCATGGCTGCCACAGCATCTGGTGCTACCCAGATCCATTTCTCCACATGTGTTTGATAAACAGCTCCCGTCTAGTTCCTATGGGCTTCTCTTTCTGGAGAGAAACTTAAGAAAGGTTAGTTGGGTGAACTCCAGTCTCTGCAGTCAGTCACTGTCTCCATCCTCCACTATCCATTTAATGTCCCCCCCCTCACAGGGTCACCTCAGCAGGCCTTAATGGCTCACCCAGTGGCTTGACTCTAAGCCTTCTTTCCTATGGTTTGGCTCCAGTGCATCTGGGAATAGAACACTAAAAGGTGCTCAATTGGTTTCTCTGGGTTTACCCCCCCCCCCAATTCCTGTTGCCACCCCATGAAAGCAGCTGCTCCTCCTGCTGACCAGGAACAACTATTCTTACCAAAATGGAAAACTCAAAACACCAATTTTCACCTGTCTTTAAATAACAAGAGTCTTTAAATAGCAAGAGTCCAAAGTACCCAGGTGGCAATCATAACTTGTAGTTCAATAGGACATGTGATAAATCCCTGTCGAGAGTGTATCCTCTTTGCAGACTAGAAGCTCTAATCCTGCAAAGACCTGAATTGTGAGACTGTAAAACGCAAAGTCCCTGAATGGGTCACTGGGAGCAGTAGTAAGAGGGGCTATCTTTGCTTTCACCTTCTGGTTCCTGAATAGTTCACATCTTTTCAGACTGTATTATGACAATGAGTGGGACACTTAACATAGCCCTGGGACAAAACTAAGTCTGTCCCATGAAAATGCAAATTATCTCTAATTGGAATAGAAAGAAGGCCAAATCACATACCATATACCTAAGACTTTATTAAACACTATAGCAAGATACTATATCCAACTATGTTTGACACAGGATTGTAATCAGGGCTAGTGCTAAATCTAACTGTGGACGTATACAGCTATTCTCTATGAACTAGTCTGTGTCCTCAGGGTCAGACTATTGAATTAGATGAAGAAATGATGAAAACCACCATCCTCTCATCCTTTAGATCTTTTATGATGGCACCAATTTCCACCATCAACACCTCCCCACCTTTCAACCCCTGAAAACAAACAACAACTTTGGATACAATGCTTTTTCATTTACTCTTTTGTCCAGAATGTCAGAGGCTTCTGCTTGGTCTTTCCCACTATTGCCAGCTTTTACCCACAGGTGAGTGGTCCAATGTGAAGGTTACTCCAAACACCATGTATGGGTCCCTGGGACCTGTGAACAGTAAGCCAGACTTGTAATATTCTCATTCATTAGAGAACTATGGGGACATTTTTGGTCTCTAGGTGACAATACCAACTCAGACCCTCTGTCTAATGCTTCTGAAAATGTCTTGGGATTCTTCTTTTCCAGTATCTAGTCACCCAAGTAAACGGCCATAGGTCCATTTGAGGAAGAACAGAGAGAATGAGTTCAGTGCGTACTTGCCATGGTGAAGCACGGACCTTCCTCCTAGGAACATCTCTTAAGTCAATGAGTTTCCGATCAGAAAACTGGCTCAGAGTTGGTAACGGAGCTAGTGATCATAACCTTTTATTGAGGCAACTTGCTCCAGGAGGAGAAGGATCTTCCTTATTCTTACCTTCTTGATTACATTAAGCTTCCTGGCTTCTCCTCTACTGAGCCATATTATATTGACCATCTCCACAATATTCTGTGCTCAAGTGTCTTTGGTTGCCTTCTGATACTGTCAATCGTATGGTAATTGCAGACCCCCTATCTTCTAGTGATTAAATGTGGCCACCTGGCCTCTGTGCCTTCAGAGCTCCCTTGTCCCCCATGATATCCACAGGCCCAACTTTCCCCTTTCACCACTGAGCTTCACCAGCATATCCCTGACGGCCCTGGTCAGTGCTGTGTCTTCTGGGCTCTCCTATCCATACAATCCTCAGGTGGATTTTCTGCCCTCACAGAAACTATTAATTACAACATTTTTTTTTTCTTCCTCAAGTCTCTTCATTCCTTCCTCTGCCATCTGCCTGGGCGACTCAGGAAAGTCCACTTTTCTCAGTGTTAGCCATCACTTTCTTTAGACTTCTAAGAGCCACCTTAGTCGTGAATTTCGCCCATACGCTGGAGTTCTTGCCTGTGTCTTAAAGAAAGTGCACCAAGTCAATGAATTCTTCATTGTCTGTGTCAGTAAAAGTTTACAACAACTTCTTACCTTCCCAGATCTAATGACCCATCAGTCAAAGTCAGTTTTGGACCCAGCTATTCCAAAGGGACAACAAGGAGCCTAGCAGCCCCACAAAAGGCCTACAGCCCCGAGAATGTCTCGAGTTGCCCAAGATGCTGCTTGGGCTTGAAGTTCTCTCTTAGCAAGGGACCTGCTCCTCCCTGTACCTTTTGAAGTGTGCTAAGTGTGCTTTCTAAAGCACATCCTTAATAGGTCAGCACAGAAACCAGCCTCGGCAGATCAAGACACAGGTGCTGAGGCATTCTCATAGCTGTCTCCCCAAAAGCATCTGCCCAAACCAAGCCAGACACCTGACCCCCATCAAGCCATGTAATCAAATGAATCCTGCTTTACACAGAAAGGAAACATGGTCCAGAGGGTTTTCTACCAGAACTTGTTTACAGTGCATTCAGTTAGCATTCCTGTGGGAAACCCCAAGTGCCAACACATCACTTCCCAAACAGGTGGGCTGGGCTGTCTCCACCTGCACCCAGGTAGCAAGATGGCCCCTGGAGACTGGGGAGGAGGTAGGACATCCTGAGCTGCTTTTCATGTCAGGGGGAAACCTGTGATGACAGTGGTTCAATTTAGCATACCAGAATTTTATTTGTACATCTGATGTATAATCTAGAATTAACCTCCACAAGGGCAGGAGTATTTTTGTCAGTTTGCACCAGCTCTAGACCTAGCCTTTGGAAAATGCCAGATCAATATCAGGTACTCAGTATTTTCTCGTTTCTTTTCATTCTACGAATTAATGATTTATAACCAGTGAAATGCACAGATCTTAGGTGGTATGATGAATTTCAGACAAATGTATATTTTCATTTAATCCAAACCAGAATCAAGATATATATTTCCATTACCCACAACTGTTCCCTAGAGTCCCTTTCCAGGTGATCCTTCACTGCTTTCTGGGGACAACTGCTGTTTGTTCTTTTATTAACATAGATTAGTTTGAACTTAATATAAATAGAATGGTACAGTATATATGCTTTTATACCTGACTTCTTTGTTTGGCTTCTCATTTTTGAGCTTCATTTCTATTGCAGGTTTCAATGATTCACTTCTTTGTATTGCTGAGTAGATTACATTTGTGAATGTGTCACAACTTGTCTACTCTGTTGGTAGACAGTTGTTTCTACATTTTGTTGATCATGACTAAAGCAGCTATGAATGTTCTTGCACAAGTGCTTTTGCAGGCATATGTTTTCATTTCTCTGGGTAAATACTTACCAATGGAACTACAGGGTTGTAGAATAGGTATATGTTTAATTTGATGAGATGAAGCCAAGCAATTTTTTTTCAAGGGATTATACTAGCAATGTATATTCTCATGAGTATTTGGTGGTGTTAATTTTATAATTTTAACTCTTCTTGTAGGTGTGAAGTTGTAACATCCATAAAGAAAAGGGGGACAATAAAACACCATGTCCCTGAATCCTCCTTTCTGTTCTCTCAAACCCAACCAAGTGAGAGCAACCACAGGTGGAAAAGTCCAGGTACATATTATCTTTTTTTTTGAGTGGGTACTGGGGATTGAACTCAGGGGCTCTTGTCTACTGAGCCACACCTCCAGACATATTTTGTATTTTATTTAGAGACAGGGTCTCACTGAGTTGCTTAGCACCTCACCTTTTTGCTGAGGCTGGCTTTGAACTCTTGATCCTCCTTCCTCGGCCTCTCAAACTGCTGAGATTACAGGCATGCACTACCATGCCCGGTGATACATTTTATCTTGAGGTACATCAGCTTTCTCTTACGCACACTGGAAACTAGGAGAGGTTAGCATTATCTGTAGCAAGCTACTTTTCTTGCATGCATACCAGGAGACATATTCCTTGGGTTTCTGGTTAGAGAAGCAAACTAAGCAAACTTATGCTGATGATAACACTGCTTCTGCAGCCTAACATATAAAACCCTTCTTTGAGTGGGGACAAACTGAGGACAAGGATACATGTCACTCTTCCAACCGGCCGCCACTGGACAAAATGCCATGAGGGAAAGGGGACGCTGCTTGGTGAAGCACTGTAGGGATGGAGGTGTGGTCTGTCCAGCCCATCACCACTGAACTTTTCTTGGAGTAGCCACTGATCTCTTGTAAGCTTTCCCCAGTAAATCCTACGTCTCCCATGCTGTCTCAGGCATCTTCTTTGGCTTTCCCACAACCTACTCCACTGCCATGGCACAAGGGGGCTACAGACGTGACAGAGGTAGATTCTCTCTGTGGTTTTAATTGACATTTCTCTGATGACCAATAATATTGAGCCTATTTTCATGTGCCTGCACATAATTTGCCTGTCTTTTTTTTTTTGTGAAGTGTCTATTCAACTCTGGTCAATGTTTGTATTGCCGTTGGTTTTTCTAATCATCAATACTAAGCAGTTATTTAAATATTCTGATTACAAATATTTTGTCAGAAAATAAATAAGTATACCTCAGATGGGGAAAAAGTCTAAGTAGAAGTTTTTGATGTTGTTGAAGTTCAATTTATAAATTCCTTTCTTAATGGTTAGGACTTATTTTGTCCTGTCTATAAAAATCTTTGTCCCGAGTTCACAAAGATAGGCTCCTGCTCTTTCTTCAAGAGACTTTATAAAGTTAGCTCTTAAATTTAGGACTATGATCTATCTCAAATCAATTCTTGGGCATAGTATGAGGTAGGAGTTGAGGTTCATTTTTGCTCTAGAGTTGTGTCAGCATCATTTATGAAAAAGTTTTTCCTTTTTCCGTAAATTGCTGTGCTGTCTTTATAGAAAGCTCATACATATAGAGATCTATATCTAGACTCTAGGCTTCTCCATTGATCAGTCTACCCCATGTCAATATCGATTCTCTTACTTTCTCCAATGTTATTTTTTCCTAAATAGTTTTCACTATTCTAACCTTTGTACTTTGGGGTAGGTTATAATGTTGACAATTCCTACCAAAAAAAAAAAAAAAAAAAATCAACTGGAATTTCTACCAAAGAATTACCTTGAATCTCTAGATTATATTAGGGAGCGATGACATTACAAACATACTCTTCTCATCCATTAATATCATGCATTCTTCTTCATTTCAATGATTTTGTTTATTTGTTTATACCAGAGATTGAACCCAGGGGCACTTAACCACTGAGCCACATCCCAATCCCTTTTATATTTTTATTTATAGACTTGGTCTCGATAAGTTGCTTAGGGACTTGGTAAGTTGCTGAGGCTAGCTTTGAACTTGTGACCTTCCTGCCTCAGCCTGCCCCCCCCCCCCAACAAACCAAGCCACTGGGATTGATAGGCGTGTGCCAATGAGCCTGGTTAGAAGTCTTGAATTTCTTATAATAAATTTGTTCCTCAGTATTTTATGCTTTATAACATGTTGTGCCTGAAATTAAAATGTTTATATTTCATTTCCCATTTCCCATTTTTTTCCTCTTATGCCAATATACAATTGGTTTTTATATACTGACTTTGTATCTTATGACATTGCTAAATTTTTGCATTAGTTTTAATAGTTTGGGGTAGTTTCCTTTGTAATCAGATTATCTATGCATACAACTACTTCATCTGTGAATAAAGACAATTTTACTTCTTCTTTACCCATCCTTCTACCTTCTCTTGTTTCTTGTTTGTTTGGGATTCAACCCAGGGGCTTGCACATGCTAAGCAAACACTCTACCACTGAGCTACATCCCCAGCACTTTTGATTTTTTTATTGTGAGACAGGGGTCATGCTAAAGTAGCCCAGGCTGACCTTGAATGTGTGATCCTCCTGCCCAATCCTCCTAAGTAGCTGGGTGACAGGTGTCAGATATTTCTTTATCTTTATTTCCTGGCAGGGATCCCCAGTACAAGGTTGAGTGTGAGTGGTTTCTTTGAACAGATGTCCTTACCTTGTTACTGGTCCTAGGAAGAAAGGCATTTGATGTTTTCTTTTCATCACATCATGTTGCCTATTATTATTTTGTAGATAGCCTTTATCAGGTTGAGGAAGTTTCATTTTATGCCTACTTTGTTGAGAGTTTTTACTTTTATCATGAATGAATGCTGGATTTCGGTCTGCTTTTGTTCTTGTGACTTTGTTGAGCTAATCATGATTTTTCTGCTAGACTGTTAATATGCTAACTTTTATTGATTTCCTAATATTAAACTAACTGGCTTTCTGCAACAATTTCTCACTTGGTCTTTAAGTATTATCCTTTTTATATATTGCTTGATCCATATTGCAATCTTGGTAAGAATTTTTGCACTTGGTCTGTAAATTTTTTCTTTAATATCCTTATCAGTTTTTGGTAATGCTGATCCTTCCAAAAGGGGAAGGTTTCTCCCTCCCATCTCCATTCTGACAGTTGACACATGTTGATATTATTTTTTGCTTAAATGTTGAATAGACCTCACCAATAAAACCATGCAGTCTGGAGATTTCTTTCTGTGAAGGTTATTATGAATTCAATTCCTTTAATAGGTATGCAGCTATTCATATTTTGTATTTCATCTTGTGTTAACTTTGATAAATTATATCTTTCACTATTTTTTTCTATTTCACCTAAGTTACCAAATTTATTGGCACAAAAATTTTCTTATAATTTTTATTATCTTTTTAATGTCTATAGGAACTGTAGTGATGCCTTCTCTCATTTCTAATTCTGTTGATTTTCTTTCTTTTTTTTTTTTTGATCCATCTTGCTCTGAGTTTACCTGTTTCAGTGAAGCAACTTTTGACTTTATTGATTTTGTCAATTATTTGTATGCTAATTGTTTCACCAATTTCCACTGTTTTCTTTATGTTTTTATAATTTCATTTCTTTGGTTTAATTTGCTCTTGTTTTTTTTCTAGTTTTTAGGTGCAAGTTCAGATCATTAACATTTTTTTTTGGTTGTAGATGGACACAATTTTATTTATTTATTTTTGTGTGGTACTGAGGATCAAACCCAGGGCCTCATACATGCTAGGCAAGTGCTCTACCTCTGAGCTACAGCCCCAGCCCTAGATTATTGATTTTATGCTTATTTTTACTTTAAATATTTAATGCTACAAATTAATTTCTAAAGACTTCCAAAGCTGCATCCCACACATTTTGACGTTGTGCTCTCATTTCCATTCAGTTCAAAATATTTACTAATTTCTTTTAAGATTTTTCTCTTTGACCCCCAGGTTACTTAGACAATGCTTTGCTAAAGTACCAAATAATTGAAGATTTTTGTTATTGATTACTAACTTAACTGTGTTATGGTAGGACAACATACATATAATCTCTTGAAATGTACTGTGACTTGTTTTATATTGCTCAACACATTGTTTCGTGGATACTAGAAAAGAATGTGAACTCCATAATTGGTGGGTGAGTGTTTTATACATTATCTACTAGGTTAAGTCTGTTGACTGGGCTCTTCAAACCTTTTATACAGAAGTCAGCAAACTTGTCCTGTAACAAACTAGAATGTAAACATTTTCAGCCTTGTGTGCCATGTACTCTATGACAGCTACACAACCCTGCTTCTGAAGTGTAAAACCAGCCATGAAAACAGACACAGTATGGCCAGCCTCGGTCAACAATCACTGGTTTTCAAACTATAGAGTTGCATTTTCAATCTACTTTTTCTTTCAATTACTAAAAGAGGGGTGTTAAAACCTTTTCCCATGATTGTAGATTTGTTTAGTTTTTAATTTGGTTATATTGCTTTTGTAGTTTTGCTTTTGTCTTCTTAATAAATTGGCTACTTTTATCATTATGGAATGTCCCTCTTCATTCCTGTATTGTCTTTTAAATTGGAGTTCATTTTGCCTGTTATTATAAAGCCACATCAGCTTTCTTATAATTAGTGTTTGTATGGTATAATTTTTCTATTCTTTGTTTTCAAATTTTACATTTCAAGTATATCTTTCATTAACAATATATGAATAGATTCTACTTTTTATTCAGTCTGACAATCTCTGCCTTCTAATTGGCATAGTAAGTCTATTTACTTTCAATGGAGGCAGCTGGGTTTAATCCTGCCATCTTGATACTCCTATTTATTTATTCTTTCTTAGTTCCTTTGTGTATTTTTTTTCTCTTTATTTATCTTGGACTAATTGAGAATTTAAAAATATAATCTGTTTTATCTCACATATATGCTTTTCCACCACGTGTCCTTGTTTTATGTTGTTAGTGGTTGCTGTAGGAAAATAGTGGGCATCTTTGACCCTATATATCTTGAATTAAAATAATATCACTTCGTATGTAATGAAAGACCTTATAATAGTGCTAGTTTGCAATCTCTGAAAAGTTGACACTCACATGGGATTAGACATGCAGGTGATTATTGTGGGGTTATAATGCAGGTTTGACACCTATGAAGTGAAGGAGGGAAGAAAAGGTAGTATAGGTAGAACCTCAGAATACAATAGAATTTTAAGACAGTCTTGATTAAACTGGAGAGGAGTAACTGAGGTTACTTGTTGGGAGCTGCCCGGGATGCAGACACCTTTAAGTCCTGATCCACAAGGGTTCTGAACAATTATTGCACCCTGCAATAATTTGGGCTTTACCTCTGCTCAGATAATGCGGCGTGGCTTCAGGAGTAGGTGTCACCCAGTGAGGTTGAGTTCCTTTGTAATCCTACCTGTTTGCCCTTTTTGGGATAGAATATTCCATGGAACAGCCCTGGGTTTGAGGCATGCTCTCTCTCTTTCTTGCCTGCCTTGCCTCCTTTGTGAGAACTGGGTCAGATGAGCCATCACAGAACCCAAAGAAAAAGATATTTCTCTGTCTGTGTGATTATTTCATGACAGCCCATTTCACCTGGAGTAACCCTGACTGGTTTAGACGTGTGTTTCGACATTTATCCACTGGAGTGTCTGGCATTGGGCTAAAATGGAATGTTGGTGCTTTGCTCCACCATACTCTGTCATTGTCTGACAGCAGACAATAAGGCAGAGACTGAAAGTTGTCAATCAACTATGATTCCCACACTAAGCTATCTGGGAAGATCTGACCAGTGTGCCTCCATGACCACCACAGACTACCCTGTGTCTCATCGGTATTCTATGTAGGTTCAGTGAGCAACTAGAGGACACTTTCTTTCAGAGAAAACTTAGAAATTAGAGATTAGTGAGATCGTCATAGTCCCTGTTACTGCAGTTGGTCAAGAACCTAAGCACCCTCTCTCTTCTTCACTCCCCTCTATTTTTCCTGTTCTCAGATCACTTTTTTGTAGGTATTGGTAGCTGGTGTGGCTAAAGCCTTCATCGTTGAAGAGTTTGAGACTTCTCAGGCTAGGTTTATTGCATATGTCCATTCACAATAGGAGTTAGACAAAAGAATACCAGGAAGTGCCCAAGTGGGTGAACACCTGCTGGTCAGAGTAATTACTCCTTCCTAAATGATGATTCTTCTTTTTTTCTTGCTGGATCTTAGATACCAGATTGCTTCTGGATCTTGACCAATGTGTCCTGAAAACAGCCATAATTTGATCAAGAGGGTATTTACTGTATGCTCTGGCAACACAGCACCCACTTTAGAAACCCAAACCTCTGACCTTTTAGTGCTCAGAGCTCTAAGGATAAGAAGCACAGAGTTTGGGTGATTGGCTGTGATGGCAAATGGAGCCACTCCTACTCCCTCCCTTTGATTCCCAGACTCAAGAATTCTTCCTATTGGGACCACAGCACCCTATACAGGTCTCTGATTCGTGTATACATTGCAATCTAAGGAATGGTCTGTATCCTTGAGGAGCCTTGCCTGTCAGTTGCCACTTCAGTTTTTCTTTCTTTCCTGTGTTCCGGGAGACCACTGACCATGGTGGGGTGCAATGTTGGTATCATTGATACATTCCATGGTCAAGAACCTATTCCCACATAACCTTTGCTGTGAAATGGGCCTTCTAGATAGCTGTGCTGTGTTGGGTTCTCATACTGTGTGTCAGGCATTCTGTAAACCTCCAAATTGTGGAGCTGACTGAAACTATACAGACAGGAGAGGCAAATCTATAATCAGAAAAAAAGCTCTGGCTCTTTCAAGATGGAAGGATCCTGAAGGGTTAAACCTGCCATGAAGTCATCTGTTGGTCTCCTCTAAGAATAGTACAATGTCAAAGGCTAAATATTGATGGCTGCTACCAGTTGGTACACTCAGAAGGAGTCATTAGATTGGCCTCTGCAAGTGGGAATCCATGCTGTGATTTCAGCTGTGCCGTCAGTCTTCCATTGCCGTGTCTAGGAGGCTGCTTGCCACTGTGTGCTGTAGCTGTATGGTGTAGTCCATGGCCAAGGGCCCATGCTCACAAATTGTTGGCTGTGAAATGGGTTCCCTGGACAGATGCTTCCATCTCTGCCACCATGGCAACTATGTTCATGCACTCAGTTCCAGTTTTGGGGTGGCAATGATAAAGGCTTGGATAATGTCAACTACCTGAGTCGTTTTGTTTGTTATTCAATGGTGAATGCTTTCTGGTGGGTGTTAAAACATGATACAAAAATCTTCACATGCTGTTCCCACTCCCACGTGTCAATTCACAAGCCTCTACCCACACAGTCTCTGATCTTCCGTTTGTTTTCCTTCCAGGACTCTGACCAATCAGCCAGGCTACTGGACATAGTCCATGAATATATACCTTCATTCTTACCTCAGGCTACTTCTTCCATTCATTGTAAATGACTGGGAGTGGGGGGTGGGCAGCCCTTGCAGCTCCACCTACTGGGAAAATTTTTTCTTTTTGCTGCCTGTCAAGGTCACCCTCAAATTGGAATGTAACACAACACTGTCTGTTTCTAGGTTGCTTCCTCATACCATGTCAACCCAGATATACAACAGTTCGGACTTTTTCCTCCTTTCTCAGCTGATTATGAGATCCTCCCTGTAGCTACAGGCTTGAGCTGAGAGATGAAGCCATCCTAAAGAGTGACGTGGAATTGTAGGCAACCTGTTCACACACAGGCCCTTTGGCCCTATGTAGGCTTAAAGCTACAATATTTCCAGCTTACAATGGACCATGCCAGGTCTGTCCAACTTTATGCTTGACAGATCTGATAGGCTCAGATCATAATAGGGTCTCCAGCTGCTGAGTCATTGTGCTCCAAAACAAAACAAAACAAACAAAAACAAACAAAAGAAATCATTTCTCTCTCTATTAGGACCCAAGGTCATGCCATGACTTTACAAAAAGCATACAATTCTCTGAGTCCAATGGCATAATCTTGCTCCAGAACCTCAAGGCCTGTGCGGTAATTCTTCCATAGAGGACTGCTATATATTCCTCAGTGTATCTTTTCCCACTGCTGATACCTCCAACACCATGGGGCCTGGTAGAGTGTGTAGGGAGCCATCTGTGAATTACTTGAGGATCTTCACTCAGTACCGAGCCAGGGAGATTTAGGTTTGGTAATTCGAACTATTTTGTGGCTCCTCCCACTCAAACCATGACTCAATGCATATGACCTTTATCCCTGCTAGACTAAGAAGACCACTCTCTGGAGTCGGGTGTAACCTGTTGGAAGCTGGATGGCCCACATCCTACCTTTTTTGGCAAAGAATATTTCATGGAAAACCTTTGATGTTCCCTATATAAATAAAACAAGCACAGACTCCAATGCTCGCTCTCTCTCTCTTTTTTTTTTTTTGGGGGGGGGGAGCAGAGTGTACTAGGAATTGAACTCAGGGGCACTCCACCACTGAGCCACATCCCCAGCCCTCTTTTGTATTTTACTTAGAGACAGGGTCTCACTGAGTTGCTTAGCACCTCATTGTTGATGAGGCTGGCTTTGAACTTGCGATCCTCCTGCCTCAGCCCCCTGAGCCGCTGGGATTACAGGCCACTGCACCCAGCTCCATTGCTCTCTTTTTCAGGGTGGAAGCTTGATCCCTAAGATCAGCTAGTCAGACCCACTCCTGATTTTTAAAATTAATTCTGTGTCCTGTGGTTTTTCTTCCCCATTTTCTCTTTCTTAGCTTTTCTTCCAAAGCCAACCCACTCCCCCAAGGACCTTCATTCCGTTGCCTGTGCAGGCCGCGGGTGAGAGTGTACGGCTTAGATGTAGGTGTTATAGGCTGAATGCTCTCCACCCTCCTCCCCATGTTCACATGGGGGAAATCTTAACCTCCCTGGGATGAGGGGACAGGATCTTTGGGAGAGAATTGTCATAAACCCTCTTAAATGAGATCAGGCCCTGTATAAGAAGAGGCACGAGGGCTTCCTCTTCCTCTCTGCTCTCTGCCAAGTAAGGTTCTCATGAGAACCATGACTACCTGCAAGCCAGGAAGCAGATTGATCTTGCTTGTGTAGAAGTGCTAGGCTGGTGCACTAAGTGAAATATAATAAAGACTGCCACCTTGGTGTCTTTTCTATCTTCAGTGGTGGCACTATGATCTGCCATCTCTGTGAATTGGGATGTACATTTTTAAATGTACTATTTTGGCCGAGGGAGGCTGTTTCAAAATATTTCCTTGGCCATCCCCACTTATCTCATACACCAAGGACCAAATGTCAGGTATGTCGATAGCAACTGTACACACAAAGATGGTGGGAATGACCACTGAGTGGGTCAGTTTCCCCACTGTAACCAATATTTTAGTCAGGATTTCATTTATTACCTGGCCCCCACTGGCCCCAACTCCACCAGATAAGCCGTGATGAGATGATGTCTCTACCTATGAATAGCTACTCCAATCTGGTATTCAACCTGATATTCCTCTTTCCCTAGTGTACCCATTCATGAGTAAATGGCTGAAGGTGCCTTTAGGCAAGGCGTAGAGAAATTGTTGCAGAGTATGCTTATAAGAGTCTCTTGTTCTTGGGACCTGGCTACCCCTCAAATCAATAGGTTTCAGATCAGAAAATTGGCTTACTTCTAATAACTGAGAAAGTGATCTTGACTTGTATTGGGCTAACTACACTCAACCTTCTGCTCCTCTATTCTTCCCTTCTTGCAGCTAATGTTAAGTAGCACCATACAGTGACTTGCCATCAGGAGCACTACTTTCTATTTGCCATCTCCATAACTCCCTATAGGTCAAGAACTCTTGGCTGCCTTTCCAACCTTATGAGTCAATAACACTAATCGTGGCCCTTCGGTGGCTAAATACCACCACTGGCCTCTTTAATTTGGGTCCCATTAAGCTTGACAAATATTAAGGATGCCAATTCAGTGATTACCTCTCTTACCATCAGCCCAGGCCTACACAGGAGAAAGCCCTGAATGTCTTTGCAGTGCAAGTGCCCTCTTAACAGTGTCTTCCACGTGGCTTTAGTAAATGATGTGCCCTCTCAGTCGACCCATGTAAACACTACATAATTACAGATAATGTAGAGATTGAACAAATAAATGCAAGGTGTTATAAATAATTTAAAACTGCTGGGCACAATGGTAATACCTATAATCCCAGTGACTCAGAAGGCTGAAGGAAGGAAATTGCAAGTTCAAGGCCAGCTTCATTGTCTTAGTAAACTATGGCATAAGCCTCAAGAACCCACTAAAGTAGTGGGAGGAGTCGCAACCTGAGTCTTTAGGACTCACAGATACTTTTTCGAATGTCCAATCTTTAAAACAAGGGAAGGGGAGCTGGGCATACACCTATAATCCCAGCTGCTAGGAGGCTGAGGCAGGAGGATAATGAGTTCAAAGCTAGCCTCAGCAAAAAGTGAGGCACTAAGCAACTCAGCGAGACCCTGTCTCTAAATAAAATACAAAATAGGGCTGCAGATGTGGCTCAGTGGTGGAGTGCCCCTGAGCTCAATCCCTGGTACAATAAATAAATAAATAAATAAATAAATAAATAAGAAAAAATAAATAAATAAAAAGAGGGAAGGGAGCAGGCTGGAGACATAGCTCAGTGGTAAAGTGTCCCTGAGTTCAAGTGACAGTATAGATAGATAAATGATTGATAATTTAAAATGAATATGCTTGAAAACATAGCTGAAATAAAAAAATGATAAAACAACAAAATTATAACAAAATGGACACAGTAGAATATGAAACCTGAAATTCCTCTAATTATAGAATACATATCACACTGAATTATGGATAAAAATCTTCATACATTGAAAACCACAATCTCAAATAAAGTTTAAAGTGAGGTCTATAAAAATGCAAAGATGGTATGATTCTCAATGTATGGGCTCTTTCTGATCATTGTAAGAGGTGAGGGTAAAGAAAGAACCACTAAGAAGAAAAGGGTTCTGCTGTGGGACTTGAGGCTCCAGAGCAGGACCAGTGCTGGGAGGCCCAAGGGCATAATCTGGTCTTGAACTTTCCATGTACTTACCCATAGACCATCCCCACAAAGTGCTTCTTGTTGGTGTTCTCATTCTTCTCTGACCCACACTTCCATTAGAACTTCTTATTGACCATGTCCATGTATGTTGAAGAATAAGAATTTCCAGAAAAAGCTATGGCATAAGCCTCAAGAACCCACTAGAGTAGTGGGAGGAGTCACAACCTGAGTCTTTAGGACTCACAGATACTTTTTTGAATGTCCAATCACTGTGAACTTATATCTAAAGTATGGAGAAAAGTTCCAGTAACTTGTCCAGCAAAACTCCCTTAGTGGAGAGGCTGTTCCCTGGGATAGAACCACAGAAAAGCATGGGGAGAGCACGTGAAGGTTATATCAGGAAAAGCATATCTCAGACTCCAGTTCTAGGAATGGCAATGAGTGCAGAAAGGATGGGTGTTTTCCTTCCACAGAACAGGGAGTTTGAGCTTGTCTGAGGCGGGCGGGGGTGGTGAGGAATCTATCACTCACAGCTCTACAGGGAAACTCTGCAGATTTACTGGCAAGAAGTGGTAGATTTGGTTTAAAGCTGGTGGGAAAACTGCTAGAAATTTAAGGGGGGAGATTTTTGAAAGCCAAAGAAGCATAAAAGGGCTGAAATAATGAATTCTCTACACATCCCCGTGTGGCTGCTAATACAGTAATGTTACATGTGTGCACAGGAGATATCAGAGAGCCTGGTGAAAAGGGAAAGACTGGGAGGCTTGCCAATTTTCTCTGGGGAGAAGGTGGAAGTCTTACTGGCTTTCTGTGTCTGAGCACTCTCTGCCCCAAATATTGGCTGACCACTAAACAATGCAGGCACAGGGAGAACCCTAGGGAATCAAGTTTGAAAAAAGAAAAATCTGAGTAGAGACATCAGCAATTTCATGTCATAGGGGAGAAAGATTTTGCAGTTTTTAGTCCAGACAAGTAAATTACCTATAAAATCAAAAAAGCAATTACCAAAAAAATAAATAAATAAATAAAACAAAAGTCCAGATTTGCTAATCGGTTATCTATAATATCCAGGCTTAAACCCCAAATTACTAGACCTGCAAATAAGCAGTAAAACAAATAAGTAGAAAGTATAACTCAGTGTGATATATATTTCTATAATCAGGAAAATATATCACCCATACTCAGGAAAAACTGAAGTTATAAAACATGATTCCAAGTATGTATAGATGGTGGATTGAGCAAAGACATTTTTAAAATGAGCAGTTTTAAAACACATATTCAAAGAATTGAAAGAATATTTGTTTAAACAAGTAAAAGAAAATATACTAATGATGCATGACCAGACACAGACTTTAGTACAGAAATTGAAACTAAAAAGAATCAAATGGAAACTCTAAAGCTAAAAGATACACTAACCAGAATGAAAATTCAACTAAATGTCTTCAACAGCAGATTTGTAAAACCAAAGGGAAGAATCAGTGAACTTGAATATAGATCTAAACTAAAACAAAACAAAACAAATAAAAAAAACCCCAAACAACAACATCAACAACAAAACACACACACAGAAAAGAAGATGGAAGAAAAGCAGAGAATGAAAAATCTATGGTAAAATATAAAGCATTGCTGTGTACTTGGAGTTTCAGAAGGACAGAGAAAGAGTCAGAAAAAAATATTATAAAAAATAATCACAAAACTTTCCCAACTTGGCGAAAACATTAACTTAATCCAGTAACAACTCTGATTCTCCTTATGTTTTTTTGGAAATTGATTGTCTGGTTTTCTGTTAGTTTTTTATGGGCAATTCAATTGTTTAAAATAAAGCTGCAGAATTTGCCTTCACATGATGTGAAATTGCTGTCTCTGCTTACATTTATTTTTCTTTAAACTGGCTCCTGAGGGTTCTCCCTAAGATCCCAAGATGCTCAACATATCCCTGTTGTATAAACACAGAGAAAACCATACCTAGATCCATCCTCATACCCATACCCTAAAGCCAAAGATAATGAGAACATCTTGAAGCAGCAAGAGAATAACAACAATTACATAGACCATAACCATGATACAATGAAGAGCTGAATTCTCATAAAAAACAGAGGTCAAAATATGTTGGGTAAATATTTTCAAAGTATAAAAAATCCCGTAAGCCAAGAATTTTAAAGCCAACAAAAGTATTCTTCAAAACGAAAGCAAAATAAAAATATTTCAAGATAAACAAGGCATGAAGAAGATTGTGCTGATAGACTTGTGCTACAAGAAATGTTCACAAGCTGAAAGGATAACACACATGTGACAATAGCACCATGGGAAAGCAGTGAACTGGAGCTATTCTGGGGCAAATTACTTCATTCAAAGTAATTCAGTATTTAAAGTAGGCTTTGATAATATGAGGATGCAATATTTTAATCTCCAGAGTAACCACCAAAAAATAATTCAAGGAAGTATAACTAAAAATCAGTAGAAGAGTTAAAATGGCATGATAAAAATACTTACCTAGTACAAAGTCAGAAGTAAAGCAGCTGGGGCTGGGGATGCAGCTTAGTGGTAGAGCACTTGCCGGGCATGTGTGAGGCCCTAGATTCAATCTCCAGCACTGCAAAAACAAAACAAAGAACAAACAAGCAAGCAAGCAAATAAACACCCTAGTAAAGCAGATACAGAAGAACAAACATCTCTCCACAAAGGAGAGATGAGACAAATAGAAAATTGTAAAAAGGCACATATAAAGTCAAACATATCAACTATTATACTAACTGTAAATGCACTGAGTACTCCAATAAAAAGACACAGATTGACAGATTGGATTTTTTAAAAAGAGATCCAACTACAATTGTCCACAAATTTTCAGGTGACAGAAGTATTCTGAAACTTGATTGTGGTGATGGTTGCATAAGATGTACATTTTTTCCCCAAAAGTCATCAAACATGCACTGAAAAGGAATGAATGTTAGTATATACAAACTATACTCCAATAAAACTATAAAAATAAATCTTTTTTAAAAAGAGGACATACTTCAACTTATTCTTTTTTTTTTAGGGTACAAATATACTATTTATTTTTTTACATGTTAAATGTACACAATTTTTATTTGTCAGTTTTGTTTTTGTTTTTACTTTTTTTATATACTTCAACTTATTCTATATACATAATTTCAAATAGTAGGAAATGCTATGAAGAAAATTAAACAAGAAGCCCATAGAGACTCTTTGGGTGTGCTGCTTTGGAAAGGATGGTCAGGGAAGGCCTCTCTGAGCAGTTGTCTCATTCAGTTTGATATCTGTGGCCAGACTGCTTTCCAAAAGAGCTGTAACAATTCACATTTCCACCAGTTTTGAATGAGAGTACCATTTACCCCAAAATTCCTGCCAGCAAGTCTGTATCTCTATTGTTTTGTTGGTCTGGTGAGAAACTTATTTTCTCAGCATGTTTTATTAATCTTGCTGTTTGCAGGTGTCCTAGCTAGGAATTATTCAGGGGCTGCCCGGCCAGCTGGGGGATCCACATTCCATGCTTAGAGGGAGTCTTTGGGGTGTCTATTTTTCCACGTGCTTCTCAGCACCAGTCCATTGGTGCTCTGGGTGTCCTCTGCTCTGGGGCCATGTCCCCTTCCTCTTTGCCTTCAGCAGACCTCTGAGCTGGGCAGTGGGTGCTCTAAGGAGCTTCTGAGCCAGAGGGAGGCAGGCAGCTGAGTCCTTCTCCACAATACTGAGGCAGATTCACTCTGTCTTCCCAAAGAAAGAAAAAGTGTTTAAGAGGCTGGGAGACACACTGGCTTAATTTAGAAAGCATCTTTATAGAGACGAGTAATTAAGCTTTGAAATGTTGCTTCCCTGGTATAATATCTTCCCATCAGGAAGATATCGTCCTACATTCTCTTGGGATTTGGAGCTAATGAAAATCAACAACAATATTTTGGGAGAAGGGCGGATGAGGATGAGTGATGAAGGAAGAGGGGATGTGAACCAGGAAGCAGAAGGATGTGGATCATTTTAACCTGCACAAGGAATACATTATAAGTGACTGAATTCCCACAGCGATGAGCATCACTGTGAACACCCCTGATATTGGGAGAAAATGGTGGATGCCCCTCTAGCCAGACAGTGGGGAGGAGCTCACTGTCTTGGCTCTTGTGGGCTAATCCCAAAGGAGGGCTCTGGTTACATTTCCTTCCTGCTTCTTTTGCTGCAGAAAGCAAGGAGTCCTGCAGCAAGAGAACCAAAATGTTAGTAGCAACGGAAAATTGGTTCTGAACAATCAAATAGTTGGTTATTCACCACCATCTTCTACCACACTGTTACTTCCCTTTGAGGGTCCCGAGTGCTGCAGTGAAATAACCAGTCAATCTTTCTATTGCTTAGATGCCTCCATACTGGCTGGAATTATTGAAATCAAACCTTCTCCACTAACATTATCTTTGCATCGGTCACCTGGTGGACGTTCAAAACCAGTGCTGAGTCCTGTGGTCAGTCTGCAGTGCTCTCAGCTTGTTTTAAAGACAAGCACGTTTTCATCCCGACTGCATCTTGTGATAATGAAGTCTTTGGAAGATTAGCAAAGCATTTCAGGCATTTAAACTTGCCTGTGCTCTGTGAGGCAAGGTGTGGGACAGGGACTCCAGCTGCTAAAAGGGAACGTGCCATGATTATATTCATTCAATAGACTTTATTTTTCACACTAAGCCGCCCCTGGTGATAAGCTAACCACTTAAGAAGGCGTTTTTCCCTCTGCTGTTCCCACTGTGTTTCTTAGGCCTTTGTACCTATGTCTGCACAGTGTCCTCGTAGGAAGCATGCCTCTCTGTCTATTCAAGCCGTCATCCATTAGCAGACTGTATATTTTTCATCTGACATTTATAGAATCTCTTCCACGCGTCAGGCACTTTAAGCTTTTAGGTTACAAGATATAATATAAATAGTCCTTGCCATGGCGAATCTGAGAGCTCACTGGAGAAGAATGAAAGACACACACACACACATGCATGCCCTTGCAAAAAGAATATGAGCTTTGGCATCAGATGATGAGTTCACATCCCATCTCTAGCATTTCCTACCTGTTCAGCCTCAAGTAAGTCACTAAATCTTTCTAAGCTTCAAAATCTCATCAATAAAATGGAAATTCATTTATCTTGCAAATATGTATTGACACATCCCATCTCTAGCATTTCCTACCTGTTCAGCCTCAAGTAAGTCACTAAATCTTTCTAAGCTTCAAAATCTCATCAATAAAATGGAAATTCATTTATCTTGCAAATATGTATTGAGAGCCCAGGGGCTCTGGGCTAGGGATGTAGCTCTGGACCACACAGACAAAAATTCCTCTCAAATGCTGCTAGCGCTTAGCTACTAACAGATTAAAAATTAAACAACAGATACATAATATGTCAAGTAGAGATAAGTGCTATGGATAAAAATCAAGCAGGGCGAGAGGAACGGATGGAGGAAGATGTTGATTTTGATGGGTCAGGAATACCTCTTCAAAGTCAGGGACTACCTCTCTGAAGAGGTAGCACCAGACAGCGATCCCAGGCAATCGACAGAGGATTTCCATGATGATCTGGGAGAAGAACATTCCAAGTAGAGAAAAGCCAAGCCCTAAGCAATCCTGGCCTGGGAAACCAATAGCAATGAAGCCAGGGAAACCGGATAGCTGTGAACAGAGAGAGAAGGAGGAGGCCACGTCACATCAGATCGTGCTATTAAAAGTGTTATATGGGATCAGCAACAGCCAATTTCCTTAGGATTGGGTAAAAATAAGATCACACGTGCTGCTGGTGTGGCACTCGATAAGCACTCGGTGTGCCTGGGCTCCAAGCCCCGGGAGGCAAGGGCGATGATGGGGTTTTCAGGGAAGCCCAGCAGAGGAACCTGGGGAAAGGCATTGAAATCAAACTGCCTGTGTCCTCAAGAGGTTTACAGTTTAGCAGGGGAAATAGGATGAGAACTCAAATGCAGTCCTGTGACAGATGAACTAAGTCCTGGGTTAGAGAAAGCTCAGTCTTCTGCATTTCAGAAAAATGCACTGAGATCCTCCCCCGCCCCCCCTGAGATATGACAGAATCCACAAGAGCAGGGGTGGGCCTTTCTACTTCAGGGTAAGGTTCCTGAGGCCTAGCACAGTGCCACCCTTATTAATAGGCACTTGATAGATCCTGGCTGAACAGACAGATGAGAATAAGCCCACGTGTGGAAAACATTTTCAGCTGGTTTGTACTGACATTATTAGTTTCTTAAATGTTCAGATATGAATAAAAGGTTTTTTTTTTTTTTTTACATATTCATGGAGCTGATTTGATCAATGTTTGCCTTAGCCACAAGGATTCTTAGAGCTGTTGACAAAGAATCAATTTAATGCAGTAGAGAAGCTAGGAGAAAATCTCCACTGGCCTCTGAAGGAGGATGCAGAATGCAGCTCAAATTATACCCCATGGTCCCCAGGGGTGCTGTTCCCATTGGGTTTGCCTCATTTGGAGCCAAGATTCATTGAACAAAAGAAGAGCTGAGGTCCTCAGAGGTCATTCTGATTGACTTTCACAAGCAGTATGCTCACATTATAAGACTAAGCAATAGGGGGAAAGAGAGTAAACAATGTGGAGGAAAAAAAAATACTTGTTCTGTGTAATTTCTCAGCCCATCCCAGTTAAACACCATTATTCTTAGTCCAGAGGCAGAGCTGGGGTTTAGTCTAGGTTAAGCTACAGAGCACATGCTGTCACCAAATCACCCAGTGAAGAGAGTATGTAATTTGTCTTTCTGTTGGTTGGAAGCGCCATGGGGGTTTCTGTGTATCCAGCCATGAGGGTCAGAGTGAGAGGCTTATGGTAGAAAAGTTCTTCTTAAGCGACAGGAGAAATCTGAATGGTAGTGCAGGAGGCGACTCACCCAGCAAAGTCGGCATCAAACCATGTTGCTAGGCAACAAGGAAATAGGATACAGTGGGATCCTGGGACTTAGATCCAGGTGAGGGAAGAGAAAGGCAAGAGAGAAAACAGTATGAATGATTGGAGGGAGATGTCAAGATTGTAGGCTCATTTTTATTAGCAATGCCAGAAAGAGGGAGGGAAAGAAAGAGAGAGAGAGAAAGAAGGAAGGAATAAAGAGAAAGAAAGGAAGGAATAAAGAAAGAAAAATAAAGAAAGAAAGGGTAAGAATTTGGGAGAAGATGAGAAACTTAAACCACAGAAATGAATGGAAGGTAAAACAAAGCTAGTGGAGGTGCCCCTTGTTAGTTCAACATATCAAGTGCTCTCCGTCTTTTTAGACCACTACCTAGTTGTCCTGATAACATGCCGTGGGAGGAAGGCTGGTTTGTATTGGCAGACATGAGTTTGGAGACATATCAATCTCTTGGATTGGTGTTCAGGAAGAAAAGACATTGCTCTAACCAACCAAGAAACTTCACTTTAGAGCCAAACACAGCCGGAGCCTGAACTCTTTCCCACAATCCTCCCAAACTCTTCTACTCTGTGAATGGCTGCTTCTACTTCCAGAAATCCTACTGGCTAAATGTGCATATGCTTTAGTATATACCCTCTACCCTCTTTCAAAAAGAAAAAAAGCTCTAAGGATGTTTTCACAAGGATCGGCTAGCCATTCACACACTAGCACAAATGAGTTTGTTCGCTTTTCTAACATCCAGCTGAAATCATTTTTCTCTAAGAGAAAGGGAGTTTAATTAAGGACAGAAGTGAGTAGATGACTCTATATTTCTTTATATTATTTCTTTATGTATTCCATTCTACTTTAGACTTCTGCTACTTCTGTAAAGGATCTCAGACAGCTAATATGTGTGCAGGGGATTGGAAACATTGGATTGAAAAGATCCATGAGAACATAGAAATTTAATTGTTTCCTGCTAAACCTGAAAAATCTTCACATTGGATCAAAATACAGTGATATTACATCAACTTTAAAGAATCAGAATGGCTTCCAGACCTATCAGTTTGGTTCTGATCTGATAGAAGATAAAGATCAAGTAGCCCTAATCCAAAAATCCAAAATCTGAAACTTTTAAAATGTTGACATGATGCAACAAGTGGAAAATTTCATACCATTAAGCTTTGTCCTAGGCACAAAATTATTCAAAATATTGTATAAAATTACATTCAGGTTATGAGTATAAGGTATATATGAAATATAAGTTAATTTTGTGGTTGGACTAGGTTTCATTCCCAAGATATCTCATTACAAGTATGCAAATATTCCAAAATATGAAAAAAATCCCAAATCCAAAAACATTTCTAGTCCAAGCATTTCCAACAAGCAATACCCCACCGATATCACTACAGTAGAACTAGAATGCATATGGCAAAGGGCCAGAAAGCCCAAGAAAGGGAGAGTGAAGAAAAAAGTCCTGAGCTTTTCTTAAGCACAGTGTGGTCCAAGGAGAGGTCTAAAATTGTTCTGACTAGTGGCAATTGATGCTCTAATCTAATCGAAGCCCACCACACAGTTTTCTGATGCTCTCCAGCTTCCCTTGCAATTTGCTCCCAGAGAGGAAATGCACTGGTAGCAACATGCTTATCTAGGGGGCTTGATGGATGGCAATGTTGATGAGTCACTGCTATTCTAGTTACTACATCAAGCTGGTGTGAGTTTACTTATCATAGGTCAGATCATGAACTCCAGTCATTTGTAGCTCTAGTGCCACAAGAGACTGCATGCACAAGACCTGTTTACTATTAACTGTGGCCCAGGACTAGAAATGTATTAACAAAGAGTGCATGTCACTGGGGTTCGGGGAGGGAATTCTTCTCTTCCTCAGCACTATTTCTCCTGTCTTCTCCTCCCACCCAACCACCCACAATCCCCTCTTTCGCACCTACATATATTCTGTCCCTAGATCCCTCATTGGTATTACAATTCAGTTTTATTATGGATTACATGGCTTGTGGGGGATATCCTGAGGCCCTCCCTGCACCATTGTTGCTATGAAAAAAAAAAAAAAAACAACATTGTTAATTCTAATGGCTGATTCTCAAGTGAATGTTGGAGCATGACCCAGTTACACTGGGGACAGTTTGTTCCTGTAAATTGGTCTCTCTAGCCAGCGTCTGGGAGCTGGCTGGGAAATGCACTTAGTAAATCACTCCCGGTGGTTTGAGGAAGGACAGCGAAGGTTCTAGAAGAGATGAGTCAGGCTAGGAGGTGGGCAGTGTGGCGGGGAAAAGAACAAAGAGCTAAGCAATATTCTGAACACAGAATTTGTTCCCAGACAGAAATAACTGTCTGGCCAGGCCTAGCTGAATACTGTCTGAAATGATGAAGCAAATATTAGCAGAGAAATCTTAAAGGCCTTCCTTGGCAAAGATAAAAGTCTACTTGGTGATAAGCGGATGGGTTTATAAATAACCCTTTCTGCCTGGCGATCTTGTTAAAGCCTTATTCTTCCCTCCAGAACTGGCAAATTGGAAGTTGAAGTTTCACACCTCAACCAGAACCCTGTATGGGATTCAGAGACCCACCTACCTGGACTGGCCAAACAGCCTGAGACGAACTCGATGACTGTCATACTGACTCGAAAAAGTCCCAAGGACAGTCTGAAAAAGTGAAAGGACAATGATCAGCTTTCTTTCCAGCCCCTAAGTAGAAATGGTGGACTGGGGTATAAAGAGCTCAGTGCCCAGAGGGCTATCTGGGTGTTAGTCATCTTTTCACGGTGGTGACCAAAATAGCTCCACAATAACTTTAAGAAGGAAAGGTTTATCCTGGCTCGTGGTTTTGGAGATTTCAGGCTGTGGTCAGCTGGCTCCATTGCTTTGGGCATGGGGTGAGGCAAGGATATCATGGCAGAAGGACAGAGCCGAGGGAAATATCTCAGCTCATGGCAGCCAGGAAGCAGAGAGAGAGAGGAAGGATCCTATGGCAAGATAGAGTCCCCAGGACCTGCGTCCAGGACCTGCTTCCTCCAATCATGCCCCACCTGCCTACAGTTTCCACCACCTCCAAGCAATCCATTTAAACTATTAATCCATCAAATGGATTAATCCACTGATGAGGTCAGGGCCCTCATGATCCAATCACTGTCCCAAAGCCCCACTTCTGCACTTTGCTGTGTTGGGGACCCAGTCTTCAAACACGGGCCCCTGGGGAATAGTCCAGATCCAAACCATAACAGCCTCTGACCTAGCTGGTGTGTGTGAGCTTGGCAGGTGTCAGGGGGGGGTCTGGATGAACCAGAAACTATCAAGAGACTGTCAGACAGTGTTGCTGCCGCCATCCTTCTACCCTGAAATTAAGCAAGCAGCTTCTTTCTAAGGAGATCATGGCAGAGTGCCGTGACAGTGCCTACTGAGAGCTTCATTCATTCTTTCTTTCAACCAATATTTCTTCACTCACCTCTATGCTGGAGGCTGCAACTCTACTGGTCTAGGAGCCGTCACAGGAGGTGTGCAGTTACAATCTTTTAGGAAAAGGGCATGTGCCTGAGGACCTTTGAAAGCACAGAGGATGGCCATCAAAAGGGAATGGATACAGAGACAGCCCCAGCCAGGAGGAGCCCCCCTGGTCAGCCATTTGCAGAGTAGAGGAGCGCTACACTTCCAAAAAGGGATGAGGCAAAAATCTGTCTCTGCCTCTGTCTGAGGAAAATAAACACACTCTACACTGAACACAAACAGGCCACTCCAAATAAATAGACACACACGATGCCCATCTTGAGGTCTGCTCCCTGTGGGAAAAGAGGAGAACAATGTTAAGGGCTGTCACGAGGGCAGGCCAGATGATGGCCCAGAGTGACAGGGCCAGAGCTTTCGCATGGAGGACAAGGATCAGCCTGACTGGGGCAGAATGCCTTGCTATTCTGACAGTGCCTGTCAATGCTGATTTACTCAGTGTCCCCACCTCTGAGATAGCTGCTGCCATTTCCCAAATAAACTGACAAGTAAGAGAAGCTGGCAGGGCCGTCTCAGTTTTCAGCTTGGGGCTGAAGCAAGCTCCAGATCAGGGATCAGAGCCCTGGTGCTCCATGGACTCTGGAGTCCTCATCTGTGAAGTAGGGAGAGTCATAGAATTGCTTCGGAGCATGGATTAGGTAAAGTATTCGTGGTACCAAGCTTACACATCACGAGTGGTCAGCATATGTCTGACAATAGTGGGGACCTACTGCTATTTGGTGTCTGGGGAGAGGACACAGCCCTGGGTGGGTGTCAATAGGATGCAAAGACAGTTTTTAGATGAGGTAGAAACAAACCTAAGAAGGGACTGTGCCTCATCTGCCCAAGCACTTCCTCCTGGGGCCTCACTAACTAAGCCAGGAATGGTCATCCTTTAGCCTGGGTCTTGCTGACCTTTTCCCCAGGCCTCCCCTCCCAGATGCCCCTCCTACCCTTCACACAAGCTGCTGTAGAGTGGAACTAAGGGAAGGGAGGAGGGAACTGAAAGTGGACATAAGGGACATGAGGTCTCTGCCGGAGAAAAAAGGGTACTTTTGAGTAGGAGGGGAAAGAAAATGGTGGGTATCTGGCCAGAGAATGCCAGTATATAGCAACACCATCAAGGAGAGGGGGCAAATCGCACACAGACTTCCTGAGGTCTCTGAGGGGAGGGGAAACTGAGGCTTAAGAACGACTAGACCTTCGGTGGAGTTGAGGGGTTGCCAGTGTGTTGGCCGACAGCAGCTGAGGACCTGGGTCCTGGCAAGGCTTCATCCAGTGTTCCCGAAAAGAGCAAGAGCAGACAGCCAGGAATTGTCCAGAATGTAGAATTAGGGTTGGTCAGAAATCCTGTGGAAAGAACTGCAGAGGATCTGGACGGTGTTCAGAGATGTGGGCCAAAAATGAGGAGAGGACAGGGAGAATGGGAGTCAGGTGGCCCTCAGTGTCCTCCCTGTAGGGAGCAGGGGTGCCAAGGACAAGGGCAGGGGGAGCATATCTACTGGAATTCAGAGGAAGAATAAAAATAATCCACACTCATTCGTTTGGAGATGCTCTTCTGAGTTAATTCATTTGAATAAGAATGTCTCTGAGAGACTGGAAATCAATGCCAAACGAAGTGCTATGGTCTGAATGTTTGTGTCTCTCCAAAATCAAAATGTTTTAATCTTAATCACCAAGTTGATGGTATTAGGAGGTGAGATTTTTCATTTTCAGGATTAGACCCCAGAGAGCTACCTCCCCTCTTTCACCCTGCACAGACATAGCAAGAAAGTGCCATCTATGAATTGAAAGCAGGCTCTGGCTTTGCTGGCCCTTGATCTTGGACTTCCCAAACTTCAAAACTGTGAGAAATAAACTGTTGTTATTTATAAGCTAACTATTTTATAGTATTTTGGTATGGCTTGTCGTATTAATGCAACTTGATACCATGGGAACATCGGTTTGAATAAAGACACAAGTATTAGAGTAGAGACCTAAGAACTGGCTTAGACAGGGAGTCTCAGGCCATTGTCACATCAAACATCTTCTGGGCTCCAGGCTCTTTGGAGAAGGGGCCTACATCATTCCAGACCAATACTGAGATCTGCCCCAGCAGAGCCACTATCAGGTGCTGCTTGCCTGTTCAAACCCCCTAATAGGAAGGAAGATGACTTTTGGATTCACAGGGAGAATTAGCAATCAGAACTTTTTGCCTCTCCTTGTGTAACTTCTTAAAATCTGAAGACCTCATCAGGATCACAGTAGCTGACCAAAACATCAGGTAGAAGCCAGATCTCCAGAGATGATGGTAAGATTACAAAAAGAAAATAAAGAAGTGCTATAGACGGTCCCTGAGGGAGGTTTTTGATCATGTCCCCCAAATTCCTGCTTTCTTCCTAATCAAGAGACTACCAATGAAGCCAAGTTAGAAATAGAGACTCTTAGAGCAGAAATTTGTTTATAGGGTTATGGTCGTAGAAAAACCTGTATAATTGCTCTACTCCCACCCTCCCAACGCCCACCCCTAACACCAATTTTGAGCTATTTCTTACAACCAGAGCCCTAGAGTCTTGGAAATATTTTAATATAGAAAATGGTAGATGTACTGGATTCTGAATTCTTCTAGAACCTATCCCAGAACCTGACCTTTGTTGGGACCCACAGTCTTTCATCTTCATCTTGGGGGAGGTATGGTAGAGTTAGGATGGGCCTCAGACAGTGAGTCTGGGATGCTCAAGAGACACCTGCTGCGATGAATTTGGCATAGGACTTTCTTCTGATTCTCTGCTAATAGGTAAAGATGAGGGGGAAGAAACATCCCAGATTAGTCAGTAAGCTCTCATCAAAATTCTCTTCATACTTGTTTGTAAATATTCCTCCCCTTCTCGTATTTATGCAACTTGATACCATGGGAACATCTTGATCGCCTTCCCATTCACATGCATCTGGTCCAGGAGATGTGTAGGCACGATACAATGGTTGCTTAACTTTAATGAACATGATCCAGGATGTGGGCATATTTGGACCATGTGCAACTTCGAGGAACCAGTAGAGGAAGCCATAAGGTGCACCTGGAAGGGAAGACCTTGCAAATATTCCTTTTACCATTCACATCAAGATTTTCAGAAATTGCAGAGTTGATTGTACATTCAAAACTAACATAGTGTTTGGAAACATCCCTTCCCTCTCACACTCCATAAAGTAGAAGATATATTGTGCAACACAAAAGAAGGTATTTCTAAATGCAGAATCTTTAGGATAGGAAATTCAAGGAATTCTGATTATTTTAAATTAGCAAGATGCTTCAAGATCATCCTGGGGAGATGCATTATCAGAAAATATTCTGAGCCAAGAACACTCTACAGAATCCCCCAGCAGAAGATGAGGCATGTCAGACTCCCACAGACAGAGAAGAGCAATAAAGTGTAAATAATTTAGAGCTCCTTGATATTATCCTGCCTACTCATAACGTACATCTTTAATAATTAATTCAGCTCAATCTTTAAAACAATATTCTCCCTACGTAATTTAAATCACTCTCTCTGCTTTTCCTGTTAACAATAGGAGATCATTTCCTGTTTGGGACTTTCCCTTCCCAGTCGAGGTGTGTTATTTGAACATGAGACTTTTTTCCTGCTGTAGCTTTTCACGGATGTATTGTGCACATGCTCAGTGAACATCATGATTCTGATCAGAATTATCTGTGGGTAACACCGTTTTTATGAAACTGTTTTAGTATTTTATATCTACTGACATAATTCCTACATAATCCTAACTATCATTTCTCTATTTTACAGATGAAGGAGATGATGCATAATTTGAATGACACTTCTCTACTCACAATACTGAACATGCCAGGCATATTCATCACTGGAACAAGTCTATATATAATTCATATCATGGTGTTAAATGGGTCAGTTTTGTGTAGAAAACATCTGTTTTGAAAGATGCTGTCCCTTTATATATTTGATTACTGAGTCTCTTTAAATATCTGATTACTGAGTCCTGCTAAATCACTTGCACACAGAAAGCCTTGGGGGATGGGAAAAGGGAAGTGACAGGGTGTTTGAAAATAGCTAAGAAATAGTGACATCAAATGCTTCCAATAGAGAAGGTCGAGGAACAACGCCAGCTCCAAGAGAAGATTTAGAAGTGCAGGAACGGGAACTGGAGCATGTGTATGTTTTACAAGATGCAGTTTGCTCTAGAAATGGAAATTATTCCCGGAAGATCAGAGAGAAGCTGCTATCGATAGAAAGGACAGAGTTGAGCAAAAACTCCTCAACTCCCTTAACCCTCAAAAATTAGATCAGGAAAATTCACAACCCTGTGGCCTCAAGTAACTTATTAGCAAAGTGGAATCTGTATGATATTTGTGTCCTGAAGCTTTCCTCTTAAAAAATGGCAGAGAAAGGACCTGAACAGACACTTCTCAGAGGAGAACATACAATCAATTAACAAGTACATGAAAAAATGCTCAACATCGCTAGCAGTCAGAGAAATGCAAATCAAAACCACCCTAAGATACCATCTCACTCCAGTAAGATTGGCAGCCATTAAGAAGTCCAACAACAAGTGCTGGCGAGGATGCAGGGAAATGGGTACACTTGTTCATTGTTGGTGGGACTGCAAAATGGTGCAGCCAATTTGGAAAGCAGTATGGAGATTTCTTGGAAAGCTGGGAATGGAACCACCATTTGACCCAGCTATTCCCCTTCTCAGTCTATTCCCTAAAGACCTAACAAGAGCATGCTACAGGGACACTGCTACATCGATGTTCATAGCAGCACAATTCACAATAGCAAGATTGTGGAACCAACCTAGAAGCCCTTCAATAGATGAATGGATTAAAAAATGTGGTATTTATACACAATGGAGTATTACTCTGCAATAAGAAATGACAAAATCATAGAATTTGGAGGGAAATGGATGGCATTAGAGCAGATTATGCTAAGCGAAGCTAGCCAATCCTTAAAAAACAAATGCCAAATGTCTTCTTTGATATAAGGGGAGTAACCAAGGACAGGGTAGAGACGAAGAGCTGGAGAAGAAGATTAACATTAAACAGGGATGATAGACGGGAGGGAAAGGGAGAGAGAAGGGAAATTGCATGGAATTGGAAGGTGAGCCTCAGGGTTATACACAATTACATATAAGAGGAAAGGAGGGGTAGGAGAAAAATTATATAAGTGGAAGAAATGATTTATAGTAGAGGGGGTGGAGAGAGAGAAGGGGAGGGGAGGGGAGGGGAGGGGAGGGGGGATAGTGGAGAATGGGATAGACAGCAGAATACATCAGTCACTAGAAAGGCAATTTGTAAATCAATGGAAATGTAACTGATGTGACACAGCAATCTGTACACGGGGTAAAAATGGGAGTTCATAACCCACTTGAATCAATCTGTGAAATATGGTATATTAAGAACTATGTAATGTTTTGAACAACCAACAATAAAATAAAAAAAAAGAATAATAAAAAAAAATGGCAGAGAGGGTCAAAGCAGAAGTACCATAAATTAAGAAACCACATAGGAAGCCCTTATTTTAAATTGTATACTGCTTTTATTTCCTATTTCAGTTGCAGATGTTATTGTTTCTTAAGGTATAAGATTTTCAAAATGAATGTATAAAGTACATAAATCTTTTGTGTATAGCTTAATGAACTTTGACATCTATGTCTTCATGTGACCAACATCCAGTTCAAGACACAAACGTTTCCACCGTCCCAGAAGGCTCCCAGCAATCTCACCAGCTCTGCCAGAAGTAAAGACAGTTCTTACTTCTAATAGTAGGTTAGTTTTGCCTGTCCTTGATAGAGAATAGAAATTAAAACAGTATGTACTCTTTTGGTTCCGGCTTTTTTTTTTTCATTTAACAAAATGTCTGAAAGATTTTTACACATTATTGGGCTTGTGAGTGTTTGCTCTTTTAAACTGCGGTTTCACATTCTGTTGAATGACTGTGCTCCTAACTCATTCATCTATTCTATTAATGGACATTCGTATAAATTTCAGTTTGGGGCTTTTACAAATAAAGCTATGAAAGTTCTTATGTATTTTTGGTGGACAAATGCACTCATTTCGTTTCCATATACCTATGAGTGAACTATCTAGGACTTAGTATGTTTATGTTAAATTGCTACTTTTGGTGGACACTGTAATGTGTCCCCCAGATTCTCCTTTCAAATATTCTCCCCAGCTGTGGAACTCATGCTATCTGTCAGCCTCTTTGGAATTCCTTCAGCTAAAGGAATTACTTCTCTCAGCCTCAATGGCCACACAGTGATTCTTTATGACCAGATGACAGATGACAGGAGAGGGGAAAAATCCAAGTTCAGTCCCTGTGGACTGGTTGGGATGAGTATAACCCCAGACTGGACGATGGCTCACACTCACAGGTGACTTGAGGACAGTGACAAGGGGAGACCTTCTCAATGGGGAGAGCTTTGGGTATTAAACCTGGTCATCTACTTTCTGACGGAGAAATGACCAGAGGATAGGATACAATTAAGCAGTGGCAAGTGGTCTAGTCAACGGGTCAAGGTTTGGAAGGAGAAAGAGGAAGATCAGGAGCAGTGAAGTCTTGGGTAGAGAGATGAACACATTGGAGTGAGCCCAAAGCTTGAAGGTCTTAGCGTGACAATTAACATCTATTAGGGAGTGCCCACCTCTGTGAGAACCATGAGAAAGCCAGAGGGGCCAAAATGACTTGAGCAGCTGACATCACCCAGCCCCTTCCACCCGCCATGGCAGAATCAGGAAAATGGGCAGGCACATGAATGGAGTAATCACTGTGGTGGGAACGGAGACCGTGAATGGCACTAACAGTGTGTTTTCCAGTTACAAAGGCTGCTCCTGCTAATGCTGCTACTGAATGTCCAAACTTCTAGCAAGAGAGAGAAGTTCTTAAAAGGGTACCATCCTTCAAGTGGGTTAGCCAGTCGGTTGGTAGAAAGTTGATTACCTTGGACCCCTGCCATCCAACAGATGGAATGAAGGCCCTTGTTTCATTTTGACAGTAACAGATACATATTTGGATATGGGTTGGTTTCTCCTGCCCACAAAAATCTAAGCCAAATCCATTACCTAGGAGTTTACAGTGTGACACACCACATTAAAGCAAAGAGTCTATGTGAGTGGCCACATAACTGTGGGATCGACTAGTTATATTCAATACCATATAACCCAGCCTGATAGAGATGGAATGACCTGTCAAAGACACAGCTGGAAGTGGCGCCTTGTAAGGACGGGGTGGTGACTTTAAATCAACAACCTTTATGTGACGCTGGGTCCTCAACAGATTGGATCTATTGGTCTAGGAGCCAAGGAATGAAGGGAGGAAAGACCTCACCAAATGTGACTCCTGGTGATTGTTCAAGAGATTTCTGGCTTCCCACCCCTGCAACCACGGGTTTAGAGGTCCTGGTTCCCAGAAGGGGAATCTTTCTACTGGAGAACACAGCAAGAGTGCATTGGAACTAGGGCTGCTGCTGGGGAGTTTTAGGTTCCTTCTGACAAGAGACCAGCTGGCAGGGGGAAAAAAAACAGTATTGGCAAGAACAATTTACCAGGTCATCGGGGAAGGGCTGGAAGGAATATAATATGCAGATCTCTCTTCAGACTCCAGTGCCCAAGTTTGGTAGCAAAAGGACAAGTATAGCAGCCTGGGCCTGACAAGAGCATGGTAATCAGGGACAGGGCTCCTTCAGGAATGAGAGTCTGGGCCATGCCATGTGATAAGTCACTAAGACCAGCAGAGGGGCCAGCTGAGGGGGAGGGAAGCCAGCCTGCATGGCCAGCCCTGTCCAGGAATCAGCTTGATTGAGGAGAGAGGCCCCACCCCAGGTCACTTCTTCCCCCTAGTATAGCCTACATCTAATGGCTGATGGGCACTAAGGTATAAAACCAAGTCCCCTCAGCCCCAACTTAGAACACTCTGATTGGTCACCCAGCTTTGATGTTCCTTCAGTGCAACAGGAATGCCTTTTCTGAGACTCTACTGTAGACCACATTTCCCTCCACCCAATCCTCCTTCCTTCTCTTCCTTTTCTCTCCTCTCCTTTCCAAATGTACTCCCTAATAAATCTCTGACCATCTCAACTTCCTGAGGACGTCAAACTCCAGAGTATTCCAAAGTAGCAGATCCAATTTACACTTCCAAGTGCAATACATGAAATTGTAATTGCTCTATACGCTCATCAACCTCGATATTGCTGGTCTTTTTAATTTTAACCATTCTGATGGGTATGCAGTGATATCTCATTAGGGTTCTAATTTGCATTTTCTTGATGACTAATGATGTTGAGCACCTTTTCTAATACCCATTGGGTGTTTGGGTATCTTTTTTTTGCCCATTTTTTAATTTACATTTTTCTAATGGATTTGCAGGAATTCTTTATGTATTTGGATAGGAACACTTTGGGATAAAAGTATTACAGAAAACTTTCTCAGACTGGGGTTTGCCTCTTCACTATCTTAATCACAGTATATGCTCTGTTTTTTTTAAGCTTTTTATTTTTTTAATTTGTTGTCATTTTGTATTTTTTCTCTTTTCAAATTTTTATTGGTGCTTTATAGTTGTACATAATCATGGGATTTGTTGTTACATACTCATATGTGCATATAGTGTAACAATGTAACTTGGCCAAGATCCCTCCCCAGCTCTTCATCCTCTCTCTACCTCCCACTCCCTGGTTCCTTTCCTAACATTACAAAGATAGTACAGAAAGTCACCCAGTTTTCCCTAATGGTAGCATCTGACACAACTATAGTGCAATATCAAATCCAGGAAATGGACATTGGAACAATATCAATGTGTAGTTCTATTATCACATGCATAGATACATGTAACTATTGTTGCAATCAGACACAGAAAAATTACATCCTACAAGTATATCTTTTTCTGCCATTCCTTTATAGTCACATTCATCCTTTTCTCCAGTCTCCCACCATCTGGATCCCTGGGCAATCTATTCTCCATCTCTGTAATTTAATCATTTCAAGAATGCTACATAAATAGACTCATACAGTATATGACTTTTTTTTTCATTCAGCATAATGCTCTTGAGGTCCACCCAAGACTTCCTTGTATATATACAATTATATTACTTATGCTACATTTTTTGTTTGTCTAGTTATTTTTGATAAAGGAATCACTCGGTTTAAGTTTCATCATTATAAGGAGAGTCTTGTCTCTCATATAAACACACTGGAGTAATGGTCCCTTGGGTTTTCAATGTTCAGGCCTAGGTGCCAGACACAGTGTCCATGGAGGAAGTTCATCTCCTGCCCACATCTGGTGAACCAGGGAAAGGGACACCAAATACTGATGTCTCCCAAGTCATAACTGTGGCTTCCATTCTTTTGTGTCATCCACAGGGTCCCCTGACTTAGTGTTAGGTGTATGGAATGAGAATGTACAAGAGAACCAAAACTTCTCATCGTATTATTCAAGGATGATGGAAAAAAAGATAGACTCATTTTGCTTTTAAGAATGATGAGATACAGGTTCCAAAATGGGACATATCAAGAACCCCATTTGTTTGTATCACTTTTAGAAGAAATTAGAAGATCCCCTCTGAATGCAAAAATGTTGGTGATGCTCTTTTCACTGTAGGGGACAATAATATTTCCCTGAAGCCTGGAGCCCCTTTCCACCTTCCATGCTCTGCAGCTTTCTCTTCCAGGGTGCCACATCCTCACACCTTCTCTAAGGTGTGTCTGCTAGGAGCGCTGAATCCTGAGCTTGGTTCTGTGGCTTGGGTGCTAATCAACAGTCTGCAAAACTCTGGAAGTTACATTCTTTTATTTTTTTTTATTTTTTTTTTTTTGAGAGAGAGAGAGAGAGAGAGAATTTTAATATTTATTTTTTAGTTATTGGCGGATACAACATCTTTGTTGGTATGTGGTGCTGAGGATCGAACCCGGGCAGCACGCATGCCAGGCGAGCGCTCTACCGCCTGAGCCACATCCCCAGCCCTGGAAGTTACATTCTTGGTAATGTTTTATTTCAACTGATTCCTTTTGTATTTCATCTGTGTGTCACAATATCACAGGTCACCCAAACAATGCAAGAAGTGCTACTGCCTTTCCTTTCTCAGAAAAATGGAGGTGAGTGTGGGGAGGAGCCAGGGAGTTTTCCAGAGTGGATGTGTAAGGAGCAAAATATTCCCAGGTCAGCCTGGGTCAGTCTGGAGTTCAATTGGGAAATTGCACTTGGAGCAATAAAGGACAGAGCATTCAGGAACTTCCCAGAACAAGAAGTGTCTGGGAGTCAAGCTTCAGGGACAATGGAGCTCAAAGGCATTTCTAAAACTAGGGCAGCCCTGGGGGCCTCTACAGGAGCCATTCGTGAATTCTCCTTCTACAGGTATCTAGTTCATTTTAAGGAATTGTGCCTCTTCTCTGTCTCTACTCTGTTTTTCTTTGTATTACTACTTATAGAACCCTGTAAATTTCTGTACTTCTCATTCCAAATTTCAGAGAGATTTGATTGGCTGAGATAATCTTTTTTTTAAGCCAGTCTAGTATCAGCTATTCTCAGGTCATGTGTCTGTCTCTGATCCAATCAGATGTAGTTGAGAGAGGTTGGTTATTTGTACATGACTTAGAATATGCCTGCTTGAGTTAGCCCTTTCACCAGGGCTTTGGCGCATTTTCTCTTAGGACTTACCCCATGGCAGTTGTCATAGTTGTGTGTGTGTGTGTGTGTGTGTGTGTGATGGTTTTCTCTTTCAAGACTAGTTTCAAATATGGTGCCCAGTGGAAAGATGTGGCTATTAATTGGGGCTGGCTGCAGTGAACTGAATTATTTCTGTCTCACAGATAGATACCACCATTAATTATTACTATAGGTGTTAACAAATTTTCAAACCACACTTGTAAATTTTCAATCTACATTTCCCATATGGACTAATCAGCTATTTCTCTCATGAGGCACTATAAAATACATCTCCAAAAAACTTCAGTGGTTTAAACACAAATATTTTATTTTCATTCATGGTTCTGAGCTGTGGCTCAGTTGTGCTCAGCCAAACTCACAGGAGTCAACAAGGCACAGCTCTGGGCTGAAGGTCAGAGTCAGGGCTCCTCCCTGGATCTCTGAGTCTGGACCCAGGCTTCAGAAGAAGGGCTACTGAGGGAGCTGGGTGTGCATATTCTTCTCATGATAGACAGAAGAACTGCAAAAGACAAAGACAACATTTCAGACAAACACAGAGCCTCTGCTCAGATTGTATCTGTGAGGATTTCAGTGGCCAAATCAGTTCATGCATCAAGTCCCAAGATGAATAGGTAAGTATGCTTTTACCATGGATCAGGGGAAGGTGGGTGAGAGAGAAAATTTTTTGGATTATAGTCTACTAGACCATAACACTATGTGCCACTCTTCGAAGGTACTCAATAAAACTCCTTTTAACTGACCAAAATTATCAGAGTTCTGGACTATGGTCAGCACCAATCAACTTGAGTCATATTATCAAGCCAATCTATACTTTCTCTACTTGAAAGGCTGTATATGTAGAAGATGAATTTTTAAAATATATTGGTTAAGAACATGAGCTCTAAAGTTAAATGCTTGAGTTCTAATCCTAATTCCATCACTTTCTTGTTGTGACTTTGGATGAATTGTTTAGCCTTTCTGTGTCAGTTTCCTTATCTGTAGAGTGAGGGTAACAACAGCAGCTGCCTGAAGGGGAGGTGCCAAGCGTTGTATACTATGTTCATGGAAAGCCCCCTCAAGCAGCATCAATCTCCTGAGAGGCATTCAATTGTAGGCAACCTTTTTGATAAAGCAATGTCTGCCTTAAAAAAAAAAGATAAAGTTGAAAGAGCTGGAATTTGGAGTCAAAACACTTGTGTTGAGTCTCATTTTTTATATTCATGTGACTATGACCTTAACTGAGTCCCAGTTTCCTTGCCTGTGAGGGGAAAAAAAAATGACTCTCCCTCCTCCGGCTCCATCTATGTGAGGATCAGGTGAGACATGTGAAAACACTTTTTGCAAAGTGAAAACTACCAGAAAAAAACATGAGTTCTCTAACCAAATTGTTCCATTGTTTTGCTTGCTTCTCTGATGGTAATTAATGGGTGGTAGTGGTTTTCTCTGCTGGATGTTTCTAATTTCCATCTTTAGACACATATCAGTGGCATATGCCATTTCTTTGAAACTCTCAATTATTTGAATCAACACTCTTCCTAATTTAGCAGGATCCTCAAAGTCACTCATAGACAGAATTGCATTCCTCTTTCCTGAGTGAATACTTGGGTTTTTCATAATTCCAAGTGAATCCAAGTCATAAATCCAATTCTCCCTTGACACCACCCCCTGGATATCTAAGGGACATCTCAAATCCAAAGCCAAGTTCCTGCTGTCCTGACTTTAATCTCTTTCCTCTGTTATTCCACTTTGCAGTAGAGACTCTATCCTTCTTGTTGCTCATAACAGAAACATGAGGATCATCCTAGCTCTTCTCTTCCTTATATCCCATAAGCAATTTGTCAGTAATTCTTTAGGCATTACCTTCAAATTGTATCCAGAATCCAAGCTCTTTTTTTTTTTTAACTACCTCTACCACTTCTGTCCTTTTCTGAGCTATCATCATCATCATCTCTTGCCTGCATTAATAAAATGGCTTTCTGTATCCACCCTTTTGCTAACCTCCCCCTACTTCCAAGAAGGCAGATCCTTTTAGAAAACTATGTCTCTTTTCTGATGAGCATTCTTCAGTTGCTTCTGCCTCACTCAGAGTAAAACCCTAGCCCCTTACTCTGATCTATAAGCACCTATTATCTCTGACATTCTCTTCTAACTTTCTACCTCTTTCTCCAGGAACACTGGTCTCCCTGATCGTCCTTGGACACCTCAAGATGCTCCTATTCCAGGGCCTTTGTATTTCCCATTAAGCGTTGTCCTCTAACATTTCAAAATGTTATTAGGTATAACTCATCAGCCAAAGGGAGGTGTTCGTGTGCAGGATTTTCAAAGTTACCATTTATTCCTTGGGGCTTTTAAAAATGTTTTTAATTATTTTCAACGAATACCATGCATTTATTTTGTAATCAGAAAATACATGAGGTTTAAATTAAAAATCAAGATCATAAAAGGACAGTATTGCATGTTTCAATGCTGTGGCTCAAATACCTTGTTCAAGGGTTGCCTCATGCCCAGCACAATCTCTGAGTACAGCCCAAATAGTGCCTCCAGAGAAGGGACCAACAACAAACCTGTGGGTCTCTGCTGGGTCTCATCCTCCCCGTCCTCTTTGCTTCTTCCTATTTCCCTTCATTAACAAGCATCGCACCAGGATGGTGATAACTGATCTCTGGGTGAAGATTCTGACTCACCAAATTAAATTGCAATGAAATGCCTTTTAATATGCAATCTAGGATGATAAGTAAATAGTTATTTTCCCCTTGTGAGTGGCATTACCTGTCATTCTAAAAATTAATCTTATTTAAGGGATGCTCTAAATATGAAGCAATAGCACGGTGATTCAGACCAAACAGTTAATGAGTAATTTAATCTGTGTGAATTATGAATCTCAGTTCTTTCCGTGCTATTTTCCTTTAGAGCTATTAGTTATCTGCTTTCTCCCCCCCACCTCTTTCTTTCATTTGCTACGGAGATTTACATCTGACTTTAGAAGATTCTTTCTGTGGGCTGGTGGCGTAGCACAGTCGCAGAGCCCTTATCTAAAACACGTGAGGCCCTGGGTTCAATCCCTAGGAGCGTGCACTCATGCACATACAGAATTCTCTCTGTAAAATGGATAAGATGCTATTGGCCTACTTGAATTTAATATATCCAGCCAACAAATGTCTTTAGACATATTAGACCACAAAACTCCAGGGGATGTGGCTGAGGGATCTCCATCAGATATGGGAAGAGTGTGCAAAGAAGATGGTCCCAATGTTTTTTGGAAAAAAAATAACTTGGTGTGCCAGGCACCATTGCATTTCTAGAAGCCCTAGTTCCCACATCATTTTGAAACTTCACGTTTCCTTGAAGATCACCGGACAAAGAATTGTGGCATGAGATGATAGACAGAGTGGGAGACCCATTTATCATGGATTTCATTATGTGTTTTAAACCTTTCATATATGTCTTTGAGGCTCTCTACATATATTAAATTGAAATCTGCTTTTAAATTTCAGCCATCTTTCTACCACTCTGCAGTGTGGTGTGTTCCCTGCAGAGATCTGAAGTGTGCAACTGACTTTAAAGCCCTTGTTCAGCTCAGGCCCTATCCTGTGGCTGCACTGGTGACTTCCTCTGCATTGTCTCACCCAAGCCCCAGGAGCCCATGACAGAATGAAAGTGAAGCTGTGGCTGGAGTTAGCATCACTCAGCTGATTTGTGCTTAGAAATGGGATAAACATATACCTGTGGTTTAGAGTATTCCATCTGACTTCAGCAAAATTTATAGATTACAGCTTGAGACAGACTCCACATTGGGATGGTTTTCTTTCTGCAGAGAATTTGACTTTTCAGCCACCTTATGTAGCTTAAAATCTTCTCTTCTCATAAATGGTCTGTGTTCCCACTTGCTCTATTGTAACATCTACCCTAGGGGCCTGGAACAGCCTAGGGCCATACCATGTCTGTCTCATTCACTGCTATAACCCAGAGCTCAGCACTTAAAAATACTCAACAAATATTTGTTGAATAAATGGATGGGTGAATTAGCAGATGAATGATGTCACCTCTCTCATGCAAGTCGTAAAATGTTTTTTCCAACTTTCCCTCCAGGTTTCGAGCTGTTTTACTGTGTTCGACATACAATCTACTTGGAGGAGCAGGCCAGAGCCTGTGGACAGTCCACATCAGCTCCTTATCACCCTAGGCTTGGTTTCTGCATTTGCAAATAATACACACCCCAGCTGGATGCAGTGGTGCACACCTACAATTCCAGCAACTTCCAAAGCTGAGGCAGTTGCAATTTTGAGACCAGCCTTGGGAACTGAGTGAGGCCCTAAGCAACTTAGTGAGACCCTGTCGCAAAACAAAAAATAAAAAGAAAGACTGGGGATGTAGCTCAATTAAAAAATGCTCATGGGTTCATTCCCCCAGTACCAAAACAAACAAACAAAAAAGACACAAAAATATAGACCCGTTACTTTCCCTGAGGACTTGGAACCTTTGCATTATATTCCTGATGAAATGAAAGCAAAATCATGGGCTTTGTAATGTATAAGCACTAGGCACTCCCAACCATACTCATGATGAAGATGGTGGAGTTCCCTTGGCTGGCTTAAAGTAGAGTCAACAAGACTCCTAGCCTATTCTTTACTCTTTGGCTCTATTACTGCTGGGCTCATCTATTACTATGTGTTCCTGAATTTTTATTGCATCCTGAACATTGGTGTCTATCTTCCAGTGTTCATTTTGGAACCATGATTTCACTTTGAACATGAGCTAATTGTGATGGCTGTTCCAGGTATTATCATGTCAGAAAGTAATATACATAAACTTCTGATTTCAACCACAGCCCTGATTCCTGTGAGTGACCCTCAGGCACTTGGTCATGACTTGTATTACTTTGTCAGCAAACCTTTAGGGCTAAATACTTGGTGTTTACAGTAAATAACCAGTAGTGGTGTTGACTTAGCACTAAAGGATATATTCACTATTATACGCAAGCTTTAACACACTAATGTCAATAAGAATAGCCATTATTCAGCACTACTATGTGCCAAACATGTTCCAAATGTTTTATACATTAACTATAACAATCCTATTTGGTAGATATTAATGCAATCACCTCTATTTACAAATGGGCAAACTGAGGCGCAAAGAGGGAAATAACTTGGCAAATACATCTAGCAAGAGGCAGGCAGGATATAAACCCAGACTCTTACTCTGAGTCCAAACTATAAAACTTTATATTTCAACACTTACCTCAGACAATCATCCTCATTAGAGTGCCTTACTCTTAATGACCATATAGTCTCTCATTAACCATCTATGTCCCTCCCCACATTCTCATCAGTTAGCATAAATGATCATTAACATTTATGGAACATGCACTGTGTGTCAGATGATGTGGCTAAGATTTTGACTTTGCCAAAGTCAATGTAAATTAAACGTCCAATATCTCATTTAATTCTTTAATTACCTCTTAAGATATGTACTAACTTGTCCCTCATTCTGCCAAAGAGGAAACAGAGGCCTGGTGAGGTGAACTAATTCCCAGAGTGACCATGCCAGGAGTCCAGCCCTGGTGGGAGCAGCCCCTGCTATTACCCAGTTGGTGGCTCTTCTGAACTGCACCTTGGGCCTCACTACTGACCCTGCAGCTCTGTGACAAGCAACCCTTGACCAACTCTATCATTTGTTTATCATGTCTTTGTAGCCTGTTGAGGTCTTTTTCCATTTGGATCTCCTGACCCCAACATCCAGACAACAGAAAACCAGCTCCTTTAGGACACTCCATATTGCAGTCCGTGAGCACCTGGATGGCTGGCCTGCTATTTTTCTTTTAAATTTCTTTTGTAGACCCTCCCTGGGCAGTGTAGACAGAGTGTACCTACCACATGTTGTTGAATGACTTGGTCACTTGGCCTGGTCACCTAACAGTCTGCAAGGGCAACTCTTCAGGAATGCACCTTCATGAGACCACCGTGGTCCTTCCCTCTTCTTTACCAGCTTTTCCTCCCTAGTCTCAAGGTCTGGCTTACCTGCCTGTTTAAATAGCCCCTTCCTCTGCTGCCTGCCCAGCTCCACCCTGTGGGGTCATGTGGGGTGTAGACAAGGCACTAGCCACCCCCCCAAGGACTTCACTGCAAGCACTTCCTCTCCCCAAACAGAAGCCAAACACAGTGGTCAGAGCTGCTGGTCTCCAAGGGAGAAATTGACTCTAGGCTCCAAAGGAAAACCAAGTCCCACCTCTTGTCCCTAATAGTGACAAGGGAGGGAGCCAATACACTCCCCACGAAAGGGGAAGAGTCCATCATTCTAACAAGGTCTCTCTAGCAAAAGCAGGATGTGCAGACAATAGGAAACCAGCTCCTTTAGGACACTTCATATTGCAAATGCCCCAGGCTAGACACACGCTGTTTCAATTACTTTTGTATGAATAAGGTGGATTTCTTTGCATTGATGCTGCCGTTGCTATGCATGAATATTTATATATAACTGCTTTTAATCTGAACCTGTCAGCAGTTCATTTAGTCCAAATGGATAAACTTGTCTCACAGCCTTGTGCTTTAATTCTGGTATACATCCCATCATCTCCCTGCAAACCAGCTTTTCAATTGATCCGTGGTTTAGGTTCTCCTTTATTGCTTATTTAGGGATATGCTTCTGTTATATTTATAAAATACTCTCAATCACCCTGGCCTATTCTTACTGACACACCAAAAATATAAAGTCATACTTCATGTCCTCATGACGTCTATCAGATAAAGATGTTGCTGCTGCAGATCCCACTGGTTCACATTCAGGTACCTCGTGTATGTCATCAGACTGACGAGTGGGTGTGTCTGAGGCATTAGAAGAAGAATCATCCTTCAGCATTGCTTGCTTAGCTCAGCTTATAAAAATAAATCTTTGCTCAGTAATATGGCAGGTTTATGAGTTGCATTTAATACTGCAATGAAAAACTCTATCTGGGTGTGCATATGTGTGTGTGAGAGAGAGAGTATGTGTGTGTGTTAAGGTTGCCATGGGAGCCCTCAGTGCTTCTGAACCTTTATGATTATGAACAATAATTAGACGTAATGCTTTATGGTGGTGAAGCACCTCGTGGGCTCCTGGTAATTGTAATGTGTTTGGCAATTAACTCTCACTCCCTGAGATTCAGGCTGGTATAATTAACCCCACAAGGAAAAACAGCCCCAGAGAAGGGAAGTCACATGGGGAGAGCAATCCTGTTTTGCAGTGGCACAAAGGAAGACCCTCACCAGTCCTGGTCCTACACTGTCTCCACCGAAAGTGTCCACCATCAACCCCCTCCTGGCCCAGAGGGTCCTAATGCTCAGATTACAGGGTTCTGTCAGTGGGGGTGCTTCCCTGTCCTGTGGAAGGTGGGCAGGACCCAAACTGAGGCACCAGGCCCTCAATGCTTCATTTCACTGGGCGTGGACATGCAGTCCCTGCAGAGCTGAGGCAGCCGTGTGCAGGGAGAAGAATTCAGAAAGCCATAAGGGGATAAGGGAAGTTGGAAATATGTTGCTTAGCTACAATCAGCTTCATGAAGTCAATACTGTGTCCCCTCTTCCCAAAGCAGCTGCAATCTGGGGTTGGTCCTTCGTCTGCCAGCTTTTCTCATTATTGTCTTCTGATATAAATAATGAACTTGCTTCTTTGCACTTACAGAAAACTGGGAAGAGGGTGGGTAACCTTAATGCAGAGTGTTACACATAAGAGGGTGGGTAACCTTAATGCAGAGTGTTACACATGAGATAGTGATGTTTACGTTACCGTATTATAATGGTGTCTTTTATATCTCTTTATGTAACATTTTGCATATAGTATTTTATATAATTAATTACAAATAGTTACATAAATAGCTAATTATATAAATAATTGCAAGTAAACTCCTAAAACGAGTGGGTCATCTGCTTTGGACCTATCATGTCAATCTAACTCCATTTTCTTCAAAGAAAAACAAAGGATAACTCTTGCAGAAAATTCCAGCCAATACCCCCTGTTGTTTCAACTTGAATTCTCATGGATGCATTCACACATTTCATTTTCTTGGTCGCAGGCTGTGGCAGTCTGCATGCTGATGTTTCCAAAGAGTGTGGCTGTTCAATAACTTTCATCAACAAACTACCCATGTCTCATGTCCCTTACCCAAATCCCCACTCAGCTCTGAGAGGGCTTGGTGACAGGTCACAGCCTCAGCTGGAGACCCCAAAGGCCATCAATCTGGGGACTAGGCCCAGAAAACATCCTTTGCCAGTGCTTAGCAGGAAAGAAGGCCACGTGAGTGTTTTCCTGCAATACAGTGATCTCATTGGTACCTGCCCACAGCCAGGTCCATCGCCTGGGTTAGCAGTGCACCCTCACACTGGTGGCCAAGACAGGGTTGAGGAGCAGACTAGAGGTGCCACATGTTTTGTTTTACTCCAAGAAAGGCATTGTGCAGCACAAGATCTCCAGCACATTTGGAAAGACTGTTTTGTACCAGAAAAGCTAATTTGCTATGATTAGTTCCATTACATTCATGAGACTGTCACTCTGTGTTTATTTGGGAGGCAAATTAGAGTCCCTTTAAGGTGATTTCCCCTGGTGAACTGAAAGCACTCCCCAAAATTTTGATTACAAATCAATGCAACCATAAAGAAAACTCCTTGGGTCTGGAAAGAAGAAAGGATTCCTGCATCATTTGCAAATACCCCTGCAAGGAGCTGAGAGGGTAAAAGAGGGAACCAGAGGAGCACAAAGGCACCAGGTACCAGACTGAGGCCTGGGAGTCAGGCGGACAGGGCTCCCTCACATCCAGCTCCAAACACTTATATTCCTTTGGAACTCTCACACGCTTCATTTTGTTGGTGACAAGAACAAATATTGGCTATTTATGATTCCCCACTGTGCTGGAGCAGCGCAGGACACTGCTGAGCTAGTGGTGACAGAGGAGATGCGAGCTGTAGAAACAGGGCCTGCCCTAAATGCCCAGATGAGACAGAAAGAAATAGAGAGGTCTTCTGGAAAGTTCTCAGTGATGTAGACAGGAGTGAAGGAAGAATGACAGGTACTTCTTGGAGAAGCTCTAGAAAGGGAAGGAACCCACAGGCTGAACACTGAGAAGACTTGGAGAAGCCAGACCCTGATAGAAGCTCTCCTTCCTTCCTTCCTTCCTTCCTTCCTTCCTTCCTTCCTTCCTTCCTTCCTTCCTTCCTTCCTTCTTCCTTCCTTCCTTTCTTCCTCTTTCTGTACACACACATGCACACCCACAAATACATACATTTATCTTACTCTCAAGAGATTCCAGATACGAAGCAATACAGATATTTTATTATAGACAATAACCACCAATGAAGTCTACATGTCTAACTAAGACCTTATGCAATGAGTTTATATATATATATAAAACACACACACACATACACACACACACACACACACACACACACACACACACACACACACATATATATATATTAGTTGTAGATGGACACCATATCTTTATTTTACTTATTTATTTTTATATGGTGCTGATGATCAAACCCAGGGCCTCACATGTGCTAGGCAAGAGATTTACCACTGAGCTACAACCCCAGCCCATGAGTTTCATTTTTAAGGATGCAAGAAAATGCTTAATCTTGCCTTGGGAGTTGCATGAGGAAAAACTAACCACACACACCCACTTTTGATTCCTGTAGTCACAACAGATGGTTGGTGTAATTGATGGAAATGTGCAACCCAGATGCCACATTCCCTTATACCCTTCACATTCTTTAGTACCCCCACTCATATTCCACCTAAATCTATGCTATCCCAAGGGAAGCGGGCCCAGGTGATCATTATCAGAGAGAGTTTTCAGGATTGGGAGGAGTCCAGGCTGCTCATTCCCTGGAGAAGTAGGTCTCTCCTGGATGTTCCTTCCCAACTACTCACCCATGCTTTGGAGAGAGCCAGGAAGGCCTGTCCTTTTCAGTTTTGCACAAACTTGTTAGACCCAGGCCCAGGTGGGAGCAGAAAGTAAGAGAGCTGTCCCGAGTGCAAGCAAGAGTCATCCAGGCCATCTGGGAGCCGGGAACAGAAGACAAAATGCTCTAAACCTCCATCTTAGGCCTTGTAGAGGCAGGTGTCAAAGGAGGCGGCACCTCCTTCATATTCTTAACACATCTTTGCAAGACTCGAGACCTGGCACATTCACTCATAGTGCTGATCAAAAGAGTTTTTTTTTTTTTGAGAAACTGAAAAAGAAAAGCAAATGAAAGCCAAGTGTTCACGCATGCAGTCTTCCTAATTAACAGCAGGCCCCCAGTGAGAGAGGAAGCACATCAGAATTTTTGGAAGCAGCTGTTCTCCCAGCAGCAGTCTTTTCTCAGGGGAGCTGTGAGCGGATGCTCTCAGATGCTGTGAATTCAGAGCTTCTGACCACTTCAATGAAGGGCAGGAGGAGGTCTGGGGCACAGTCCTCATTCCTGAAGTCAACCAAGGAGGCAACTGCAATCACAGAGCCTGGAATTCACAGTGTAACACAAAGCCTACCACAATCAGGGCTTGCACTAGACACTGTGCTCAGGTCATTACCTGCACTTTCTAATTTCATCCTCCCACCAAATCTGCTCGGTAGTAACCTCACTTCACAAGGTGCAAACATGGCCGTCCACTGGGGTTCAAAGAGGAGGCAATGCAGAGAAGATCTCAGGACAGGTTTGTCTGACCTAAAGCCTTTGCCTCATGCTCCCAACATGGTGCCAGGCTACCTTCTCCCATCTCACCCTGTTTTGCAATTGTGCTATTTCCAGTTGCCTGGCATGAAACCTAGATCATTTTGAAAGTGAATGGTTTGTTTTATTGGTTGTCCCTAACCCCAGGACCCTCTTTTGTGTTCACAGCACACCCTCCCATGGCTCACACTGGATTGTTTATAATTATTTCTCCACATTCACCTTTTCTGCAAGACTGTGAGCTCCCAGGGTAGGGCTAGGGGTCTTTGTGTTTATTTCCAGCAGCTAGAATGCTGTCTGCTACATAATAGATGTTTAGTAAATGAGTGACTGACCTAAAACATTTCCTGAATAAAACATATAATGAAAGCACAAAGACGCAGCTTCATGTGAGGGAGAGGGCACCAGGTGTAGAGTCAGAAATCCTGCCCTGGAGTCTGGCTCCAGCACTTATTAGCTGTGTGCTTTGAAACAAATCAGGAGCAGCCCATCAGCAGTCAGTCGGGAAGGGTTAATTTTTAATTTGCCAGTGCGGGGTGTTTTTAGTGAATCTGAACAAAGAGACTGGAGGACACGCTGCAATAGAGGTCTTCTCATTACCGCCACTCCAGCGCGCACACTGTTAATTGGGTACTGCTTATTCTCCTTGAGTCTACTCCCTCCATTCAGTGGCCTTGGCAAGACAGACCGGGAGGACTGTGTGAATTAGATTGCAGGGCCCCGCCTGGAGCACACAGGCAGGCAGCTGGAAGGGCAGTGCCGAGAGCTCCGGGCAGGGAAGTGTCCCTTGTGGCTTCCCACTGCATGGGACCTCTTGAGGCCAGAAGCATTGTCCAGGGATGGCAGAGATGTGGCGAGTGAGTCAGCAAGAATTCTATGATTCTGATTTGAAACTGACATACTTGGAAGGAAATAATTTAAACTTGTCTTTAAAAAGGAAAAAAGAAAAGAAAGACAGCTACTCGGAGGACTCTTTGTAAAGGGCATTATATTGCAGGAATCAGACGTCATAAGAACTGAGAATATATAACCTGGAAAGGAAGAGGCCCAGGCAGGGGATTTCAGGCCCTTTCCTGAGGGTGAACATGAAGAGAAAGGGTCTTTGCTGCGCCCCACCTGAGGGCAGAGTGGAACGTGGGGTGGAAGATTCAGGCTCTTTGGAAGGGAGCACTTTCTAATGACTGGAGCTCTGGGTAGTGGGCTTCTTTTTTTTATTTTTTTATTTTTTTTTTAATTTAATTTTTTTTTATTGGTTGTTCACAACATTACAAAGCTCTTGACATATCATATTTCATACATTAGATTGAAGTGGGGTAGTGGGCTTCTTGTGCCTCAAGTGTTCTAATCTGAATGGCTACATGGCAGGCTTGTCTCAAATGATCTGCAATCATATAAATGGGCCCCGTCAGGTGAAGAGTGAGGTTCATTCTAGCCCTAACATCTAACCCGAGCACTCAGCCTCCGAATTGCGACGGACCGTGCTGAGCCCACGAGAGGCTGGGGCTTGGTCAAGGGGGTCTATCTTGGGCCTGGAAGTCTTTGTTTGTTGAATTCTCTCACATCTCTGCTGTTGTTGGCAGACACCATGGGTGGCTAAGTCAACCGATTCCCAATCTCCTTCTCCCTGGCTGTCTCCCTTTAGAGACATTTCTGCTTTTCCAGCCTCCTCTGCAACTAGAGCAGACCACGACATCAATGTGGACCCTGAACACAAATAGAAGCCTCTGAAAATGGAGGAAGCTTGTGAGGCCTAGAGCACCCGGTCCCGTAGGCCAACAGAGAGAACATTCAAATTAGGCAAACTCAAGAGAGTAAGGGAACTCTTCACAGAGATGCATGTAGGGGCCTGGAAACCCTCAGGATAGTGCAGAACCCTAGGTTAGTGACAGCAGAGCTGCTCCTGTCCCTAGACCCAAAGGCCTCAGGGGAAGGACAGGCACTGGACCCAGAGGTGAGTACCATGTAGAAGGGCTACTTGGAGCTTCTGTAGCCTCCAGGACCAGGCAACCCTAGAGAGAGGGGACAAGGAAATCCATACCCTCACCTCATTCTTTCTTTCTTTCTTTTTTTTTTTTTTTTTGTAAAAAAACACAGTATCTTTATTTTACTTATTTATTTTTACGTGGTGCTGAAGATCGAACCGAGAGCCTTGCATGTGCTAGGCAAGCACTCTACCGCTGAGCCTCAACCCACGCTCACCTCATTCTCCTCCCTCCCTGTATCCTATTGAGGAGCACCATAGGCCTCTCCCAACCAAACCCTGAACACAAGCTTCTTACATATCAGTTTCCTGGGCAAACAGAGAGAATACCTAGAGTGATAATAAAACCTATTAGGCAAAGGGCCTAATTCTTCCTCAGATGTGATGTCCGGAAGTACAGCAGCCATCTTACAACCATGAAGTGACACTCCTGAGGGGGCCTACTAAGAGCATCTGACCCTGGGGAACGTACTTTCCCTTTATACAGTCTTGCGGTAGTGTTCAGATACTGATGTTACCAGTTACTTGTATCTGTTGGGTAGGCAATGTGGCGCCAGGTATTATAAACCTTCTAAGCAGATTTTCTTGCTGCTATACTACCTCACAAATATGCTATGAGCATCCTGCATAGCACACTGGTACACAGGGTAAAAAGGTGGCCCTGCCTCAGTTTCCCTTCTTACAGTCCCCTGACCATGACCTAGGAACACAAATGCACCAATGAGCTCTTCTCATACCTTTGCTCATGTACGCCACCTTGACCCCTGAACACAGGCACTTGTCCACGGGTCCTCGCTCTCCCTCTGTTCCCCACCACTCCATGGTGCTTCTTCTCATGTGATCCCTTCTCTCTCTGGGATCCGGGAGTATAATACACTTTTTCCTTCTGATCCTTGCCTGGGCTCCTTCTCCTTGTGACTGCACCTGCCTAGTATATTTATAAGAATACCAATCAGGCCAGAATCGCCGGACAGTTGGGAAAGGTCAGGAGGGCATGGTAACCCTGCCAGGCAGGCTTGATGCCCTGATGTCCCCACTCCATGGCTAAAGAGATTTCATATGACCTTGCAAGGTAGGAAGTCTCAGAGGCCTTGACAGGATCCTTGACCCCTGGGCAACTCTGTAGGGACTGTCGGGGAGAAGCCTGTGGGGTCTTTTGCCATGGATAGCCATGTGCCTAGAGTTAACCACATGATGATGTAGGTACAACTATCCTCTCCAGTGTATAAAAGGGGAAATTGAGTCATTGAGACATTAAGAAACTTGGTCAAGGCCAGCAGCTAAGAGTGTGACAGAACCAGAATTTGAACCCACGTAGACCAGCTAGAAACAGTTATCTTAACAGCTCTACCCCACTGGGACATAATTATCTGTCATTGCTCCTGCTAAGACCTGGGTCTCCACTGTCAGTACCATTGCCCCCTCCCTGGTGTGAACAACTACTTGGTGAAGTATGGGGCAGGGGAAGTGTTTGAAGCCAGACATGAAAACTGGTGTGAGAAACACACTCACCTGCCCATGCCCAAAGTATGGACTGAGAGACAAAAGGACTCCCCAGGCAAGATCAGGTGCCCGGTAGTCAGGGACCCCCAGAATGGTTACAATCGGTATTTTATCCCCGAGCACACAAGCTCCCTTCCCTCGTTCCTCATTGGCCAGTACTGTGGGGTGCACCGCCTTCTCAAACGTTGCCTAGGTTTTACTTTCTCCTACAGGTTATTTAAAGAAATATACCTTTAGTTGTTCCCACCTCCCTTTGTTCTCTTGTCGGGGGAGGGCCTTCTTGGGGTGAATGCATTCTAACACGTAGGCAGCTCTTACTTCTTTACCTAAGTTACTGTTTCTTTACAGATTTCTATCTCCGTTGATTAGGCTGACCCCTTTCCCCCACCTCCTGTTTGTCAAAGGGCCGTTCAGATGCCTGGACTTTGGATCTGCCATATCCATAGGCTGTGGTGCTCCTGTGTGAGTCAACTGCTTGTAACCTCCCATTCTGCTCTACTCCCCTCTGGCTGCCTTTCTTATATCCCAATTTTACATTTAAGACTAAATACTCTATTTCTGAAAACGGACCCCTGGACTTTCTACTTGTCACATAAGAGTCTGGACTGTGAGATGCCAGTCAGGGATCAGGCCAGGGGCCATGCGGCCTGTTGGAATAAAAGCAACATTTGAGAAAATGATCTGAGCAGCAGAGGTCTGCATGGATGGGGAGGTCATAAGGACTCCTGGTAATAATAAGTTTTTTTAATTGGGAGACCAGGAAATTGGGCGAATATGAATTGTGTGACATGGGAGTGAAGAGAAGAAAGTGTGACAAAACGACCCCAGTGCTTACGGCATATAATGCTTCACGGGAGGGAGGAACTGCCTCCTTCCTCAGGGGTCTCACTTTGGCTGGGCCCAGGCAGCAAGCATCTCTAGAGCAGTTAGCACAGGCCAGCCTGAGGGCATCTCAGGGGCCCACATGCTATGGCCCAACACTTTTCCCTCTGGTGAAAGTTCGTTGGAGAGACACAGGTTGACAACCCTCTTTGAAGCTCATCCAAGAGGTAGGCCAATATCTTTTTTAAAATACATAGACATAAAAGAAACACAACTATCTAAAAAGTTTTGATTTAGAAATCACCGTAGGTTGCTCTTTTGACACAGTGCACCGCTCACTCACTTGTTAAAGGGGAGGTGAGGGGAAAGCTTTTTAATCCACATCCAAATGAAGTAAAGAAAATTAAGAGTGGAGGTCACCACGGCTCTTAGTTTCTGCCCTTGGCTACCTAAGAAATGGGTCAGAACATTCCCTACCCTCAGAAGTGGACTGTAGGGTTCACTGTGACAAGCTTCTCTGAAGTCTGTCTTTACCATCAAGGGAGACATCAGCTTTGGAGCTTGGAAACTTACTGGGAAGGTTGATTGATCTGCCTCTGGGTAGAGGAAAGAAGCTATGTGGGAAATACTTGGCATCAAATAAATGGAAATAATGGCTAGTGAAACCCTTTTGAGGGCTTAGCCTCTGTAGCTTCTAACTTCCATTTCCCTGTACCACATTCCCTAGAGCAGGACCCCCCTCCTGGGGAGAGGAAAGGCTGGGGAAGCTCTAGAGACCCCTGGGCCAAACACGCCAAGGAAGCCTCTATCAGCAGAGGGGTCCTGCCTCATCCCACAGACATCCCCACCGAGCAGGCTGCTTCCTCTAAAGAGCCAAGCCCAGCTCCCAGGCAGGGAAAAATTAGAAGCGTCTGACAAGATTTGTTCTGTCAGAAAGCAAGCTTTATTTTTACCCTGGAGCCCCTAATCTTCTAGGTGTCTGTAAGTTGGGGAATTATTTTTACCCAGATATAGAAATAAAGTCATTTCACTTTGGCACTCTGCCTGTGCCTCCCACATAGTGTTGGCTCTGATGGTCGGAGCTGGCTGACTTTTGAGGAGACCAAAGCAGGCTGGAACCTAGCCCATGTCACTTTCCAGCTGTGTTAATCTGGTGAGTGTCCCTCCCCACCCCCATCTCAATATCCTTATCCGTAAAATGCACACAGCTGGTTTAGATGGTCTGTATGCTATGAACGAATGAAAAGCAGAGATTCTTTAAAGTACATCTATTTTAGTTTTTAAATTATTTTTATTGTGTATTGTTAAGATATACAACATAATGTTATGAGATACACAGCGATAGCCAAAAGGGTATATAGTGAGTCAAATTAACATATCCATCATAAGACTACCTCTCTTTTTATAATTTGTTTTGTCTTTTTCCCATTTACAAAAACGACAACATGGCATTTCTGTACATCTGAGAATATTCGCCACATTGTGTTATTTTATCATCTTTACAAAGGGAGGGAAAAGATATGGGAGGAAAAGTAAATAAACAGAAGAAGGCGAGAAGCATAACTATCCGGCCTGCATAGACTACCACATCCTGCGGTTCGCCTCAGAGGACCGTTTGCAGACGTCTGGCTCCATCGGCTCTCTTACACCTGGCTGCTGTGCCTTTCAGCCCCTGGGAGCTGAGCCGTGGCTGGAAGCCCACCGAGAAGCCCACCTCTCTCAGAATCTGCTTCCCGATGATCCCTCAGGGATAAAAGCAAGTGAGATGAGCTACAGAGGACATGAGATGGCTTTGCTAGGACTTTAAGGGGGCCCTAGGGGTTATGGGACAATTTTTTTTTTAACCTCCTGACAGCACACATGGAACAACATCATGACAAAGGGACTGACTCTGTAGAACAATCCTCAGCTTTGCAGAGGGAGGCTGGTCAGAAGGGCTGGAACAGAGGTGGCCCCAGGAATACTTACCAGCAACTGCAGCATCCCCAACACCCCAGGAGCCAACAGTGAAAGAGGAGACTACACACCTCTCCGCAAGCCACCCTGCAGTTCATTGATGACTTTCATCGAGGCCTACCAGACCCCAGGAAGGAGGGGAAACAAGTACATGAAACAGAACCCAACCCTCCCACATAGAAACAAAACAAACAAAACCCCTCACAATTTAACATACAAATGAAGTGCAAGTCCTTTACTTGAGAAAGTGTACCCTCGCTTAGCACTCAATTACTCTTGCTTGAAATTAACTTTGTTGAGATATATTTTAATATCATAAAAATCACCCATTTTGAATTACAATCCAAGGGTTTTTAGGAAGTTTACTGAGATACATAGCCATCACCATAAATCCAGTTTTTCACCATAAATCCAGTTTTAGGACATTTCTATCAACTCTCAGGCCCATTGACAATTTATTCACCTTTTTGGCCCCTGCCCAAGCCTACCATTTCCCTACTTTCTATTTCCATATTTGACTCTTCTGGGCATTTCATACGAATGGAATCACATAATACATAGACTTTTGTGCCTGGTTTCTTTGAAATAGCATAATGATTGTGAGGTTTATCTCTATTGTAGCATATGTCAGTACCTCATTCTTTTTTTATAGATGGATAATAGTCCATTCTGTGGAATACCACATTTCATTTGTCCATTAATTTAGTTGATGGACGTTTGGGTTGTTTCTATTTGGGGGCTATTACAAGTAATGCTGCTATGAACAGTTGTGCATATGTGTTTGTATGACTACATGGTTTCATCTCTCTTGGGTAAAAACCTAAGAACAGAATTCCTGGGAAGTATGGTATATTTAAATTTCACTATTTAAGAAACTGTCAGGTTGTTTTCCAAAACAGCTCTACTACTTTTGCACATGCTCACAGAGGGTTTCCAATTCCATCTTTCCCAGAAGTTGTATCCAGTTGCCTTTTTGATCCTAGTGATTCTAGTGTGTATTAAATCTATTATTGTGGTTTAAATTTTTATGTCCCTAATGACTAATAATGTCAAGCATATTTTCATATCCCTAGTAATCATTCGTATATCTTCTCAGTGAAACATCTATGTGAGTCTTTTGCCCATTTTTAAATTGAGCTATCTTCTTATTGAATTGAAAGAATTCTTTATATGTTTTCATATAATATTTTTTATCAGATGCAATCTGTAAATGTTCTCCCAGTATATGGTTTGTCTTTTCATTTTTTTTTTCTTTTGAAGAGCAAAGTTTTCCATTTATCAATTATTTTCTTGATGGATCATCCTTTTTATATTATAATCAAGAAATCTATGCCTAATTCAAGGTCATGAGGAATTGCTTTATAGTTTCTTCTAACACTTTCATAGTTCTGACACCTACATTTAAATGTGCATATTTCCATTTTGCGTATATTTTTGTGTGTTGTATGAGGTAAGCATCTAAGTTCACCTTCATGCATTTGGAAGTCCAATTGTTCCAGTACTATTTGTTGAAAAAACTGACCTTTCCCCCATTCAATTCCCTTGGCATCATTGTCAAAATTAATTGGCTCTAAGTGTTTATTTCAGGATTCTCACTTCTGTTGATCTATATTTCTATCCTATCCTTATGCTAGTTTGACGCTGTCTTGATCATTGTAGCTTTATACTTAAAAGTTTTGAAATTGGGAAGTGAAAGGTTTCCAATTTTATTCTTTTTTCAAAATCATTTTACCCAAAAGCCAACTGTGTGACCCTGGAGATCCAGGCTGTCTGATTCGCGTGGCCTGCCCCGTGGCTACAGAAGGCGTGGCGCCGCAGAGAAGGGACTAACTAGTAAGCAGGGAGATAAGTGGCTGCGACAACACGGTGGAATCCCGCCAGCCAAGCCCGCACTGACCCCCGGGCTGAGTTCGGGATTTCAGACGGGGAAGGAAGCGGTACAGTCCCATCCCCCACAAGGGAAACAAAACAATAGAGTGCCAGGGTTCCCAATAGCCACCCTCCACACTCAACAAACGGCAGGCCCAGAGTACAGTTTGAACTGCCGAGAACCATCACTCAGGGGAAATCTGGTCTAGCAGGAGAAACCAAGACTAGCAGGAGAAACCAGGGGACTAGAGGCAAGGCCCTCGCGACTGGGCAGCTGTAAACTGCAGGCCCGCCGGCAACAGTTCACCCACTGCCCGCGTAACTGGGCGGTAGGAGAACGCCCGCCCGCTGGCAACTGATCACCTGCCCGGGGCCTGTGATACTGGGCTGCTGGAGACCGCCCGCCTGCCGCGACCGGGAGCTGAAACCAAACAGAGACAGTCCAGTCACACCCCCCCATTAGGACACCCCGGCAAGGAGACTGGGGCCCGTCATAGCAGAGTACTGTCGTCACTGGAGCTCGGACGTCGGAATTCCTTCCCAGCGGAATCCACGTTAGCAGGCATAGTTTAACAACACAAAGGAGAGACATCAGAGTAATACAGAAACAAAACAAATCTATAGAAGAGAGCAGAAACACGACAATCAAATAGAGCTGGAAAGTAACGTGGACAACATGAGAAAACAAGGGAAAAAAGGATTACAAACAATGCAAGACAACTCAATTCTACAGGAGGACATAGAAATATCAGAAACAGGGATAGGGAAAGAACTCAAGGCATACCTAACTCGAATGGAAAGGAATATTAGAGAAAACATGAGACAGCAAGTCCAAGAAATAAAAGTATATTTTGAAAATGAATTAAACAAACAAATTCAAATGGCAAAGAACGAGCTCTACCAGGAGATAGAGATCTTTAAAAAAAATCAAACAATAATCCTAGAATTGCAGGAAACTATAAACCAAATTAAAAACTCAAACGAGAATATTACAAATAGACTTGATCAAGTAGAAGTCAGAACATCAGATAATGAAGACAAGGTTTATCAACTTGAAAAGAATATAGTCAACACAGAAAAGATGCTTAAATCCCACGAGCAATCTATTCAAGAGATATGGGATGTCATAAAAAAACCAAATTTGAGAGTCATAGGGATAGAAGAAGGCACAGAGATTCAAACCAAAGGAATGGACAGCATATTAAATGAAATAATTCTAGAAAACTTCCCAGAGATGAAAGATGGAATGGATTGCCAAATCCTGGAAGCCTACAGGACCCCAAACATTCAAAACCATAATAGACCAACTCCAAGACATATAATTATGAAGATAGCCAACGTACAGAACAAGGAGAGAATATTAAAAGCTACGAGAGAAAAGAGACAGATTACATTCAGGGGTAAACCAATTAGGTTAACGACCGATTTCTCATCACAGACTTTGAAAGCGAGAAGATCCTGGAACAATGTATTTCAAACGCTGAAAAATAATGGATTCCAACCAAGAATACTGTATCCAGCAAAACTGAGCTTCAAATTTGACAATGAAATTAAAATCTTTCACGATAAACAAAAGCTAAAAGAATTCGCAGCAAGAAAACCAGCTCTGCAAAGCATTTTGAGCAAAACATTACAAGAAGAGGAATTGAAAAATAGTGCCCAAAACTAACAGCAGGAGGTATCTCAGTAAAGGGGGAGGAAAATAACCAAAAAGTAAAACTAGCCAAACTAAAATAAATAAATAAAGAATCATGGCTGGAAGTACAAATCATATCTCAATTGTAACCTTAAATGTTAATGGCCTAAACTCACCAATCAAGAGACATAGGCTAGTAACCTGGATCAAAAAAACAAATCCAACAATATGCTGCCTTCAGGATACTCATATGATAGGAAAAGACATACACAGGCTGAAGGTAAAAGGTTGGGAAAAATCATACCACTCACATGGCCCTCGGAAGCAAGCAGGAGTGGCCATACTCATATCGAATAAAATCAACTTCAAACCTAAGTTAATCAAGAAGGATAAAGAAGGACACTATATACTGTTAAAAGGAACCATCCACCAACAAGACATAACAATCATCAATTTGTATGCACCAAACAATGGAGCTGCAACGTTCATAAAACAAACTCTCCTCAAGTTCAAGAGTCAAATAGACCACAACACAATAATTATGGGTGACTTCAACACACCGCTCTCGCCATTAGACAGATCCTCTAGACAAAAACTGAATAAAGAAACTATAGAACTCAACAGCACAGTCAATAACCTAGACTTAACCGACATATATAGAATATATCAACCATCATCAAGTGGATACACATTCTTCTCAGCAGCACATGGATCCTACTCAAAGATAGACCATATATTATGCCATAAGGCAACTCTTAGTAAATATAAAGGCGTGGAGATAATACCATGCACCATATCTGATCATAATGGAATGAAATTGGAAATCAATGATAAAAGAAGGAAGGAAAAATCCTACATCACATGGAAAATGAACAATATGTTATTGAATGATCAATGGGTTATAGAAAACATAATGGAGGAGATGAAAAAATTCTTAGAGTCAAATGATAATACAGACACAACATACCGGAATCTAGGGGACACAATGAAAGCAGTTTTAAGAGGGAAATTCATTTCTTGGAGTTCTTACCTCAAAAAAAGAAAAAACCAACAAATAAATGAACTCACACAACACCTCAAAAACCTAGAAAAGGAAGAGCAAAACAACAGCAAATGTAGTAGAAGACAAGAAATAATTAAAATTAGAGCAGAAATCAAGGAAATTGAAACAAAAGAAACCATTGAAAAAATTGATAAAACTAAAAGTTGGTTCTTTGAAAAAATAAATAAGATAGACAAGCCCTTAGCCATGCTAACGAAAAGAAGAAGAGAGAGAACTCAAATTACTAACATACGGGATGAAAAAGGCAATGTCACAACAGACACTACAGAAATACAGAAGATAATTAGAAAGTACTTTGAAACCCTATATTCCAATAAAATAGAAGATAGTGAAGATATCGATAAATTTCTTCAGGCATATGATTTGCCCAGATTGAGACAGGAAGACACACACAATTTAAACAGACCAATAACAAAGGAAGAAATAGAAGAAGCCATCAAAAGACTACCAACCAAGAAAAGCCCTGGACCGGATGGGTATACAGCGGAGTTCTACAAAACCTTCAAAGAAGAATTAATACCAATACTTTTCAAGCTATTTCAAGAAATAGAAAAAGAAGGAGCTCTTCCAAATTCATTCTATGAGGCCAACATCACTTTGATCCCAAAACCAGACAAAGATACTTCAAAGAAAGAAAACTACAGACCAATATCTCTAATGAACTTGGATGCAAAAATTCTCAATAAAATTCTGGCGAATCGAATACAAAAACATATCAGAAAACTTGTGCACCATGATCAAGTAGGATTCATTCCTGGGATGCAAGGCTGGTTCAATATACGGAAATCAATAAATGCTATTCACCACATCAATAGACTTAAAGACAAGAACCATATGATCATCTCAATGGATGCAGAAAAAGCATTTGACAAAGTACAGCATCCCTTTATGTTCAAAACACTAGAAAAACTAGGGATAACAGGAACTTACCTTAACATTGTAAAAGCTATATATGCTAAACCTCAGGCTAGCATCATCCTAAACGGAGAAAAACTGAAGGCATTCCCTCTAAAATCTGGAACAAGACAGGGATGCCCTCTATCACCACTTCTATTCAATTTAGTTCTCGAAGTATTAGCCAGAGCAATTAGACAGACAAAAGAAATTAAAGGCATAAAAATAGGAAAAGAAGAAATTAAATTATCGCTATTTGCGGATGACATGATAATGTACTTAACAGACCCAAAAGAGTCTACAAAGAAGCTGCTAGAGTTAATAAATGAATTCAGCAAAGTGGCAGGTTATAAAATCAACACACATAAATCAAAGGCATTCCTGTATATCAGCAACAAAACCTCTGAAATGGAAATAAGGAAAACCACTCCATTCACAATATCCTCAAAGAAAATAAGATACTTGGGAATCAACCTAACAAGAGAGGTGAAAGATTTATACAATGAAAACTACAGAACCCTAAAGAGAGAGATAGAAGAAGATCTCAGAAGATGGAAAAATGTACCCTGTTCATGGATAGGCAGAACTAACATCATCAAAATGGCGATATTACCAAAAGTTATCTACAGGTTTAATGCGATGCCAATCAAAATCCCAACAGCATTTCTTGTAGAAATAGACAAAGCAATCATGAAATTCATATGGAAAAACAAAAGACCCAGAATAGCAAAAGCAATTCTAAGCAGGAAGTGTGAATCTGGAGGTATAGCGATACCAGAGGTCAAACTGTACTACAAAGCAATAGTAACAAAAACAGCATGGTACTGGTACCAAAACAGGCAGGTGGACCAATGGTACAGAATAGAGGACACAGAGACTAATCCACAAAGTTACAACTATCTTATATTTGATAAAGGGGCTAAAAGCATGCAATGGAGGAAGGATAGCATCTTCAACAAATGGTGCTGGGAAAATTGGAAATCCATATGCAACAAAATGAAATTGAATCCCTTTCTCTCGCCATCCACAAAAATTAACTCAAAATGGATCAGGGAGCTAGATATCAAATCAGAGACACTGTGTCTGATAGAAGAAAAAGTTGGCTACGATCTACATATTGTGGGGTCGGGCTCCAAATTCCTTAATAGGACACCCATAGCCCAAGAGTTAATAACAAGAATCAACAAATGGGACTTACTTAAACTAAAAAGTTTTTTCTCAGCAAGAGAAACAATAAAAGAGGTAAATAGAGAGCCTATATCCTGGGAACAAATTTTTACCCCCCACACCTCAGATAGAGCCCTAATATCCAGAATGTACAAAGAACTTAAAAAATTAAACAATAAGATAACAAATAACCCAATCAACAAATGGGCCAAGGACCTGAACAGACACTTCTCAGAGGAGGACATACAATCAATCAACAAGTACATGAAAAAATGCTCACCATCTCTAGCAATCAGAGAAATGCAAATCAAAACCACCCTAAGATACCATCTCACTCCAGTAAGATTGGCAGCCATTATGAAGTCAAACAACAATAAGTGTTGGCGGGGATGTGGGGAAAAGGGTACACTTGTACACTGCTGGTGGGGCTGCAAAATGGTGAGGCCAATTTGGAAAGCAGTATGGAGATTCCTGGGAAAGCTGGGAATGGATCCACCATTTGACCCAGCTATCGCACTTCTCGGACTATTCCCTGAGGACCTTAAAAGAGCGCACTATAAGGATACGGCTGCATCAATAGCAGCACAATTCACAATTCACAATAGCTAGACTGTGGAACCAACCTAGATGCCCCTCAATAGATGAATGGATAAAAAAAATGTGGCATCTATACACAATGGAGTATTATGCAGCACTAAGAAATGACAAAATCATAGAATTTGCAGGGAAATGGATGGCATTAGAGCATATTATGCTAATCGAAGCTAGCCAAGCCCTAAAAAACAAATGCCAAATGTCTGCTTTGATATAAAGAGAGCAACTAAGAACAGAACAGGAAGGAAGAGCATGAGGAAAAGACTACAGTAAACAAAGACGAATGGGGGGAGAGAAACGGAGAGAGAAGGGAAAGCATATGGAAATGGTAGGAGACCTTCAATGATACATAAAATTATAAGAGGTCATGAGGGGCAAGGGGGAGGGAAAAAAAAGGGAGAGAATTGAACAACAGCAGGGGAGGTAGAGAGGGAAGATGGGAGGGGAGGGGAGGGGAGGGGGGATAGTAGGGGAAAGGAAAGGTAGCAGAATAGAACAGTCACTAATATGGCATTATGTAAAAATGTGAAAATGTAACAGATGTGATTCTGCAATCTGTATTTGGGGTGAAAATGGGAGTTCAAAACACAATTTGAGTCAAATGTAAAAAAAAAAAAAAAAAAAAAACTTGTACCCAAATGTTCATAGCAGTATGATTCACAATAGGCCAAAAATGGACACAACCCACATGTCCATCAACTGATGAATTGATAAATAAAATGTTATTTGGGTGTATACAAAAAAAAAAAAACCACCTTGGTCTAAAACTACAGTGCTCCTAGTATATCTTAGCTTGAACTGGTTTTGGGAAACAAAATAATTTTTTTGTGGGGGCGCTGATGATTGTCAAAATTTTTTATGTTTGTTATTGATAATTTTTTATGTTTATATTATTGATATATTAATCAAAATTTTTACCCACTTATTAACAAAAAAAATCATTTTACCTAATCTTTGTCTCTTCTGTTATTATGCTAATAAAGTAATAGAATAGCGACTGAGCTATTTTACTTTTCCATATACATTTTAGGGTCAGTCTGTCAAATTTTGTAAGAAAAGGGAAAGGTGGGGGGTTGAAATGTTTATAGGAATTTTAGATCAATTTGGGAAGAATTGCTACATTAATACTGAGTCTCCTGATCCATGAACATGGAATATATCTCCTCTTACCTAGATCTTCTTAGATTTTTCCTTAGCAATGATTTATAATTTTCCACATACATCTTACACTTTTCTTGTTAAATTTATTCCTGAGCATTTTATTCTTTTTAATGCTATCATAAATGGAATTGACTTCCAACTTTATTTTTGGGTTGTTTCTTGTTTGTGTTTCAAATTTCAATTAGGCTTATGTGACATTGTGTGTGTGTGTGTTCCTTAGGATTTTTACCTAATCATTTTTACTTAAACACAATCATACAAGCTGAAATCCAGTTCAATATCTCATGGCAGATAAGGAGCTATGAACTAAGAAAATGAGCAGTCCAAGAAGCAGGGACACCGATGTCCCTAAGAGTTTATAAATAATCTAACTGTAAAGAAGGCAAAGGAAAAAGGTAGGAAAAAAAGATACAAGAACTTCAGAGGCTTAGACATCTGGGATCCTTCAGGATAGGGGTGAGCAGTGCCACAGATCTCAGAAGCCACTGAGAACACCATGGCATTAGCAGGCCATGACAATTAGCCTCCCAAAAAGAAAAAAAAAATGTTTTTAAAAAGTTTAATGGTTGATATTCAAGAAAAAAGAAATAGAGGTTTCTGTTCAACTACCTAAAGGAGTAATGTTTTTAAAATTGTCACATCTGATAGAACACATTTTTCTCCTCTAGAAGTTCTACTCAGAGAGATGTTCCCTCCGGTGTTACTGTCTTCCTTTGTCCCTCCCTGAACCCATGGTTACCCTGACTACCACCAGGGCAATCAGGCATTTTCCCAGCAGTTCTTGGAGTATTCTATATCTTGGAACCTTGTCAAGTGCATGGTCGAAAGAAAGAAATCATCTGCCAGCCTTGAGGAGTTTGCTAAGTCTGGGTCAAGGTCTGGCCTGCATGTCTGTATTCTCAGTAAAACAGCCTGAGAGCCAAACCCAGAGAAAACATTATGCAAAAGAAATTAATACCATGGAATGGCCTCTTGTGTCCAGGAGAGGAAGCCCAGACTGGAGCCATTTAAAGTGAGTCAATTGCTGGAACACAAGCTCTGTCCCTGCCCTGGGGCAACACAGCCTATCCCAAAGGCTCCTGAGACCTACTAGCCTCCCATCTAGCTCAGACCAACAAGGAGGCCCTGAGAGTACAAGAAGAAAACACCGGCAGTGTTTTTGCAGAACTCCTCAGAGATTGCCTGGGAAACAACTCCTGGGGTCTCTGGAGTGGGGATGGTGAGGGAGGCTGGCTGATCCACAAACTCCCAGGGACACTTCAACTGTAGAGGGGCACGTGGCAGTCAAAAGAATCTCTCCTGCTTCTATTGGTGACATTCAGGGTACTGCAGTCCTCTGAGTGGGAGGCAAATGGGAGGAAGAGAGAGAGTGTGAACATGAGCAACAAAGATGCTCGTGTTCTGGGCATGACTCTCATCACCATCGGATCCCAAGGTCCTGGGAAGATGCTCATGCCTCCTCCACCCCCTGCTCACATCTGACCCCTATCTTCCCAGGCCCATTCTTACTCTGAATTCCTCCTGTGCTTCTCTGGAAAATTCACTCTCCCCAATCATATTCCATCCTGAGATCTTTGTTATAAGTATGCTGGGGACGGGTGGTGCTTTAGCTTCTCACAGACAGGCCTAGAGCAAACAGCCAGAGTAAACTCAAAGTCGTGGTTCACAGAAACCCAAGGGATTCTGTGATACCCACGAGGAGCCACTCTGCCTGGCTGGCTCCCTGTCAGCTGCTGAGCCAACTTCAAGCAGATCAAACAGTAGCTGATTCTTCACTTGCAGGCACATTTGGTGATTGAAGATCTGTCTCCTAAAGTTAAACCAGGGCCAGGAGAGGGCAGGTGGGGTGCTGGTCCCTGGGAGAGGAAGCAAGGACATCACAACCAGAAACTAGAAACAATCTAGAATTTCACCTAGACTATCCTAGAGAAAACCAGGCCAAGACAAGTTGACAGCCTTCCTGAGTCGTGAATTTATGATCACAGTCCCCAGGTCCAAGCAGCACAGAATGAATAGTCTAATGAAAACACAAAATTATTTAGAGTGAGAGTATCAGGTTACTGGGATCTGAGGCAGCAGGACCAGGCCTGCAGGGGGTTGGGCAGATGAAGCCCTAGCCTAGGGCTTCTGTGGGAGAGCTAAATCTGGGAACCTCAAACAGAAGCACAGCTTGTCCCTTACCAAGCAGCCAATCAGAGTTCTCCAAACAGCAGCTGCTTCACTAACAATTGTAGGAACCCTTCATGCTTCCAGCATCGTCAAGGACCATGCTGTTCTACATGAGTTGGATCGCCCTTCAAATGGCACAACTTTTTTGTTTTAATAAATTTAAATATCATCTCTCAAATCAACACCTGTATCTCTTACTGAGGAAGTGTGGGAGGGGGGCCGGGAGGATGGAAAGGAGGGAGACAGAGATATAGGAAGGAAAGGGGTAAAGAAAGAGAGATAATCATGAGGCTCATGATTTCCAAAATTCATTTATACAAACAGCGAGTACTCCCTGAATTTCTATTATGTCCTAGATACCAGATGGGATATAAAATGCCTGGGGTATGAACTCTGCTTTCAAAGAGCTTCTGGAATGGTAGAGATACAAGTAGTGTATACAAACAACCACAAATGAGGTAGATGGTGGAACCTTACACGAGATCTCATTATATGTGAGATCTGAACTAAATTCTATGGACATACTTGGGTTAGAACACATAGTTCCTACATCTATATATTTTGTAGCTCTGCCCACTGAGAGTATCTAGGAAACAGTGACATCCTAGAAGTCACGATCATGCTTAGTGACCCTGACTTGCTTTCTAAATACCTTTCTCCAATAACAGAATGTTTGGAGAAATAGCTAGTTCTGAGGTGGGAGAAAAATGTCAAGAGCTCGTCAAAAGGATACAAAAACTAGCCAGAAAAGCTCTCAACAGGCAAAACTAAAATAATTTGAGCCACAGAACAAACAATGGTAATAATGGATTATAATCTAAGGAATAAATATCCATAGGTTTATTCTGACATAAGTGATTGAATTATATGTATGCATGGGAAAGAAGGGACAACTCTTCTGTACAGGAGAATTCTAATGAATAACTGGAGAAGGAATGAGTGAAATAGAAAATCACCATTAAAATGTCACAGTAACAATTGCTGTAGGCAGAATGCATCAATAAAAGATCAAATTAGTGCATGAAATTTTAAGGGCTTCAAAATATTTCTCCTAAATTGTTTTTAAATACGGCGATTTTAACAAATGATAACACCTTCTCTGATATCCTGTTCTCCAGGTGGTGGTGCCTAATTTCCTCCCCACAGGTATGAGTTGAATGTAGATACTCACTTCTCATAAAGAGGAGAAGGAGAGGTGCAGTAACCTCACAGGGGTGGAAGATGGTCAATATCACCTTCACTAATGGCCAGGGTCAGCCACACCAGTAGCGAGTCTACATGTAGATACCATGTGTCCACAATACCCCAGGTGGAAAGGGTGCTTCCCCTCTGTGGAATTCTTCCCCCAAATCAACACTCTTGCTATGTGAGTGAAAACACATCAGGTAACTCCATTCTATGAAATATCTGATGCTTTGAAAGTGTCAAGGTCAGCAAATCAAAGAAAGACTGAGGAACCATCAGAGTTCAGGGGAGACTCAGAAGCCATGATGCCTAAACATAATGTGGTATCTCGGAACAGAAAAAAGACATTAAGGGGGAAAAAAAACAGGGAAATCCAAATAAACTTTGTAGTTTAGTTAAGACGGTAAATTCAACATAATTTCTCAGTGCTGATTAATGTTCTGCGGTTATGTAAGATGTTGGGATAAATGGAAACTAGATCAGTCAGTACAAGGATTCTCTGTATTTGTGTCACTTTTGTAAACCTAAAAATTACCTCAAAAGAAAAAGATTTTTTAATGCTCCACTTGAGGTCTCCGGTTTTAGGCAAGATGGCAGGAGCTTGCTGCAGCTTGTCTTTCTTACAGATGACAACTGAAAACTTGGGACAAGATCCAAAGCAACTACCTGAGGACGCTGAATAATGAGAGGAAATCACAATAGGAGGATTAGGAAGGAAGTTGAAACTTGAAGAACAACCAACGTATTTGTGGTGAGTTTTCCTGGTTTTTGTGTCTGTCATTATCTGCTGGGATTTCAATCAAGAACAAGCCAAACAAAGGAGATGTGCCGGGCAGAAAAACAACAAAATTCTGAAAAGAAGCCTGTCTTCCTAGCCAGAGCACTGGGACAGGGGGCCTCTGTGAGCTGGAGAACGTAGGAGAACCCAGGGGCTATTTCCTTTCTTCTTTTATGGCCCAGTCTGGAGGCCAGCCTCTGCCCATGGCAGCTCTATTGCCAAATGTGGCTGTGGTGAAGGCTTTCAAAACTCGGAGAGAAAAATCCATCTTTCTAGATATAGGAACTGAGGGAACATGCCCCCATTGTGCAAAGTTGCGGGGAGGGGGGTCTTTATTATTTCTCTTTCACTTTTCTCCTGCTTCAAAGGATACAATTCACAGAGACACCCCATCTTTCTAGCCAAGTACCCCTAAGAAGGAGCCCCTGGGAGCTGGAAAGTGTGAGAAGAATCAGGCAGAGAGGAGCAAGTGGGAATTGGGGGTCCCCCACTTGGGTGTGTGACCTGATGTCCATCCCGAGCTCAAGGCCAGAAGCCGTGATGAAGAAGTGACCAGGATTTTCTGTCTTACATATGGAGAAAATAAAGCGTTCGGAGGTTAAGAAGCCTGTCCAGTATTACACGTTTCATAAATGTGGGCTCTGGAATTTGACCCCTGGTCTGGCTTTAGAGTCTGAGTTCCCAGCCATCACTATCCTCCTTGGGAATAACAACCCAGAGCAGAACTCTCTAAATGTTCCACGGTCCAAAGCAAAATGTGCCCTGAGCTTCCCCTAACTCATACCCCCCACCCCCAGGAGCATTTCTAATCAGGTGGAGTTTGCTGAAAAGCCTTATGGAAAGCAGCTACGAGGGAAGAAACTGGAAGGTAGGAGCCGACAAGAGGCCCCAAGCAGCCAGAGTAGTTTGAAGAGAGGTGCAGGGGCACGGTTGCTAGGCAACCCACCTCGGCCTCTTGGGGCTGGAGAGCCTCCTCCCAGGCTCCTCTGTTCTTTCTCAACAATGGCTGAGGACACCAGCTCCTTCTCATCTAGTCTGCTGCCCCCTGAGTCAGGGCCATTCCCAGTCACATGGTGTAAGCAGCTTGGCTTTGCTCCAAGAGCCCTGGTGGGGGCCAGATAAGAAGCCTCTGCTCAAGCTCAAGTCCAATCTCTCTCTCTCTCTCTCTCTCTCTCTGGGAGAGTTGAGTCCCTGGCAGCCAGGGATGGCAGACCCTGGCCAAAGAGGGGGTTTAGCGGAGCTCCAGCAGTGGTGACTAGCAGCTTGCTGGTGGGGCAAGCATTTGTCTTTTTTTCCCTTTCACCTTCCTCAAAGGTGTCTGAATGGCCACCAGTTGTGTCCCAGGATTAAGAAAGCAAAGAGTTACCTCCAGTGAGGTATCACAAATTTGACCTTTGCCCTGAATGGGAAATCTAAGAGGAGGCACATTAATCCCGTTACTCTCTATACTCCTTGAATAGTTTAAGTGTGATTCATTGGAGGTGAAAGGTTATTTTCACAGCCAACCATAAAAGCCAAAAAAAAAAAAAAAATGAGATCATTATAACCCAGCAAAGAGGGTCAGACATTGTCTTCTCCCCCAGGAAATCCATCAAACACTCTGCCCTCACCGCCAATAAGCCCACTGGTGTTGGCATGATTCATGGTCCAGTCTCCCCCATGGTGGCCTCCCTCGGCATCTTCCTTCTCTGCCAGTGACAAGGCAGATAGAGAGGCCACTCCTCCACACTGCTTCATTAAGCTCACAGACCAAATAGCCACCTTTTAAAACATTGAATTTCACCACTTTTAATAAACAACCTAGCTGGATGCCTCTTAGGGACTAGATTCTTGGCTTTTAGAACTTATGTATGTGACAGCCAGCCAGCATCATGCTAGAAATTGTTCTGTCATAACTTTATATCATAAGGAAACATGCTCTCCCTGTCTCCCAGGAAGACTAAGCAGGGGAGCCAAGGAAACAGCTCCCACCATATACTGCACCTTGATGTCAATTTGTTCAAGTACCACTTAGTAGTAAAGGTGCCAAACTGAGTCTTCATGGTGGTCAGACCTGGAAAGACAACTGAGAACCCTACAGCTGCCTTCTGTGGAAGACTCAAAGCACTCTTGAGCTACACGGCAATGCTTCCAAAAGTGGGGTCCAGTGCCACCGTCACTGGGAAATATATGGAAGGCATCAAGTCCCCTTCCTACTTGTTTCTCTTGAGTGCAACCTAGAGTAGAATTCAGGGCTCCCCTTCAGGAAAATGAAGTCACACAAGTTGAAGAGGCGGAGGATACACAAGGCTTTCAGGACTGTAAAATCTCCTACTTGATACAGGAGAAAGTTGTGCTTCCAAAATATTGTCCCTGTTCCAGAAAGCAGCAAATAACTCTCTGCCCTTCCTCTAGTCTCATATCCCAGGTTTGGATACCTGCACCCAAGAGAGATGGGGACATTTTCACCTTTTCATCAATGGAGTTCACAGAGCAGGGATGAAAACAGGGCTAGTTTGTCTTGGTAGATAGACACAGAGTTCTTACTTGGTCTCTTCTCCTACTTACCCACCCTTGGAGAAGATACCTTGCCCAAGGTCTAGTATTCCTGAGGTTGTGAGTGATCACAGGGTGACTTTCCAATGGGGCTAAATAAAAGATTCTGAACAACTACTATGTTCAGAAAGAAGAGTGGGAAGTCCTTCAACTTCTAATCCCAATAGCCCTCTTCCCCAAACATTTCCATCTGATACACTGACAAATATAGAGACACATGTGTACACATGATGACTAGTATAGCAAATCGGTCTGCTTTCCTAAGAAGGATAAAAATCTTCCTCAGTTCACCATTAGACTCTGTTCTCTACTCTCACCCCACATCCTTTGAAACCATAAATGAGGCCTGGAGAACTGAACAAAGCCAGGTGGAAAAACAGAAGTCACTCATGGGATTGGATTCAGGACATGTTGCCTCAAAATACAACTGTGGGAGATCAGAATACGCTACCCCAAAATATGCATCTTTGGCATAAAAGTCATTTGAAGTTATTTTGAGAAACCACTATAGTTCTGAAAAGTCACCCTTTTATTAAAAAAAAAAAAATCTACAAAGGAAATCTCCATTTGTAAGCTTATTTCCTTCTCTCCACCAGGAAGAGGAGGACCAAATCATACTCTTAGCCAATGGACAGTATCCATTTAAATCTGTATAACAAACTTTTACCCTTGCTTTCCCTTGCCATCTCCTCTTAAGTGGGTCTGTCCCTACACCCATTCTATTTCAGAGAAACAAAGTGTTTAAACCTGGAGACTAAGGTAATTCATTGAGATTTACTCTAGAGATTTGCTCGTTTCTCTGGGTTATCTATCTCCCATTTATACAGAAAGTACACCAGTTCCTAAAACTCCTGTTTGCTTTTCTCTTGTTAATCTGTCTTGCGTTACAGGTAGTTCCAGCTAAAAACTCATGAAGGTGGGCTGGGGTTATAGCATTTGCCTAGCATGTGTGAGGCACTAGTTTCAATCCTCAGCAACACACAAAAAAGATTATTTTAAAAAAAAAAATCTCATGAAGATTAGAAGAGAAAATTATCTTTCCTCCCCTGCACATGTCTCTCATTCTCAAGGCAGAAACCAAGCAACCAGGAAAGGGAAAGAATAACACTGGAGTAGGTGCTCTAGGAGAACCTTGCTCATAAGCCTCAGAATCCTACTAGGCCCTATCAGGCCCTGGAATCCATTTGTTTTCAAAAGTGATTGGTTGAATTGTTTCCCTCAAATAAACCCTCAGTTTTCTGAATCTCCATATCTCCATATCCAATGATAGTGGCATTTGACCATCCGCCCCCGACTCCCGAAGAATCATAGGATATTTGGCAAGAAGCAGCATTTTCAATCATGCCTGGTTTTCTTCTTGGTGTTAATCATGAGGATTAGAAGGTGATATGGCAAAAGGAAAATTCCTATTTTAAATACAAATAAGAATGATATTGTCTCAGTTAACATTGCTGCATAACAAGCTGTCCCCAAACCTTGTGGTTTAAAATGACAATGATTCTCTATTTTGCTTGTGAATGTGCCATACAAACAGGGCTCAGTGTGGCTGGCTCTACTCAGCATCAGCTGGAGCTGCTTGACTAGAACATGGTTCTACTTCTACCACAGTGCATTCATATGGCTGGCAAGTTAGTGCTCCTTCAAAAGACCCTGTGTGTGAGGTAGCTTGTGCTTCCTCATAGCATGGAGGCTAGGTGTCGAGAGTGAGTAACTCAAGAGAAGCAAGCAGAAGGTGTATCATTTGTTTTTTTCCTGGTACTGGGGATTGAACCAGGCCCTCATATATGCTAAGCAAGTGCTCTGCACTTGATATATATTCTCAGATCATTTTTAATTTTGAGATAGGGTCTCACTAAGTTGGCCATGCTGGTCTCAAATTCTTGGGTTCAAGTGATTCTCCCGTCTCAGTCTACCAAGGCACATATAGGCATGTGCCTCTATGCTCAGAAGATGTGTCCTTTTTTAATAATCTAGTCCCAGAAGTCACAAAGCATCACTTCCCCCTACCATATTATAACTAAATGCAAAAAGTTCAAATTCTTGATGAATTTGAAGCCATTGGGCATGTCCAAAAGATGAAGGAATGGAGAAAGATTCATCACCCACAGAGATAAGAAGAGCTTCAGAGTTACTTGCACAGGAGTGAACTCCCTGAATATGGGAACTTTATCCTGAGGCCTATACATATTCATTTCAGGAGTGGGTGCATTCCTGAGCATACTCAGTTCAGAGTCAGAGAGCACAGGGTAAAGGGTTAAAATGGAAGACACAAACATTTCTGGGCATGCTCAGTTCAGGGTTGCAAAGAGCAAACAGGAAGAATCCTGCTGGATATACTCAGTTCAATGTTAAAATGAGCCAAGTTTTCTCTAGGAACCTAAAAGAAAAACTGAAGAATGGCTCCATGATCTTGTAGATCAGGTCTGGTTCTTCCTAAGTTTCTCCAAAAAGTTATAGCTGAAACAAGAGAAAGGACACTTTTTGTGCTAATGTAGGAATTTGCCACCAAAGGTGCCTGTCTTGCTTGGCAGCTAACAACATGACCATTCATATCCACAAGAAGAAAACACAGATCCTCCCTATGGGTGAGAGCCACATTGTAAGAAGTGTGTATTAGATGGGAGACCCTGTGGCAGCAGTTTTGGGGAAAATACAACCAGCCATAAACATCAATTATAACCAATATATATTGAGTCTCAATAGATACATAAAAAGAATTTGACAAAATACAGCATCGTTCATGTTCAAAACATTAGAAAAACTAGGGATAGTGGGGATATACCTCAACACTGTAAAAGCTACGTATGTTAAACCCAAGGCCAATATCATTCTAAGTGGAGAAAAATTGAAAGCATTCCCTCTAAAAATGGAACAAGACAGGGATGTCTTCTTTCACCACTTTTATTCAATATAATCCTTGAATTGCTAGCCTGAGCAATTAGGCAAAAGAAAAAAATAGGATACAAATAGGAAAAGAAGAGCTCAAATTATCACTATCTGCTGATGACATGATTATATATTTAGATGACCCAAAAACTCCACCAGAAAACTTCTAGAACTCATAAGGAATTCAGCAAAGTGAATATATATAAAACTTAACACAGATAAATCAATTGCGTTCTTACACATCAGTGATGAATCAACTTAAAGAGAAATTAGGAAAACTATCCCACTATGTACTATATTCTAGATTCTAGGCAAAGTGTTTAATATGAGTTCTCAAATCTTACCACAAGCCAATAAGGTATAAAAATCACATTTTATAGATGAGGAAAACTGAGGCTTAGAGGGAGATTAAATAATTTATATTCTTGAAAATCACAAAGTTGAACTATGAATCCAGATCCACATGGGCCTAGTGCAGAACCACAACCATTACACGGCATGAATTCAGAACTCAGCGTCACTAGGTGGGGTGGGCATGTCTAGGGACTGTCTCCTACACTTATGGGGGGAAAGCTGCTGCCCCTTTAAAAGACTATAGTAATATATCTTCGGAGTTATTTTTCTTTTATTTCAGCTAAGGCTCTTTGGGGAAACTTAAAAGAACCAGCCAAAATCACCACGTCATTCTGACTCATTCTTTTTTAGGTGAACTGGAGAAAACTTTGCTTATTACAATGCTAAATTCTCTACCCAGAGGCAAATGTGCCCTGTCATTTCTTTTGAACATGTCATGATGGTTTTTTCCTATAAGATATGTCTCCGTTTCCTTTGTTCAAGGGGAGAACACTGTTTTGAGTATTATTTCCAGTGCTTTCCTCACTTGCTGAGAGGAATAAATCTCTTTCCACTTTTTTACTTTCTGGTTGTGTTTTCTGACTTTGCACTTGCTAAGATGCGAACCCACTGCATTTGGTTACAAGAAGTCCCTATCTTCCTCCTGGTGACACTACTAGCTGAGAGGATCCCAAAGGCATCTGGATAATACAATAAATCCATTATTTCCCCTCTTTTGAGATATTCTTTTGCTTTGGACTCTCATCTTCTCAGAAATTGGTGACATTCAGTCCATGACCATACCACCCTGCACTCACTCTATCTCATCTGGTCTCAGAAGCTAAGCAGGGTTGGGCCTGGTTAATATTTGGATGGGAGAAACTACCGGTGCTCAGATATCAGTAAACAGGCAGTGGCGGGACCAAAGCATGGAGACAGACCCTTTTCCCTCCCCTTCTCCTGATTCTCTCTCCACCCCTCCTCTTAACCCTGGCTTTCCTCTCTCTCTCCTATTCTTCCTCTTCCTTTTTATTTTTATTTTTTCCTTTTGGTACCAGGGATTGAACCCAGGGGCACTTAACCACTGAGCCACATCCCCAGCCCTTTTAGAGAGAAAAGGTCTTACTGAGTTTCTTAGGGCCTCACTGCTGAAGTAGGCTTTGAACTCATGATCCTCCTGCCTCAGCCTCTCCAACCACTGGGATTCAGGCGTGTGCCACTGTGCCTGGCTTCTCCTATTCTTCTTTCTCCACCTCTCACTCTCACCTGACATTAGCAAAGCAAAGGAGACAGTTGCCAGTAAATTGATTGCATTCTTGGGCACACTGCTTCCCAGCAGGCCCTTCCTTTAAATGAAGACTGAGGAGAGCCAGCCACATGTCCCCAGGTACCAGGCTGCTTGGTCCAAAGGGTCCAAAGCTAAAAATGAATGATCCCAAGAATTTCCTCTGGTAGCCACTTGAGCCCAGAGAGGAACCAACTCATTTATAGACACTCCTTACAGACTCTGGTCACAGAAGACCCCTTGCTGAGAACTTCAGGGAACATGCAATTTGCAGGACACCAAAGCTGTCCCCATCCACGTGGTATCCTCAGAACAACATGGTATCCTTCCAAAGCTTAGAAACCTCGAGTGAACGTTCTGCCAAGCATTCATTGCCTCCAAGGAATCAGGGACATCAAAGGTCAGAGGTGTTTGTGTGGAAAGCCCAGATCTCTGGCATCCTCTGCCCTTTATAAGAATGAAACTTAGAAATCATAATTTAAAAAAAAAAAGAATGAATGAATGAATGAATGAATGAAATTTTCCTTCTGCAGAAGAGTCAATCAAAAAATTTGATGCATTACCATGTCTCTTGATTCTTTTCCCCACAGCTTACATATCCTAGTTCCTTTGAATGTCAAGCCTGTGATAGAGTTTACAGACACAAAACTAGCCTTTTCTTCCCTCTCTGGATGTATCTTCTTTTGCCAGTGTCTCTCTTATATAATTATCTCTTGATATCTGCACCCCCACCCCATACAGATACCCAAATCCACAGATGCCCAAGTCCCTTCTATAAAACAGCATAGTGCTTGCATATAACCTACATGGCTCCACTCATAATCTTCAAATCATCTCTAGATTACTTAAACCTAATGCAATATGAATAATGAGCAAATAGCAGTTGCATTGTTTAGGGGCTAATGCAAGAAAAAAGTCTGTACATATTCAGTACAGACACAATTTTTTGGTGAATATTTTTGATCTGCAGTTGGTTAAGTCTGTGGATATGGAACCCACAGACATGAAGAGCCAACTGCATTCAGAATTAATTCCACACATAATTCATTTTTCCCATTCCTTATTGCAACTGATACCAGCAACCTGCATAATAAATACTCTCTACATTGGATGTATTTGCAAGCGTCAGCTTCTTCTGGACAAAACTGTCCTTGCATAATTTACTTCAGGTTTATGTCACATTCAAAATTTCTCCTCACCTGTTTAACCAGTGGGATATTACTTCTCTAATATCTCCCTTAATACTCTATGCACTTTTATTAGCACAACTGGTGGTGACATTGACTTGTTGGTAGCCATATCACATTCCTGATGCACAGTGAGCTTACAACAAGAATTGTATAATTTTGTAAAATTTTAACAAAAAATTTAAATCATGTTCACATTAACTCCTCAGGATATCCTAAGGGCCTTTGCTAGAGCGTGTTGGAGTCAGGTATGAGGATAAGGAGCACTGAGAAAGGTGGCAGGGACATCAGAGTGCACAGTGGAGAGGTGCACAGTGTGTTTGAGAAGTCAGAACCAGAAACTGAAGTTAGAGAGTCAGGGAGCTGAATGCCCTATGCAAATCAAGGAGACAGGAAAAAATTCTCAGTCCCTGGATCTGAAGTCAGGTGGAGTCTTGTCACCATGGCAACTTGCTCTATGGAATACGCAAGAATGATATTGAGTTTGAGTGGAGGATAGGACGCAAGAGAAACCACCAGGGTGAGTACAGAGGCCATCTAAATGGCTGGGCTCAGGAACAGGCCTCGTTCTTAAAGTGATTTACCAGACAGATCCTCTGAAATAGGATCTGACATTGCTGAATCCATGTCCAAGTTTCCCCAATCTGTCAACAGGAAAAAGAAAACATGGAGGCTTTGATATAACATGTTTCCACAGATCCTATGCTGGCTCCTGGTGATCACCGCTCTTTTCTGTCAGATTATCTAACTTGTCATCTCTACTGAGATTTTGTAGAGGATTAACACTGCAGTTAGTTAATGTGGTTTCTAGAAACAAACTTTAAAAAACATTAGATTTGCTTGTCTCCGGTCATACAGTCTCTCTTTCTCCATATGCTTTATAGATAGCCAAGGATTTTGAGATTTAATTTTGTGATGTAATTCATCTGCTCTTAAAAGCTTCACTTCCTTCATGCAATTTGATCTTTCCCAACTCCTCTCCAATCCTTGGATGACGTTTTCTCTCATTGTGTTTATTCTGCAAATTTTCAGCTTGGAGATCCTTGTCCCTGATGAAGTAGAGAAGAAAACAGGAAATGAGCAGCACTGCTCACTCTGTTGTGTGCCAACATTACGTCACCTGCTCCTGGCCTTTATTTCTTCATTGCTTTTGATCCCTGTGTAGCTTCTTAAAAGCCTTATTTGTGCCTGTAGCATTTTTCCAAGAGCCTTTGTTTTGGAATTTCACCTTTCTGGCATGAATCTATCAGATTTGCCAATCTTTTGTGTTTGTCTTGAACTATATGCCTATATTTTTCCAAAAGAATATGATACCACTTATATTCTACTTAGCAACTCTTCTATTCCTCCTGACTGAAGCATCTTCCCTCCAGAGCTTTGAGATCTTACCTCTGCTTTTCTGGCTTTAGCATTGAGCCTTCATAAGCCCGGATCACATACCAGCAGGCAGTTTTAGAGGGACAGAGAACACAAGAGTATGGCTTAAAAAAGAAACCTCAGTCTCAAGGGGGTGAGATTAAAAGAAAAAGGGAAAATGAGAATAGTTAAGGAAAATTAAGGTACTTGCTAACTTAATTTCCCTGGTTACCTGTGGAAAATGCAGATTCTTGGCCTTACTTTGAATCTCTTGAATCTCTTAAGAAAGAAGCCAAAGCATTCATATAATTTCAGCAGTTGTTTTTTTGTGTACCAACACCAGACAACCTCTTAACTAGAGGTCAGAGGAAGCACAGCAGAGCTTGATGGCCAAGATGGGCTGGAAACTCAAAGCCTGACCTTTTCTCTGTACCACTACCACTATGAATTGCACCCCTTCTAATTTCAAAGAAATTTTTCAGCCTGGATCAAAAGGGAGTTCAACTTTAGAAGAAACAAGACTTTAGCCAAAATATTTAAGGAGAAAGTTGTAGGATTCAGTTGTAGAACTCAAATTTTTTATTGACATTAGACTGATTATTCTTGCATTATTTGTCTTCTTAAACCATCCCCATTTAGTAGGAAGAGAACTCAGTACATAAACATACTCTATGATTATATCCAGGTTTTTAAAAAATATATTTGTTAGTGTAGTATATTTACACATAATAGTGGGGTTCATTTTGATATACCCATAAATACGTATAACATAGATCCCAGAGCTTTTGACAGAGAAAATGTGTTTCAGAGCCAGGCAGTCCTGCACTGGAGAACTGTGTCTTCCTAATAGTCTTTATTCAGCTTGTCTACCTATGTATGACCTTATTCAACCTGTTTATATATGCAAAAAGGGGCGATAACATTAACCTTGATATCAGAGAAAACCAAATGAATTCTTACATTCCTTTTTCTCCCTAAGGAAAATGTATGTCCAGACACTAACAATTGTTTCCCATTCCATGGAGGTTTTTAAGGAAAACATCACATCCAACTTGATACAATAGAAAATGGCTGAAGACAGCCCAAAGCTCCAAGATGAGAAGGACTGATTGTCTTGAGTGGAGTTCTACTTTAAGATTTGGCTTCAATTAATTATTCACTACCTGTCCTAATCAGTTGTTGCTTATTATAATTTCAGAATTAGTTTTCCTAATAAGAATCTAAAAATTAGAAACTTCTATATTTTGCAACATATTCTGGAATTCTTTTGCTTTTGGAATAGAAAGGCTATGGGATTTTAGAGTTTTCCTTCAAACAAATTCCTTTCTTTTGTATAATATTTTAATCTTTGTAACTGCAGTGTGGATTATAGTGAGCTATCCTGGAAGACTGTATCATTAACCATAGTTCTGTTTTTTAACTATGAGTGCTGACCCACTGACAATCAAAGCTCTAGTTACCCATCTATACATCTATGAGCTTTAGAGCATCTAGTTTGAATTAATTGGTCATTTTCCCTGAGCTCCAGCAACCTTGTAATATCTCTTCTAACACTGTTTTCAGACTGTCAGAAAAAGTCTCAGATCTCTCAGGGAGATTTAGGGGATTAAAAAAGGGTTTGGGTTTTTGGTCATGTCTTTTATTTAAACAATATATTTGCTACCTTGGTTAATTAGGACTTCTGTAATTATCACAGACCAGGAGACAACAATCATTTGTTTCTCACAGTTACAGGAGCTGGGAAGCCCAAAACCAAGGTGCCAACAGATCCAGTGCCCAGGGAGGTGGCACTTCCTGGTTTTCAGAGATCCAAACTCTTATATTCTCTCGCATGGAGGAATAAGAGATAGCTAGCTCTTTGGCCTTTTCTATAGTGGCACCAATCCCATTCATGAAGACTTCAGCTCCATGACCTAATTATCTCCCCAACCATCACGTTGGGATTTAGGTCTCAACATAGAATTTTGAGGAGTCACTAACAGCCAGTTCACTGCAGACTCATTAATTAGATGGTAAGGCTGTAGAACAGAATCTAAGAACACAGCTTGCTGCCAAACCCTGCAGTGAGAAAAGCCACCCAGAGTGTGACCAGTTCAGCCTCTGGCACTGGAGAAGAGTTAATGGGGCAACTCACACAGGAAGTGCCAAAGTGCTAGCTGAGGGTGAGACAAAGTTGCAGACTTCAAGCAAGAAGCCACATTTTCTTCCAACATGGGAGCTTAAAACATCCTTCTTATCTCTGTTGCAGAGAGAGGGCAGCTGGCGGTGGGGGTGGGGGTGGGGTTCTGGTAAGCAAGTCGTTCTCATTAGCAGCCAGCCATTTTTATTAATAGGTAAAGGAAACAGCCAATACCTTGCCTGGCACAAGGGAAAAAGGCAGAGCTATTTGGAGACAAGAAGAAGATTTTGACAAATGACCTGGGAACAATACCTACAGGGAACCTACAGAAGAGGATACAAACTGCTTTGGAGCATAAACTTGCTTCAGCCTTGTCTGTTAAGGCCAACCTACTCTTCCACAGTGAGGAGGAGTAGAGACGAATGTCAAAACCCACCGTGTATTCTTTATGGTTTTTGCCATTAACCACATGTACCAAATTGTATGTGATTTCAATTAACGATTTCAACCCTCCTCAATTAAGCCTCTCCATGAACAATTTCGAATACATTTAAATGGAAACCCTAGCCAGGTGAACCCTTCTCATTACAGTTAAGGCTCTGATGTCAAGAAGAGTAAAATCCAGGTAATCTGAGCTTTCCCATATCCGCTTGCTCTCAAAATCCTCTTAGACCTAATTCCCAAGATTCCTGGGTCTTAGAAAGAGAAGAGAAGCAGACACACTCTGTTAAAATCAGGAGGAGCTTCCAGATGATTTTGGTTAATGGTTTCCTCAGGAAACTTTCTATTTAAACTCTTTTATTTCAGTCAGGAATTTTAAGTAGGAAATGAGAAACAAGAAAGAAGCATTAGTTAAAGAAGAAGAGGATCAAGGAGGCACAAAACGCTTGCAACTACCTGCTAAAACAAGGAGGCACAAAACACTTGCAACTACCTGCTAAAACAAGTAACAAAATACACAGTCATTCAAACACAATAGAGGTTAATTATCACAGTCCAAGTGAGTGTCCCTTCTCAGTGGAGGTTGGTTTGTCCCCACACCCACCAAGGTCATGCAAGAACTCCAAATGGTAGGGGAATCTTCCACCTTCCATGTAAGGTTTTGATATGAGGTGTCCTCCAATTAGTGTGCTATTCAATGTGGGAGGAATGTTCAGAGATAAAAATAATTCGATTATGAAAGTTGTAACCTAATCAGTGAACTAATTCACTAGATTAATAATTTAAATGGATCCATTTAAATTATTAATTTACTGGGTGATAAGTATAGGCAAGTGGGGTGTGGCTGAAGGAAGTAGGTCACTAGAGGTGTCTCCTTAGGAGTCATATATTTTGTCCCTGCTTCCTCTTTCCCTCTCTGCTTTCTGGCTGCCATGAGCTAAGCAAACTTTCTTCTGTGGCTCCCATCCGCCATGATGTTCTGACTCATTTCTGGCTCAGAGCTGTGGAGTCAGCTGACCATGAACTAAGACCTCTGAGATGGAGCCAAAAGAAACTTTTCCTATTCTAAGTTGTTCTTGTGTCACTCATTTCTGTCACTGCAACAAAAAGCTGACTAATACAGTTTCTAGGGTCACCATAATTGTTCCTCATCCCAGGAAAAAGAGGATGGAGGAGGTTTCCAGGAGTTAGCTCTGGAACATCCCTAGAAATGGCACCTTTATCTTCTGTTCATATTCCGTTGGTCAGCACTTAGTCACAGGGCATCCCCTAACTACAAGGGAGCTAAGAAATGTGGTCTTAGCTGCCGGCCCAAGAATATGAGGAAACGGGGTTTTGTCAATAATTAACAGACTATGACACAGAAGTTACAAAAACCTATTGACCCCATGCACACAATCAGGAGTACTGATTCTTTACTGAAAACCAAGAAATGGTTATGTTTACAATAAAAAGAGTAATATAAGAGCTACTTACTAGGTTCTATTACCTATGTTAAGTGTACACATTAACTTATTTAATCCTCAAAGTAACCCTGATTTTGTAGACCAGGGAACGGAGGCTGAGCAAGGTTAACTCACCTGCGCAGGGCCCCATGGTAAGAGTTGAGATTTGAACCCAGGATGTCTGACTCCAGTGCCCATGCCCTTAACCACCTTATTATACAATCATCCCCACCTGACAGAAGGACCAAAATTTAAATTGCAATCTGTTCCAGAGTTAAGCCAGGGTTCTCCTATTTTTCAATACCAGGAAAAGGAAGGAATGATCTTCAGATTTTTGAAGATTCTCAAGTGTCTGATCTTGAAATAGAAAAGCAGAAGAGCCTTTGGCCAACTTTAGAAATCCTTCGAACTCCTTGGATTCTGCCACTGAAGCCTAGCCTGAGCCTTTCTGGGTTATTTTTAGTTCTTACCAGGCACCATTTCCTGGATCAGTGAAACAGGTTTAAACATCCTTATGAGGTTTTTGGACCTATGTCCAAATTTTTTTTTTTTTAACTGAGTGAGAAAGAAATGCAGCTAAACCATAAGGCAAAGATATCTAAAATAAGAGGTCAGCACTTACACAATAAAAGAACAGAGCAACTAAAGCAGGCGGGTTTTGTTATGGCTGGCCTCCTACAGGGCTAAAAATCCCCTGGGAAACTTCACTCATTCCTGGAGTCTGTGGTCCCTGACCTGAGCCTGAAGGCCATGTCCTTTACTTAGCTCCCTTTCCCAATACGTCTGAACCAAAGACAATGCAGACCCTTAAACTCCCAAACACTCTTATAATCTTTGTGACTTGACCTTTATTAACTACCCACATATAACTCACCTGCCCAGGGCCTCATAGTCAATACCTAATTAGTCACTCAGGCTAAAATCAAGATATGGGAGTAGAGATATACACCAGAAATCCCCGGTGATCCAGTTGAAGCACCTCCTCTCCTAAGGAGGTTGTTGGAGAAAAATTGTCACCTTTCCCCTCTCCTCTTAATCCTCCAGGCACTACCTCTCTGACTCCAAACTAAAGTTACTATGCCTCATAGTATATCTGGAATGTGGATGGAATCCTTGCCTCCCATTATAACCTCGGAAAGAAAGAGGTAAAGACAAACAAGCTTACCTGTCACCTGCCATGACAAAATTAACCTTTTCTTCCCTATGGCTATTTCCTCCTGATGAGAAAGAGAATAAAGTAAGATTGTTACTAGAATATGGTAAGGTGTGAACAACGCTTGGGGGTGGGAACAAGGGTGATCAATCTATTATTCTCTGTAAGCATTTTATAATATTTTAATATTTAAGGATAAATCAGATATCACCAGGAAAAGCTAGACCAAGTTTCTCATTTCCATTTCCAATGCTACTTCTCAGTGGCCGTGTGGACAACCCAGATGGAAAGTGAGGCTGGAGTGCTCTGATGGGCATGAAGAGTTAACTGCCCTGGGTGCTGGGTATGTGCCCAAGGTTATTTTCCTTTATGCTATTCCACACCTTCTTTATATTGTTCCAGGTGAGTTTTTTTTTTTTTTGACTTTTGTAAAATAAAGTTTTAGTTGTATATGGACACTATACCTTTATTTTGTTTTTTTTTTATTGTTGGTCGTTCAAAACATTACATAGTTCTTAATATATCATATTCCACAGTTTGATTCAAGTGGGTTATGAACTCCCATTTTTACCCCGTATACAGATTGCTGTATCACATCAGTTACACTTCCATTGATTTTACATATTGCCATTCTAGTGTCTGATGTATTCTGCTGTCTATCCTATTCTCTACTATCCCCCCTCCCCTCCCCTCCCCTCCCCATTTCTCTCTCTACCCCCTCTACTGTAAATCATTTCTTCCACTTCTATTATTCTTCTCTTACCCCTAATTTCCTCTTATATGTAATTTTGTAAAACCCTGAGGATCACCTTCCATTTCCATGCGATTTCCCTTCTCACTCCCTTTCTCTCAAACCGCTCATCCCTGTTTAATGTTAATCTTCTTCTCAAGCTCTTCGTCCTTACCCTGTCCTTGGTTACTCCCCTTATATCAAAGCAATCATTTGGCATTTGTTTTTTAAGGATTGGCTAGCTTCACTTAGCATAATCTGCTCTAATGCCATCCATTTCCCTCCAAATTCTATGATTTTGTCATTTTTTAATGCAGAGTAATACTCCATTGTGTATAAATGCCACATTTTTTTTTATCCATTCATCTATTGAAGGGCATCTAGGTTGGTTCCACAATCTTGCTATCGTGAATTGTGCTGCTACGAACATCGATGTAGCAGTGTCCCTGTAGCATGCTCTTATTAGGTCTTTAGGGAATAGACCGAGAAGGGGAATAGCTGGGTCAAATGGTGGTTCCATTCCCAGCTTTCCAAGAAATCTCCATACTGCTTTCCAAATTGGCTGCACCAATTTGTAGTCCCATCAACAATGAACAAGTGTACCCTTTCCCCCCGCATCCTCTCCAGCACTTGTTGTTGTTGGACTTCATAATGGCTGCCAATCTTACTGGAGTGAGATGGTATCTTAGGGTGGTTTTGATTTGCATTTCTCTGACTGCTAGAGATGGTGAGCATTTTTTCATGTGCTTGTTGATTGATAGTATGTCCTCCTCTGAGAAGTGTCTGTTCAGGTCCTTGGCCCATTTGTTGATTGGGTTATTTGTTATCTTATTGTCTAATTTTTTGAGTTCTTTGTATACTCTGGATGTTAGGGCTCTATCTGAAGTGTGTGTAGTAAAGATTTGTTCCCAGGATGTAGGCTCCCTGTTTACCCCTCTTATTGTTTCTTTTGCTGAGAAAAAACTTTTTAGTTTGAGTAAGTCCCATTTGTTGATTCTATTTGTTAACTCTTGCACTATGGGTGTCCTATTGAGGAATTTGGAGCCCGATGCCACAGTATGTAGATCATAGCCAACTTTTTCTTCTATCAGACACCGTGTCTCTGATTTGATATCAAGCTCCTTGATCCATTTTGAGTTAACTTTTGTGCATGGCGAGAGAAAGGGATTCAGTTTCATTTTGATGCAAATGGATTTCCAGTTTTCCCAGCACCATTTGTTGAAGATGCTATCCTTCCTCCATTGCATGCTTTTAGCCCCTTTATCAAATATAAGATAGTTGTAGTTTTGTGGATTGGTTACTGTGTCCTCTATTCTGTACCATTGGTCCACCCGCCTGTTTTGGTACCAGTACCATGCTGGTTTTGTTACTATTGCTCTGTAGTATAGTTTGAAGTCTGGTATCGCTATACCGCCTGATTCACACTTCCTGCTTAGCATTGTTTTTGCTATTCTGGGTCTTTTATTATTCCATATGAATTTCATGATTGTTTTATCTATTTCTACAAGAAATGCCATTGGGATTTTGATTGGCATTGCATTGAACTTATAGAGAACTTTTGGTAATCTCGCCATTTTGATGATGTTGGTTCTGCCTATCCATAAACAGGGTATATTTTTCCATCTTCTAAGGTCTTCTTCTATATCTCTCTTTAGGGTTCTGTAGTTTTCATTGTATAAGTCTTTCACCTCTTTTGTTAGGTTGATTCCCAAGTATTTATTTTTTGGGGGGATATTGTGAATGGAGTAGTTGTCCTCATTTCCATTTCAGAGGATTTGTCGCTGATATACAGGAATGCATTTGATTTATGCGTGTTGATTTTATATCCTGCCACTTTGCTGAATTCATTTATTAGCTCTAATAGTTTCTTTGTAGACCCTTTTGGGTCTGCTAGGTATAGATTCATGTCATCTGCAAATAGTGATAATTTAAGTTCTTCTTTTCCTATTTTTATGCCTTTAATTTCTTTCATCTGTCTAATTGCTCTGGCCAGTGTTTCGAGAACTATGTTGAACAGAAGTGGTGAGAGAGGGCATCCCTGTCTTGTACCAGATCTTAGAGGGAATGCCTTCAATTTTTCTCCATTCAGAATGATGCTGGCCTGTGGCTTATCATAGATTGCTTTTACAATGTTGAGGTATGATCCTGTTATCCCTAATTTTTCTAGAGTTTTGAACATGAAGGGATGCTGTACTTTGTCAAATGCTTTTTCTGCATCTATCGAGATGATTATATGGTTCTTATTTTTAAGTCTATTGATGTGGTGAATAACATTTATTGATTTCCATATATTGAACCAGCCTTGCATCCCAGGGATGAATCCTACTTGATCATGGTGTATAATTTTTTTGATATGTTTTTGAATCCGATTCGCCAGAATTTTATTGAGGATTTTTGCATCTAGGTTCATTAGAGATATTGGTCTGTAGTTTTCTTTCTTTGAAGTGTCTTTGTCTGGTTTAGGCATCAGGGTGATGTTGGCCTCGTAGAATGTATTTGGAAGTTCTCCCTCTTTTTCTGTTTCCTGAAATAGCTTGAAAAGTATTGGTATTAGTTCCTCTTTAAAGGTTTTGTAAAACTCTGCTGTATACCCATCCGGTCCTGGGCTTTTCTTAGCTGGTAGTCTTTTGATGGTTTCTTCTATTTCCTCTATTGTTATTGGTCTGTTTAGGTTGTCTATATCCTCCTGACTCAATCTGGGCAGATCATATGACTTAAGAAATTTATCTATGCCTTCACTGTCTTCTATTTTATTGGAGTATAAGGATTCAAAATAATTTCTGATTATCTTCTGTATTTCTGAAGTGTCTGTTGTGATATTGCCCTTTTCATCCCGTATGCTAGTAATTTGAGTTCTCTCTCTTCTTCTCTTCGTTAGCATGGCTAAGGGTCTGTCGATTTTATTTATTTTTTCAAAGAACCAACTTTTAGTTTTGTCAATTTTTTCAATTGTTTCTTTTGTTTCAATTTCATTAATTTCAGCTCTGATTTTAATTATTTCTTGCCTTCTACTTCTTTTGCTGTTGTTTTGCTCTTCTTTTTCTAGGATTTTGAGATGAAGTATGAGATCATTTATTTGTTGGTTTTTTCTTTTTTTTAAGGAATGAACTCCAAGCAATGAATTTTCCTCTTAGAACTGCTTTCAATGTGTCCCATAGATTCCGATATGTTGTGTCTGTGTTTTCATTTATCTCTAAGAATTTTTTAATTTCCTCCTTGATGTCTTCTAAAACCCATTGATCATTCAGTAACCTATTGTTCATTCTCCAAGTGATGCATGATTTTTCCTTCCTTCTTTTATCATTGATTTTCAGTTTCATTCCATTATGGTTAGATAAGATGCATGGTATTATCTCTACTCCTTTATATTGTCTAAGAGTTGCCCTGTGACATAATATATGATCTATTTTTGAGAAGGATCCATGTGCTGCTGAGAAAAAAGTGTAACTGCTTGATGTTGGGTGGTATATTCTATATATGTCAATTAAGTCTAGGTTATTAATTGTGTTATTGAGTTCTATAGTTTCCTTATTTAACTTTTGTTTGGAAGATCTGTCCAGTGGTGAGAGAGGTGTGTTGAAGTCTCCCATGATTATTGTATGGTGGTCTATTAGACTCTTGAACTTGAGAAGAGTTTGCTTGACGAACATAGCTGCACCATTGTTTGGGGCATATATATTTATGATTGTTATGTCTTGTTGGTGTATGGTTCCCTTGAGCAGTATGTAGTGTCCCTCTTTATCCCTTTTGATTAACTTTGGCTTGAAATCTATTTTATTAGATATGAGTATGGACACTCCTGCTTGTTTCCGCGGTCCATATGAGTGGTATGATTTTTCCCAACCTTTCACCTTCAGTCTATGTGTATCTTTTCCTATCAAATGCATCTCCTGTAGGCAGCATATTGTTGGGTCTTGTTTTGTGATCCATTCAACTAGCCTGTGTCTCTTAATTGGTGAGTTTAAGCCATTAACATTTAGGGTTATTATTGAGATATGGGTTGTTCTTCCAGCCATATTTGTTTATTTATGTTACTTAACACGGTTTGTTTTTCGTCTTTGATTATTTTCCCCCCTTTACTGTCCTACCTCCCACTGTTGGTTTTCATTGTTATTTTCCTTTTCCTCTTCCTGTAATGTTTTGCCGAGGATTTTTTGAAGAGATGGTTTTCTAGCTGCAAATTCTTTTAACTTTTGTTTATCGTGGAAGGTTTTAATTTCATCTTCCATCCTGAAGCTTAATTTCGCTGGATACACGATTCTTGGTTGGAACCCATTTTCTTTCAGTGTTTCAAATATGTTATTCCAGGATCTTCTAGCTTTCAGAGTCTGTGTTGAGATATCAGCTGTTATCCTGATTGGTTTACCCCTAAATGTAATCTGCTTCCTTTCTCTTGTAGCTTTTAAAATTCTCTTCTTATTCTGTATGTTGGGCATCTTCATTATAATGTGTCTAGGTGTGGATCTCTTATGATTTTGCACATTCGGCATCCTGTAGGCTTCTAGGATTTGGGATTCTGTCTCATTCTTCAATTCTGGGAAGTTTTCTCGTATTATTTCATTGAATAGATTGTTTATTCCTTTTTTTGGAGCTCTGTGCCTTCCTGTATCCCAATGACTCTTAAGTTTGGTTTTTTAATGTTGTCCCATATTTCTTGGATGTTCTGCTCATGGTTTCTTAACACTCTTGCTGAGCTGTCTATGTTCTTTTCAAGTTGAAATACTTTGTCTTCATTGTCTGATGTTCTATCTTCTAAGTGATCTACTCTGCTGGTAGTATTCTCAATTGAGTTTTTAAGTTGGTTTATTGCTTCCTGCATTTCTAGGATTTCTATTTGTTTGTTTTTTATTACCTCTATCTCCCTGTGTAATTGATCTTTTACTTCCTGGATCTGTTTATGTAGTTTCTTGTCAAAGTGATCTTTCATTGTCTGATTTTCCTGTCTCATGTCTTCCTTGAGACTCCAGATCATCTGAAGCATGTATATCCTGAACTCTTTTTCTGACATTCCATCTGTTGCAGCTATTACCTCTTCTAAAGTTGAGTTGACCTGCATTGCTTGTGGTTCTTTCTTTCCTTGTCTTTTCATACTGCTCGCGTTTCTTTCTGCTTGGTGAAACTGTTGTGTTTTTTAAATTTTCCCCCTATTTATTTATATTGCTCTTGTATAGTTGGAAAATCTCCCTTGCAGGGCGGGTAGTGGCTGTGCTTCTCCTCTAATTAGGGTGATCTGTCTACCACTCTGGTCGGTCGCAGGTCTGCCCACCCTGCGGGCACGGGTGGCAGCTCTGCTCTGCCCGCACTCCAATTGTGGTGACGTAACTACCACGCCCTCGGGTCATTGGTCCTGATCCGGATGTGGGCGGCGGCTCTGCTCGGCCCCTACTCCAATTGGTGTGACGTGTCTACCACACTGGCAGGCCTCTAAGCCTGTTCCGCCGGTGGGTCGCAGGTCTGCCTACCTTGCGGGCTCGGGCGGCAGTTCTGCTCAGCCCCCACTCCCAATGGTGGTACCTGACTGCCTCTCCAACGGGTCACTGGGACTTTTCCAGACACGGGAGGCGGCTCTGCTCCACCCCCACTCCAACCAGTGTGACGTGACTGCCTCGGTGCTACGTGTCCACCACGCTGGCAGGCTACCGGGCCTGTCCTGCCAGTGGATCGCAGGTCTGCCTACCTTGCAGGCTCAGACGGCGGCTCTGCACAGCCCCTACTCCAAATGGGGTGACTTGGCTACCACGCCATCGGGTCACTGGTCCTGTTCTAGGCGTGGGTGGCTACTCTCTTCGGCCCCAGCTGCAGTTGGGGTGTCGTGATACCACGCCGGCGGGTCACTTGGCCTGCTCTGGGCGCAGGCGGCAGCTCCACTCTGCCCCCCTGGCCCCCACAGCACCCAGCAGGACCCGGACCGAGAAGCAGTCACCGCAGGTTCCCCAACCCTGGGCCAAAGCAGCTTCAGGAGCCAGAACCCGGCCTCTCCGATCCCAGCTCACGCTCCGCTAGGAGCAGGCTCCAAGGAGCAACCCCCGCGGGTTCCCCTGCCCCAGGCCAAAGCAACTCCGGGAGCCAGAGCCCGGCCGCTCCAAGCTCTCCGAGCTCGGTGCACACTCCGCTGGGAGCAGGCTCAAAGACGCAGTCCCCGTGGGCTCCCCAGCCCCGGGCCAAAACTGTTCTGGGAGTCAGAACACAGCCACCGCGAGCTCAGTGCACGCTCCACTTGGAGCTGGCCTCAACACGCAGTCTCCGCAGGTTCCCCAGCCCTGGGCCAAAGCAGCCCCTGGAACCAGAATCCGGCCGCTCAGAGCCCGGCGCACGTCTTGCCAGGAGCGAGCCCCTAGGAGTATTCTCCACTGGTTCTCCAGCCCCGAGCCTGAGCGATCTGTCTGCGAGACGCAGGCAAATACCAGCCTGAAATCACCTGTTCCGTAGCTGAATGAGCTGAGATCAGTAGAAAACAGAGATGATTACATCAGCTCTCCAAGATGGCGGCTGCTGTCCTCTTCCGTGGTCCGACCGGTGTCGAGAACCGAACTGGACCGCTTCTCTCCTCTGTCTCAAAGCCAGAACTCAGCACTAAGCACGGCCATTGCACCACTGGCAGGAGCCTCCAGAATCCGCATCGCTGCACCCCCGCTCCGGCACCTCACCGCTTCCCAGCGCGCTCCGCAGACTCCAGCTCCCAGGTGAGTTTTTGTGTGTTCCAATTCATCCTTTCAGTCTGTCCCAAAGTAGTTTTAGCAAAAGTATAATCATTTTCCTATTAATAAATTCATAAATCATCTAACAAGGTAATACCTTGGTTCCTGAGAGGGGCAGATGTTTCCCTTCCCTTGTGTAAATTTTCTCCAGGAAGATTGCCCATATCTTTTGTTAGATCTCTTCATTGACAATCTTTGTTGGTGGCTTTATAAATGATAACTTTGTAAAAGTAAAATTTCTGGTAAATAGAAATGGAACTGACTTTTGTGTATAGATATTTAACTGTGAACTTGGTAACCTCTTTTATTAACCATAATTATTTTTTTTTATTTATTTATTTTTATTTTTACTTTCCATGTGAAGATTTATATCATCTGCCAACAATGACAGTCTTGAAGTCTCTTATTTCCTCTTTATTACTCATTGTACCAATCAGGACCTCTAGAACCATGTTGACTGGAAGTAATGATACCACAGCTGACTTTCCAAGTTTTTTCATGATTTTTTTAAAGGTCAGGAAGGTTGAGGTATAATTGACATACAGCGAAATGCACCCTTCACAGATGTACAGATCTTTGTGCAGCTAGAACCACAACCAAGATGTAGAATGGTTCCATTACCCCAAATTCTCTGGGGTTACCATTTCATTCCCTACCCCCAGTTCCTGGCACTCGCTGATCTGCTTTTTGTCCTTGAAGATTTGCTTAAATCAGTATTTCATTGCCTTTTGTAACTGAATGGTATTCCATTTTAATGCTCTAAAACAATTCATTTCTAGCTATTCAGTTTATAGACATTGGGGTTGTGTCTTGTATGGGACAGTGATGAATAAAGCTGCTGTAAGTATTTATGTACAAGATTTTTGTGGACATATGTCTGAATTTATTTTGGGTAAATACATAGGAGTAGGATTGCTGAGCTATACAATAAGTGTCTATTTAACTTCATAAGAAATTGCCAAACTGCTTCCTGAAGTTGTTGTACTAGCAAAGTGGCAACGTATGAGATTTCAGTTGCTTCACATTCTTGCCAACACTTGGTATTTTCAGATTTTAGAAAATGTCATCCATTCTTGTAGGCAAATCGTGGTATTTCCTTGTGATTTTAATTTCCATTTCCCTAATGACTAAGGATTCTGAGCATGTCTTCATGGGCTTATTTGCCATCCATATGGCTTCTTTACTAAAGTACCTATTAAACTTCTTGTCTATTTTTAAAACCTGAGTTTTTATCTTTGTATGATTGAGTTTTCAAAGTTCTTTATAAACTCTGGATAACTGTCCTTCTCAGACTTCTATTTTTCAAATTACCACCCCCAAATCTTTACCTTATATTTCTCTTTTTTCTTTTCTTGGCAGTTCTGGGGATTGAACCCAAGGCCTTGGTCATGCTAGGCCCGTGCTCTTCCAATGAGTTACATCTCCAGCCCTTTTTTAAAATTTTGAGACAGGGTCTCAAACTTGAACTTACTACCCTCCTGCCTCAGCCTCCTGAGTAGCTGGAATTACAGGTGGGTACCACTGCACCCAGCTTTCTTTTTATTTTCTTAATAGTGCCTTTCAAAAAGCAGAATTTTTCCATGTAGTAAATTTATTTTATTCACTTTGTCTTATGGTTTGTTGCTTTTTTTTCTCTGTTACAAATCTTTTCCTAATCCAAGTTCCCAAAGACTTTCTTCTATGTTTTCATGTAGGATGTTTAAAGTGTTTGGTTTTTATATTTCTTTGTGTGGTCTTTCCAGTGAATTTTTTATATGAGCTAATTGTGGATGGAGATTTCTTTTGTGTATTTGTTTTGGAAATTACTGTGTTCTCTTGATACCCACAGAACGCTTCTGATAACCATACCAACAATCAATTCTCCAACTCTCCAGGTACCAAGAAGGCATCCAATAATTAATTCTATTCTGATATAACTACCTAGAGTTAACATCATACCTGAACATAAAGGACTCAGTCCTACAAGACTATCTTCCAAACACATGCCAATCACAAGTTCCAGGCCTCTGGTACTTTAGACAAACCAGCCATAAATTAGAGATTCCCAAGACTCCCTCTTTGGGCTGGATAATTTACTAGAACAAGTCACAGAACTCAGGAAAACAGCTTACTTATGATTATTATACAACAAAATTATACAATGATTACTGTTTATTACAACAGATACAGCCAGATAGATAAGATATATAGGGCAAAGAATGGAGAAGGGATGCTGAGCTCCCATACATTCTCCAGGTGGGCCAGCATCTCTATGTGTTCACCAGTCTGGAAGCTCTCTGAACCCCATTGTCTAGGATTTTATGGAGATTTCAGTACATAGGCATGATTGACTAATCTTTGGCCATTAATGGCTGAATTTAATCTCCTGGTCTCTCCCTCCCTGGAGGTCAGGAAGTGAGGATACAAATTCCAAACTTCCAGTTAAGCTTTGGTCTTCCTGGTGACTAGCACCAATCTGAAGCTACCTAGGAGCCCACCCACCTGTCATTTCATCTCATAATATAAAAAGACAACCATCACTTGGGGGATTTCAAAGCTTTTACAGCTCTTATACCAGGAACTGGGGACAAAAACCCAAATATTATAACAAAAAAAAATGTTGCAATCAATCCCCTGTCACTCTGGAAATTATACGAATTTTAGGAGGTTTGAGCCAAGGAACAGGGACAAAGATCAAATATGTATTTCACAATATTGTAACAAGAGATGCCCAATTTTTTCAGCATCATTTATTAAAAAGAATATTTTTTTCTCTATTGTATTACTGTTGTACCCATTTAAAATCAGTTTTATAAGTACATAGTTTGTAAAGGTACATATATACACACAGAGATACATGCTATTCGGTTTTGTTGATCTCTATATGTATCCTGTTACCATGACCACGCTGTCTCAATTACTGTATATTAAATCTAGAAAGGAGAACTTACAAGTGCTCCAACTTTGTTCTTTTTTTTTAAATAACTTCAGCTATTTTAGGTCCCTAGCTTTTCTACATAAACTGTGGAATCATATTGACAATTTCCATAAAAATGCCAGCTATTTTGATTATGACTGTGTTGAATCTATAGACTAATTTGGGAACAATTGACATCTTAACCATTTTGAGTTTTTTTTTTTTTTTGGTTTTGTTTTGTTTTTTATGGGCAGGGTATAACCCTTCCTTTATTTAGATCTTCTTTGCTCTCTCTCATCATAGTTTTGTCATTTTTAGCACACAAACCCAGCTAATATGTATAAGATTTATCTCTAGTATTTTATATCTTATATACTATAAATGATTCTATTTTCTAGATTCTGATTTCCAAATTTTTGTTGCTAGTAAAAAGAAATACACTTCAGTTTTATATATTGACTTTATATCCTGTGATCTCACTAAATTTACTTGTTAGATCTAACAGTATTTTTATTATGTTTTGAGAAGTAGGGGGTAGTTTCTGCATATACATCATGTTGTTTATGAAGAAAGATAATTTCATTTCTTCCCTTAAAATCTGTATCCTTTTATTTCTTTCTCTTGCTTTGTGGTATTGGCTGGGCCCTCTGGGATGATGTGGATAGTGTACATCTTTGGTAAATGATTTTTTTAAAAAATCAATTGAGAAAGTTACCTTTTATTACCAGTTTTCTGAGAGCCGTTAATATGAAGATACACTGAATTTTTCCAAATGATTTTTTGGCATCAAGAGAGAGAATAAGCTGGGCATGGTGGTGCATACCTGTAATTCCATCAACCCAGGAGGATGAGGCAGAAGAGTCATAAGTTTGAGGCCAGCCTCAGCAACGTAGTCAGGCTCTCAGGAACTTAGTAAGATACTGTCTCAAAATAAATGTTTAAAAAAGGGCTGGGGATGTAGCTCAGTGTAAAGTGTCCCTGGATTGAATCCTCAGTGAGAGAGAGAGAGAGAGAGAGAGAGAGAGAGAGAGAGAGAGAGAATAGTTGCTTGTTTTTAGTCCATTAATAAGGTGAAAGTGACTTATTTTTAAATTTTGAAACTTTACATCCCCAGAATAACTCCATTTGCTAAGATATATTGTGCTTTTTATATATTGCTGAATTCAACTTGCAAATATTTTGTTACAGGTTTTTGTGTCTATGTTCATGAGGTACATTGAGCTTTAGTTTTCTGATGCTATAATGTCTATTCATAGTTTTAGTATCAAGACTCTATTAGCTTCATAAAATAACTTGAAAAGTGTCCTTTTCTGTTTTCTGGAAAAGTTTGTTTAGAATTGGTGTTATTTCTTCCCTAAGTGTTTGGTAAAATTTGCTAGTGACACTATCTATTTTAATTGCTACATTAAATATTCCCTCAAAAGTTAGCATCTTAAAACAATAAACATGGAAGTCCTAACCCAAGATTAGGCAAGATAATAATAATAATAATAATAATAATAATAATAATAATAATAGTCAGCCAAATTGCAGAAGAAGTAAGTCAAACTTTCCCTGTGTGCAGACAACATGATCTTAGATATAGAAAACCTAAAGACTCAATAAACTGTTAGAACCAATAAATTCAGTAAAGTTGCAGGATATAGGACCAACATACAAAAATCAACAGCATTTCTATATACCAACAACAAACATCTGAAAACAGAAACCAAGAAAAGCAATACCTTTCACAATAATTTTTCTTAAAAAATGAACAACAAGAAGAACAATAATAAAAAAAAAAACTAGGAATAAATTCAATGTAGACCTCTACAATGAAAACTTTGGAATGCTAATGGAGTAAATTGAAGAGGATATACACACACACACACACACACACACACACACACAAATGGGAATATATCCATGTTCATGGATTGGAAGAATTAATATTGTTAAAATGTCTGTATTACCCAAAGCAATCTACAGATTCATTGTAATCTCTATCAAAACACTATTGGCATTCTTCACAGAAATAGAAAAAACACAAAATTCATATAGAACTAAAAGAGATTCCCATAGTCAAAGATATTTTGATCAAAATAAAATAAAAACAAAGCTAGACACTTCATAATGCCTGACTTCAAAACATACTACAAAAGTATAGCAAACTAAAACAGCAGGATATTGATATAAAAACAGACACAAAGACCAATGAAACAAAGTGTAGAACCCAGAAATAGATCCACAAATTTATAGCAAGCTGACAAAGGCACCAAGAACATACACTGGGGAAGGCTAATTTATTCAAAAAATAGTGTCAGGAAAACTGGATATCCATATGCAAAAGAATGAAACTAGACCTATATTTCTCTTCTTACACAAAATTCAACTCAAAATTGATCAAAGACTTAAATGTAAGACCCAAAACTATACAAGTACTTGTAAACATGGTTAAAAGTATTTAGAACATTGATATGGACAAATATTTTTTATGGATACAACTTCAAAAGTCAGGAAATAAAAGTTTACAAATGTAATCACATCAAACTGAAAAGCCTTTGAATGGAAAAGGAAATAATCAACAGTGTGAAAGGGGAATCTACACAAAAAGGGAAAAAAATATTCACAAACTATACATCTAACAAGGGGTTAGTATCCCAAATATACTAGGAACTCAACACAATAGCAAAATCATCATCATCATCATTCAGTTTAGAAGTTGGCAAAGGATAGACAACTCCCAAAAGAAGACATTTAAATGGCCAATAGGTGTACAACAAAATGCCTGACATTACTACTCATCAGGGAGATGCATATTGAAACCACAATGAGATACAACTTCATTCCAGTTAAAGTGGCTGTTATTAAAAAGACAAAAGAGAAATGCTGACATGGGTGTGGAAAAAGAGGAACTCTTATGCACTGTTGGTAGGAATATAAATTAGTTTAGCCACTATGGAAAATTGTATGAAGGCTACTCAAAAAACTAGAAATATGACTACCATATGATCCAGCAATCCCACAAATGATTGTGTTTCCAAAGAATATGAAATTAGTGTGTTGAAAAATATTGCACTTCCATATTCATTGTAGTATTATTAACAATAGCCAAGATGTGGAATCAATACATAGAATAATAGAGTTTGTGATATAGTATTTGTGATGGACAGATTCTAAAATAGCCCATAAGTATCCCACTTCCTGATACTTATTCCTCTGTGTTATCCTCTCACATTGAGGGTGGGCAGACTCTATGACTTACTTCCAACAGTATGTGGCAAAGGCAATATAGTATCACTTTTTTAAAAAAAAAAAAATATTTTTTAGTTGTAGTTGGACACAATACTTTTTTATTTTATTTATTTATTTTTTGTGGTGTTGAGGATTGAACCCAGGGGCTCACAGGTGCTGGGCAAGTGCTCCACTACTGAGCCACAACCCCAGCCCTAGAGTATCACTTTTGAAATTATGTTCTATAATAGCTTTCATCTTGCTATCAGACAGTCTTCTTTACCTTTTCAGCTTGCATGTTTTTTTTAAAGAGAGAGTGAGAGAGGGGAGAGAGAGAGAGAGAGAATTTTTAATATTTATTTTTTAGTTCTCGGTGGACACAACATCTTTGTTGGTATGTGGTGCTGAGGATCGAACCCGGGCCGCACGCATGCCAAGTGAGCGCGCTACCGCTTGAGCCACATCCCCAGCCCTCAGCTTGCATTTTCATGAACAAGTGCTACATAGGGAGGCTCACATGAGGAGAAAATAAAATGAGGCCTTCAATTACAGCCACAGGGAACCAAATCCTGCCAACAACCATGCGAGACGGAAGCGGCTCTTTTCTCATTCAAGCATTCAGATGAGACCTCAGGTCTGTATGACACATTGATTATAGTCTCATGAAAAACCTTGAAGCACAGCCTATTAACTCATGCCTGAATTCCTGACCCATACAAACTATGAGATAATAAATTGTGTTTAAAAGCCACTGAGTTTGCAGCAATATTGTTTTTCAGTGTTTATAATATACCTATTATTATAAGTAATACCATATTTATTCCTAAAAATGGGAAAACCTCCTCTTCTGTTAGGTGATCAATGTAGGAAAGTTTTTGTTTGTTTGTTTATTTTTTTAATTGTAGTTGGTTGGACACAATACCATTTATTTATTTGTTTGCTTGTTTGTTTGTTTTTATGTGGTGCTAGGATCGAACCCAGCACCTCACATGTGCTAGGCGAGCACTCTACTGCCGAACCACAACCCCAGCCCCTGTAGGGATGTTTTAGTGAGTACTTTTGCCTCAGTTGTATCCTCAGATACTCTGATTTAGTTGGTTTGAAGCTGTGACCTAACAGAATTTTCAGAACAACTTAGTTAATTCTAACATGTAGCAAAGATTAAGAACCACTTCATAGGCACTCTTTCATATTTCCCTTTGTGTTTTTTTTTCCAACTGTCACCTTTTTTGGTCTTCTCAGATTCTATCCTACAAATATCACCTTGCTTCGATACTGACCTGCCTGGGTATGCACAATCTGTCCTGCCCTTGAGCATATGCCCATCTTTGTTTCAGATAGCACGGACAAACCCAGATATTTATAAGGCCTCATAGATGGTGACACTCAGAAAAGGGACAAGTCGGTCTCTGTGATTCCTGCTCCTTAACTCAATGGTACACATTTGGGGAAGCAGCAAGACAGCAGTGTCTGTACAGCAGGAGGGAGGGAATTGAAAATCTGTAATGAGGTCTAGCATTTTTGGTTCATGAATAACACATCCTGACACTGTTTAAGAAGTTTCAAGAGACCATCAAATGTGCTAGATTATAAGAAATAAAAGAAAAACATCATGAGAAGGATATGCAGTAAATTCTGGGTGTGCATCATCATCACTCAGTAAATGCTGAATATGAATACTTTGAGAGAAAGACATGGCTTTCCTCCTTCCCATGATAAATCATGTAATGATTCTTATTTCCTTAGAGCCTGTATTTAAGGGCATATGTCTGTTTGGGTATAGTATACAGAACTATCACACTGTTATTTTTAGTAGTCAATATGGCTTGTGGCTAGCTTGTCCTGACTGATAAATGTGTTTCTGATTTGTCCTTGCAATAAGTCACAAAGGACACTGGACAGAAATCTGCCCAGGGTGATATGATTACATATTATGTTAATGGTTTGGGACCTTGAAACCCCCAAATCACAGGAGCATAATAACCTGACTTGGGGAATAAAATTCTGCTCTGGATGGAGGCCAAGAGGATATCCGACAAAAAAACCTAGCCTGCACTTGCACGTATGCAACCGGCTTCCTGCTCTGTTCCAAGGCATCCTGCCCTTCTGACCTCCTACCCCAGAAGACTAGCCTCACTGCCTATCACAGGCACTGTGGGTGACTGTGAATGACCATTGTCTCCCCTCCCCACTTACAGCTGCTAAATTGTGCCAGGGGTAAGAAATTGATTTATTGCTTGTTTGCTGTAAAAATTGGCCTTTATAAAAAGAAAAGCAATTTAAACAGTACCTTTCTGTTGAGTTTTTATCGCTTTTTAACCCTTCTCTTGGATGAAACAACCTGAGATTTAGGCAGCAGTATGCCTCATTCCCTATCCAAAGAGCCATCTGTCACTGGCACTAAGGCTTGGTGGCTGGATCGTGCATGTTGGCATTAATAGAATAAGATTTCCCAGCTCAACCATTTACTAGCTTTATCATTCTTGGTCAAGGTGCTTTACCTTTCTAGGCCTCTCTGCTTGATCATTTTCTTGGCCCCATACCTGGCACATGTTAAATGCTCAATAACTAGGAGCTACTATCATTGTTACTTGCACCTTTTCACCCAGAGATGTGTTCTACCCAGGCACAGTTTTGCAAACCAGGTTACAGTTCATCCAGACCTCTATCGACATCTAATCCCTTGAAGAGGTGCTCCAGAGCAAACGAGTAGCCTCACCCATTTGTAGCAACCATTCAAAATTTCTGTATTTGGAAGTCAAAATCCCCATTTGTTCTTAACAAGTGCAAATTACATGGGCAAAATGTAGTGCTGGGTGCTGGAGGAGACACACAAACATAAGACTTGTGAGACTGGAAGTGGCTCCTTCCTCATTCAAGCCTTCAAATGAGACCTCAGCTGCAGAAAACACACTAATGACAACTTCACGAGAGACCCTGAAGTGCAGTCTCAATTCAGTCACGCCTGGACTCAATCTTTTTTTTCCCAATACGGAAGTGATAATGATGTTAGTGGGGAAAGTATTAAATAAAATCCTAAGGATGATATCGGTTCAAATAATTTATTTATAGATATATTTTTCTAATACAAAATTGACCATTTATTATACAAGAAATCTTGTATTAGTTGTTTTTATGTTTTTTCTAATATTTATTTTTTAGTTTTAGATGAACAAAATATCTTTACTTTTTATTTTTATGTGCTGCTGAGGATCGAACCCAGTGCCTCATACATACTAGGCAAGCACTCTACCACTGAGCCACAGCCCCAGACCTGTTTTTATGTTTTAAATTTTAACATTTCACTTGTGATTTAGCCTTGGAGAGAATTTAACTAAATTTTTATCTACTTAGCCAAAAGGCATTCTAACAGACCAGATCCATTTTTGATTGTAAAATGTCAGAAGCTTATAGTTTTATTTTACTGAAGTACAAATGTATCTGCCTGCGACTCACCTACAAAACAGGCCCAGAAAATGGTGCAGGGGAAAAGCCGCCCCAGCGCCTGCTAGGTAGGCAGACCTGCGACTCACCGGCAGAACAGGCCCAGCAAAAGGTGCAGGGGAAAAGCTGCCCCAGCGCCTGCTAGGTAGGTGGACCTGCGACTCACCGGCAGAACAGGCCCAGCGGACTGCAGAGGGGAAGAGCCGCCCCAGCGCCTGCAAGGTAGGTGGGCCTGCGACCACTGACAGAACAGGCCCAGCGGCCTGTGGAGGGGCAGAGCCGCCCCAGCGCCTGCAAGGTAGGCAGACCTGCGACCCACCAGCAGAACAGGCCCAGAAGCCCGACAGCGTGGTAGATACATCGCCCCGGTTGGGGGAGGGACAGAGCCGCCGCCCTTGCCTGCTAGGTAGGCGGACCTGCAACCCACCGGCAGAACAGGCCCAGCAACCCGCGGAGGGGCAGAGCCACCCCCCGCGCCTGCAAGGTAGACAGACCTGCAACTGACAGACAGATCAGGCCCACCGGCCCGTGGAGGGGCAGAACTGCCACCTGCACCTGCAAAGTAGGCAGACTGGCTACCAACTGGCAGAACAGGCCCAGCGGCCTGCCGGCGGGGTAGGCACATTGTCCCAATTGGAGGAGGGGCAGAGCCGCCGCCCACTTTGCAACTATACAAAAGCAATATAAATATACAGGGGGAAAAGTCAATAACACAACAGTTTCACCAAGCAGAAATAAATGCGAGCAGTATGAAAAGACCAGGAAAGAAAGGACCACAAGCAATGCAGGTCAACTCAACGTTAGAAGAGGTAATAGCTGCAACAGATGGAATGTCAGAAAAAGAGTTCAGGATATACATGCTTCAGATGATCTGGAGTCTCAAGGAAGACATTAGATAGCAAAATCAGACAATGAAAGATCACTTTGACAATGAATTACATAAACAAATCCAAGAAGCAAAAGATCAACTATACAGGGAGATGGAGGTTATAAAAAACAAACAGAAATCCTAGAAATGCAGGAAGCAATAAACCAACTTAAAAACTCAATTGAGAATACTACCAGCAGAGTAGATCACTTAGAAGATAGAACATCAGACAATGAAGACAAAGTATTTCAACTTGAAAAGAACATAGACAGCTCAGCAAGAGTGTTAAGAAACCATGAGCAGAACATCCAAGAAATATGGGATAACATAAAGAGACCAAACCTAAGAGTCATTGGGATACAGGAAGGCACAGAGCTCCAAACCAAAGGAATGAGCAATCTATTCAATGAAATAATACGAGAAAACTTCCCAGACTTGAAGAATGAGACAGAATCCCAAATCCTAGAAGCCTACAGGACGCTGAATGTGCACAATCATAAGAGATCCACACCTAGACACATTATAATGAAGATGCCCAACATACAGAATAAGGAGAGAATTTTAAAAGCTACAAGAGAAAGGAAGCAGATTACATTTAGGGGTAAACCAATCAGGATAACAGCTGATCTCTCAACACAGACTCTGAAAGCTAGAAGATCCAGGAATAACATATTTCAAACACTGAAAGAAAATGGGTTCCAACCAAGAATCGTGTATCCAGCGAAATTAAGCTTCAGAATGGAAGATGAAATTAAAACCTTCCACGATAAACAAAAGTTAAAAGAATTTGCAGCTAGAAAACCATCTCTTCAAAACATCCTCGGCAAAACATTACAGGAAGAGGAAAAGGAAAATAACAATGAAAACCAACAGTGGGAGGTAGTACAGTAAAGAGGGGAAAAATAATCAAAGACGAAAAACAAACCATGTTAAGTAACATTAATAAACAAATATGGCTGGAAGAACAACCCATATCTCAATAATAACCCTAAATGTTAATGGCTTAAACTCACCAATTAAGAGACACAGGCTAGTAGAATGGATCACAAAACAAGACCCAACAATATGCTGCCTACAGGAGACGCATTTGATAGGAAAAGATACACATAGACTGAAGGTGGAAGGTTGGGAAAAATCATACCACTCATATGGACCGCGGAAACAAGCAGGAGTGTCCATACTCATATCAAATAAAATAGATTTCAAGCCAAAGTTAATCAAAAGGGATAAAGAGGGACACTGCATACTGCTCAAGGGGACCATACACCAACAAGACATAACAATCATAAATATATATGCCCCAAACAATGGTGCACCTACGTTCATCAAGCAAACTCTTCTCAAGTACAAGAGTCTAATAGACCACCATACAATAATCATGGGAGACTTCAACACACCTCTCTCACCACTGGACAGATCTTCCAAACAAAAGTTGAATAAGGAAACTATAGAACTCAATAACACAATTAATAACCTAGACTTAATTGACATATATAGAATATACCACCCAACATCAAGCAGTTACACTTTTTTCTCAGCAGCACATGGATCCTTCTCAAAAGTAGATCATATATTATGTCACAGGGCAACTCTTAGACAATATAAAGGAGTAGAGATAATACCATGCATCTTATCTAACCATAATGGAATGAAACTGAAAATCAATGATAAAAGAAGGAAGGAAAAATCATGCATCACTTGGAGAATGAACAATAGGTTACTGAATGATCAATGGGTTTTAGAAGACATCAAGGAGGAAATTAAAAAATTCTTAGAGATAAATGAAAACACAGACACAACATATCGGAATCTATGGGACACATTGAAAGCAGTTCTAAGAGGAAAATTCATTGCTTGGAGTTCATTCCTTAAAAAAAGAAAAAACCAACAAATAAATGATCTCATACTTCATCTCAAAATCCTAGAAAAAGAAGAGCAAAACAACAGCAAAAGAAGTAGAAGGCAAGAAATAATTAAAATCAGAGCTGAAATTAATGAAATTGAAACAAAAGAAACAATTGAAAAAATTGACAAAACTAAAAGTTGGTTCTTTGAAAAAATAAATAAAATCGACAGACCCTTAGACACGCTAACGAAGAGAAGAAGAGAGAGAACTCAAATTACTAGCATATGGGATGAAAAAGGCAATATCACAACAGACACTTCAGAAATACAGAAGATAATCAGAAATTATTTTGAATCCTTATACTCCAATAAAATAGAAGATAGTGAAGGCATCGATAAATTTCTTAAGTCATATGATCTGCCCAGATTGAGTCAGAAGGATATAGACAACCTAAACAGACCAATATCAATTGAGGAAATAGAAGAAACCATCAAAAGACTACCAACTAAGAAAAGCCCAGGACCGGATGGGTATACAGCAGAGTTTTACAAAACCTTCAAAGAAGAATTAATACCAACACTTTTCAAGCTATTTCAGGAAATAGAAAAAGAGGGAGAACTTCCAAATTCATTCTACGAGGCCAACATCACCCTGATTCCTAAACCAGACAAAGACACTTCAAAGAAAGAAAACTACAGACCAATATCTCTAATGAACCTAGATGCAAAAATCCTCAATAAAATTCTGGCGAATTGGATTCAAAAACATATCAAAAAAATTGTGCACCATGATCAAGTAGGATTCATCCCTGGGATGCAAGGCTGGTTCAATATACGGAAATCAATAAATGTTATTCACCACATCAATAGACTTAAAGATAAGAACCATATGATCATCTCGATAGATGCAGAAAAAGCATTTGACAAAGTACAGCATCCCTTTATGTTCAAAACTCTAGAAAAACTAGGGATTATAGGAACATACCTCAATATTGTAAAAGCAATCTATGCTAAGCCTCAGGCTAGCATCATTCTGAATGGAGAAAAATTGAAGGCATTCCCTCTAAAATCTGGAACAAGACAGGGATGCCCTCTCTCACCACTTCTGTTCAACATAGTTCTCGAAACACTGGCCAGAATAATTAGACAGACGAAAGAAATTAAAGGCATAAAAATAGGAAAAAAAGAACTTAAATTGTCACTATTTGCAGATGACATGAATCTATACCTAGCAGACCCAAAAGGGTCTACAAAGAAACTATTAGAGCTAATAAATGAATTCAGCAAAGTGGCAGGATATAAAATCAACACGCATAAATCAAAGGCATTCCTGTATATCAGCAACAAATCCTCTGAAATGGAAATGAGGACAACCCCTCCATTCACAATATCCTCAAAAAAAAATAAAATACTTGGGAATCAACCTAACAAAAGAGGTGAAAGACTTATACAATGAAAACTACAGAACCCTAAAGAGAGAAATAGAAGAAGATCTTAGAAGATGGAAAAATATACCCTGTTCATGGATAGGCAGAACTAACATCATCAAAATGGCGATATTACCAAAAGTTCTCTATAGGTTTAATGCAATGACAATCAAAATCCCAATGGCATTTCTTGTAGAAATAGATAAAGCAATCATGAAATTCATATGGAAAAATAAAAGACCCAGAATAGCAAAAGCAACTCTAAGCAGGAAGTGTGAATCAAGTGGTATAGCGATACCAGATCTCAAACTATACTACAGAGCAATAGTAACAAAACCAGCATGGTACTGGTACCAAAACAGGCGGGTGGACCAATGGTACAGAATAGAGGACACAGTAACCAATCCACAAAACTACAACTATCTTATATTTGATAAAGGGGCTAAAAACATGAAATGGAGAAAGGATAGCATCTTCAACAAATGGTGCTGGGAAAACTGGAAATCCATATGCAACAAAGTGAAACTGAATCCCTTTCTCTCGCCATGCACAAAAGTTAACTCAAAATGGATCAAGGAGCTTGATATCAAATCAGAGACACGGTGTCTCATAGAAGAAAAAGTTGGCTACGATCTACATACTGTGGGGTTGGGCTCAAAATTCCTCAATAGGACACCCATAGCACAAGAGTTAATAACTAGAATCAACAAATGGGACTTACTCAAACTAAAAAGTTTTTTCTCAGCAAAAGAAACAATAAGAGAGGTAAATAGGGAGCCTACATCCTGGGAACAAATCTTTACTCCTCACACTTCAGATAGAGCCCTAATATCCAGAGTATACAAAGAACTCAAAAAATTAAAGAATAAGATAACAAATAACCCAATCAACAAATGGGCCAAGGACCTGAACAGACACTTCTCAGAGGAGGACATACAATCAATCAACAAGTACATGAAAAAATGCTCACCATCGCTAGCAGTCAGAGAAATGCAAATCAAAACCACCCTAAGATACCATCTCACTCCAGTAAGATTGGCAGCCATTATGAAGTCCAACAACAAGTGCTGGAGAGGATGCGGGGAAAAGGGTACACTTGTTCATTTTTGGTGGGACTGCAAATTGGTGCGGCCAATTTGGAAAGCAGTATGGAGATTTCTTGGAAAGCTGGGAATGGAACCACCATTTGACCCAGCTATTCCCCTTCTCGGTCTATTCCCTAAAGACCTAATAAGAGCATGCTACAGGGACACTGCTACATCGATGTTCATAGCAGCACAATTCACGATAGCAAGACCGTGGAACCAACCTAGATGCACTTCAATAGACGAATGGATAAAAAAAATGTGGCATTTATACACAATGGAGTATTACTCTGCATTAAAAAATGACAAAATCATAGAATTTGGAGGGAAATGGATGGCATTAGAGCAGATTATGCTAAGTGAAGCTAGCCAATCCCTAAAAAACAAAAGCCAAATATCTTCTTTGATATAAGGAGAGTAACTAAGAACAGAGTTGGGAGGAAGAGCATGAGAAGAAGATTAACATTAAACAGGGGTGAGAGGAGGGAGGGAAAAGGAAAGAGAAGGGAAATTGCATGGAAATGGAAGGAGACCCTCATGGTTATACAAAATTACATTCAAGAGGAAGTGAGGGGAAAGGGGGAAAAAATAAGGGGGAGAAATGAATTACAGTAGATAGGTAGAGAGATAAGATGGGAGGGGAGGGGATGGGGGATAGTAGAGGATAGGAAAGGCAGCAGAATACAACAGACACTAGTACAGTAATATGTAAAACAGTGGATGTGTAACCGATGTGAAGCTGCAATCTGTATACGGGGTGAAAATGGGAGTTCATAACCCACTTGAATCAAAATGTGAAATATGATATGTCAAGAACTATGTAATGTTTTGAACAACCAACAATAAAAATTAAAAAAAAAACAAATGTATTTGTATCTTATTTGTATTGATGACTTATTCTCTTTCTGTTTGAACTTTACAGCTAAAATCTAAAGTCATCTACTTTATTCAGCTTAAAATATCACTCACTTGTAGCAAAAAGTCTGTGTCAGCTTAATATTGCTATCAAAAAGGTAGTTGTGTCAAAAGAAAACAATACAATTAAGTATACCAAGGCTTAAGGAGCTTAAGAGGGTCAGGAACTTACTGTGAAGTATTTTATATTTATAAAATGTTGAATTAAAATTATTTACTTTCCCTATTTCATGTTATAAAATTATGTAATTCTTGATTCCCAATTTTGTCAGGCCTCAAATGCTCATATCTTCAGAGATAAGCTCTTAAAATATAGCTCTCTTATATATAGCACCAAATAAAAATAAATAAATAAAAAAGGTATTGTCCAATTACAATTAAAAAATAAATAGTTTTTAAAAATTAAACTATTAACCATAAAATTAATGGTGTGTACATTAAGGAACTGTTGTTTTCATGGGAAATTTGTAAAAGTCCTTTCAGGCATAATCAATTTTTCTTTTCTGAGCCCCTGTATTCTTAGAACCAGACTGTTAAAGCATGTTAGCAGATTTCTGGAAGTTACCTGAATTTTTCCTTCCTTTTATCAGCTTGTTCAGAATAAGATGTCTGAACCCTGAAGTGGCTCTGTGTGTGCTTGTTCACTTGTATAATAATGATGTGTGCTCCACTGTTCAGAGATTAGCTTTAGGTCCTATTTTCAAGTACTACATGGTAGTATTAGCTGTAAAACTATCGTCTTCTTTAAGATAGAGCTGCAGAAGAAAGTGTTATGATTTTCTCCAGGTCTTCCCAAGGAATACAGGAGCAAACACACCTGCTACTCTCTGTTTGGCTGCATCCTTTCCCATCCAAGAATCAATCCGTTTTAATAGAGTGAGTTTTTCATTCAGTTCTGCCTGTTTCAGGATCTTAATCAGATCTCTATAGTATTCTGTTATATTGCTATTTTCAAATGAAATGTCCTTACAAGCAGTTATCACACATTTTATTACATGCTTCTGAGTTCTGCACTTCATTAAATGCTGAGCTATTAATACATTTGCTTATGTTTTAGCAGTAAGCAGTATCTCATAAAACTTCTATTGTCCCACATTTTCCATGACCACCATCAAACTTACTATGAATATATCTTCAAGGCCATAATACAAAATGCAGTTTGCTGCCATATCATCTCAACCTGGATATCCACTCTCTTGGTAATAATTTTCCATGGCTTTACTCATTGAATGATGAATAACAAACCTCACATCTGACTTATCAATTCCCCCACCAAATGCAACCATTGCCACTACCACTTGAAGTTCATTAGCTGACTGTCTTGTATGAACCTGGTCTTATCATCTGATTCCATATTGGCAGGTGAGGACCTGCATGGATTCCCATTCTGTAAACTAACAGTTACTTGTTCAGAGTCTTTCTGAGAAAAACAATATATTATTCCTGATTTCCTTTTGTATCTTCCATTAATGAACTTTAATATATCCTCAATAAAATTTTCAGTGTTTGCTGAACCTCATAGTAAAGATTTGGAGAAGCTGTGAAAGTAAAACGCTTTTTAACATACAAAATTTTCTAAGCATCTTTCAAAACATGATTTTTGCAGTTTCAGTCAGCTCAGTTAGTGATGTGTTAGGGAACTGCTGCTTCAAGATACCAAGTGCCTCACGATCAGGTCTGAAATCACGTCTCCACTAACTACAGCCTTGAACTTCATCCACAAAAGATTTGAGTAAATCTCATCGCTTCATAGGCTTTCTCTAGCCTTGAGCTAAACAAGGCAAAAGTCTTTTGCAATCTTCTCTGGCATCACAGAAATTAGCTTTAAATTGGAGTTTTTATTTACCATTTCAGCATGAACCCATTTCACATATTCCTTAGAATTAGAAGCATTTAACATGTAACTGAAATTCTGAATTCTTTTGAAACCATTAAATGATCTTCCAGAAGAAAGATCAATGAGTGTAAATCACAAGTTTAAATTCATTTGAACATAATGCTAGTTACTGGTAGCATAAACTTTTTTTTTTTTTAACATCCTGAAGGTATAAAAAAGAAGTACTTCCTTTCCAGCCATTGTTACACATTAATAGTTTCAAATTGTCTGCAATTTAAAGACATTTTGCAGAACATCTTTCACTTTACCAGACTATGGGAAATCTATATTCTAAGCTGGAGGTGAAGAATCACATTCATTGTTTACCCCAACATCAGAACCCTTTAAGCAGCACTTTCTGTGTTAGGGGAGATTTTTTTCTGAAGAAGCTCTTGTTGCTTTTCCATGAATTCTTAAGTTTGAATGTCTACTGCATGGAGTTCATTGGCTACAGAATTCAATTCCTCAGTTACAGCTCCTTGGCAGGGGACAGAAACCAGTTCCTCCAGCTCTTGCTGAATCTCCCTGCTGCAGCAAGTTGGCCTGCAGCTTCTTTGGCTTCTCTGAATATCTGGATAGGCTTGCTTGCACCTTTCTGTGGCAAGGGCACCAGCTCTTCAGCAGGATACCTGCTCCCTGAAATAAATACCATTCTAAAATTGAACTGGAGATCCAAATTTCTGTCTTTCTCTGCAGCTCTGCAAATCTTGGCCTGGATTCTTGACCCACAGAAATTATTCTGTTTAGACCACTGAGTTTGTGCAATGTTGCTACTAAAAGGCACCAGCTTCTAATAGCTTATGGTCTAGTTAGAGAAGCATGACATGCCTACTGTATGTCAACCAACAATAGGATGTAGCATTTGGTGAATAGTATAAAAAAGTGTTTTATTCCCATAGTGATCTCTGGTTAAGCTACATGTGGAATTCTTACTATGTAATGATGATCAATAAACCCTAAAATGCAGTATAGAGGGATTCATTTAAATTCAGATGATTGTTTAAAAAATTAAACTTTATAGCAGACAATTATTGTGCTCTCTTTAGTCATGCATTAAACATTCAGAGGAGAGAAATGAATAGGTAGGACTTAAAAATCTATACCTGTGCAAAATTTACTATTGTCATTGTGTTAGCTTTGGCTGCCCAGAATCTAGGGAAAAGTATGGTTTTGATTCATTTTGACTCATCCACTGTGTACTTTTGCCTGAGTGAAGTCTCAACCATAGTGCTCTGGGGTTCCCATTGAGAAATGATGACAGAAGAAGTCTGATTGTAAGCAGCTTAGTTTCAATTTGGGGAAAGCAAAGTATGGTAACTATAAAGATTCTTCTGGCCTCCCATAATCCTCTGCTAACTGTATTATGGAAATGATGGTAATTACTACAAAGTCCCTGGTGATTCCTGTGTCTTTGGTGCTGTTCATTGTCAATTCACCTCGGTCAACCAGCTGTCTCATGGACTTGCCTTTTGTACCAAACCTTTAATGAAACTGGCATTTGTGTCAATAAACTTTAAGACCATCTTGCTGAGATAATTATCTGGGTCACTCAAATTTCAGCTACTTCAAATAATTATAGCCTTTTAGCCCTGAATTTAAGGTGACAATTAAAGGAGAAGGAATCAGGGGTCCCCATGCCCAAGTCAATTAGAGAAAATGCTGGAAGGTCTTAGCTCAGGCCTCTGATTTGAATGTACAAGCCTCTGGCTATGTCAGGGACTTGCAGAGAATAAGTCACTCAGAAAATACACATTTGTTTGGCTGAACCATGATCTAATTTGCAGATACAACAGTTTTCCCATATTAGCAGTTAAGGGGAAAACTACCTCAAGAACATTATTGTCAGGACTGTTTTGTGGTACAATCGTACCAAGGATCACCAGAGTTCAGTTCCATTTCCCCTAAGAACAATAAATATAATACAAATCTCTGCATACGTTTCAAAGCTATTCACACCTGGGGGGGAGAAGTGATTTTTTACAGTCTCACTAGATTTTTTTTTTTTTTTTTTTTTTGCCTATGGTTTAGTAAACTTTCGAAAGGGTGCTCTTTGGTCACTTCATTGTCCTCATATATGTAATGTGACAAAGTTCACTAATTACGAAAGACTCTTATTCTCATTTTGGTCAAAAGCTTGAAATGTTCAGGAAAAAGAAATCTCTGGAGACCAGGAAATTGTGACACTTAAATCCCTTTCTTTCCCAGGACTAGAAATACAAAGCACTTTATTAATCACCCCCACCCCCACCTCCATCTCCACCTGTCAACGTTTAAAACTGGAGACTAATGGTAGACAGGCTTCTCCTGCAGGTCGTAATTGCCTTTCCAACAGAGAAGCTATCTCCAAAGCAACCAAGATATGAGCTATGAATTCAAGCTGTGACTCTCTATGTAAATTGCTTGCAGTGAAATTGAAATCTCCCAGAAGAAAGCGGCACGGATTCAGTCTATTAAACGCTTTCCTATCTCAGATGCGGGGATGAGCTCTAGCAGCCACAAAACTGTCCACACTTCCTACACTGTGCATGGAGATAAGACCTGAGTACTTTACAACTTGGTCTTAAATTTGAAAAGAAATACTGCCATTATCAATAATATCATTCAATAACAATTTTTCATCATTTAAAACAACCTGACTGTCCACAGCTGCCCACATTAATACCAAAGTGAAATAATATTATTCCATACAGTCTAACCGCACATTGGCTTTCATTTTTCCCACATTAGCTTAATCACATTTTTTTGTACAAAGTATTTTTGGTCTTTGGCATGCCCTGAATATGCAGTACTAAATATTCTCATAAATTGTCCTGTTTGTTTTTTTTTTTAATTATTTTTAAAATTTTTAAAATTGATCTTTTTAAAAAATAAATGACAGCAGAATGCATTACAATTCTTATTACACATATACAGCACAATTTTTCATATCTCTGGTTGTATATAAAGTATATTCACACCAGTTCGTGTCTTCATACATGTACTTTGGATAACGATGTCCATTGCACTCCACCATCATTGCTAATCCCCTGCCCCTCCCTCTTCCTCCCACCCCCCCATCTAGAGTTTGTCTATTCCTCCCATGTTCCCCATCCCTACCCCACTATGAATCATTCTCCTTATATCAGAGAAAACATTTGTTTTTTTAGCATTATCTTCTCCAAAGCCATCCATTTACCTGTAAATGCCATGATTTTATTATCTTTTATTGCTAAGTAATATTCCATTGTATGTATATGCCACATTTTTTTTTGCCATAACCCCCTCTACCCCAAACCAGGATCTAGGGCCAGATAATGTTTTATTGCACGAAGCTACATTATTATTTTTAATTATTAAACAATTATTGCCTGGGGGATAAGATATATGACCCTTGAGGCACAAAATTTGGTAAACACTTGACATACTTCATGGGACCATCAACACTGCATTTGACCCAACTCTTTTTTTTTTAAATATTTATTCTTAAGTTTTAGGAGGACGCAATATCTTTATTTTACATTTATGTGGTGCTGAGGATCAAACCTAGTGCCTCATGCATGCTAGGCGAGTACTCTACCACTGAACCACAACCCCAGCCCCCATTTGACCCAACTTTACAGAGACCATTATCAGCTCCTCCCTCTCTTCCTTTCCCTACTTTCTTACCTTCATCACACTGAATAACTTTAGGCTTCCTCAAACTCTGCTTAGAAAAACAAAGGGTAGGAAAATAAACATAAGGGACACACACTGTGACAGTCCCCAGCACACATTCTCCCCTCTTTCCATTACAATAGAACCCTGATTTGGGGCAGAGCAGATGGCTACCTGGAATGGACTCTATCCCAGCCTCCTGTAGAATCAGGGATGACATGAAACTTGTCAAGGCCAGTTTCTTTAGTCAATGTTTGGGAAACCCTTAAAATGTATCAGGCCCAGCCTCTTAGTCCCCTTTTCCTTCATCCTTTTCTCCATCATGATGTCTAGTAGAGAAGATGGCAAGAGCTCCAACCACCCTCTGGCTGCAGAGAGTTGAGGGCCATACCCTAGTATGGCAGAGAACTCCACTGAACCAGCCCTGGACCTTCAGTTCCTACTGTGAGTATGAAGCACACTTCCATCTTGTTTAAAGCCACAATTACTTGGAGTGTCTGGAGTGGAATCTAATCTTAATTAAAGACACTCTCTGATTTTCATTAGCTGCTTTTCATTGTGTCTGCATTCAGCTCATGAAATCTTTAAGCAACTGACAAGGTCATATGCTTAACAAATGTTTGATTAATTACATGATTAATTCCCTAAGAAAAGTCTTATTTTATTCATTCACTTAATGCCCAAAATATTAGAATTCTAACCAATGGAAACTAAAAAGCAACTCTTATTTTTTTTGGTAAGCAACTTGTTCTCAAACTCTGGAATTTAGGCTCAGAAGTCTACTCTGGTGTGACTTCACTTCTAGAACTCACTTTGCTCATTTGTAAAATGGGGCTCTTATCTCAGGGGGTTGGAAAATGGGGAAGGAACAGAGAAAGAGGAAATCCAAATGGGTAAACCTCTGGCTCTACAAAGCTGCATTCCAAATAGTTCTACCCTTAGAATTCCACATAAGATTTTATTCACTTAGAATTCCACATAAGATTTTATTCAAAAGCTCCACTACGGAAATGAGGATCTTAACAACCACTGAATTAGATCATCTATAAGATCCCTTACATGGTCATCATGAGGCAGGTGGAAGTACTGCTATAAATTGAGCCAATGGGAGTGGATTATCCTAGAAATGTCATCTGAAAACATGAGCCCTCAAATAAACTTTTCTTCCCTAAAATTACTCTGGTCAGATCTTTTAGTTACAACAGCGAAAAAGCTGACTGAAACAGATGCGTATTGAAGGTTATATATTGATTAACAATTACATATTACAAGTAATCAGAGCAGATGTAGTCTGGATACATCTTGCCTCATTCATTCATGAAACACTTAACTAGAAGAAAGGAGAAGCAAGGTTGAGCAGTGCAGATTCCCACTTGCACAGCTGCTGGGGATGGGCCTGGCCAGAGGTATTCATGCCCTGAGAGTATGACCTGGACCAGCCTGCCAGCTTCATCCCAGACAGGAAATGAACAGGGGTCCAGGAGCCAGGTGGCCCTGCTCTGTCTCAATTCTGCCCTTTTGCCAAGTTTTTCTCCCTTTCTTGGATTTCTTCCTCTTCTGAAAATAAGTAAGTGGATGATCTTTAAAGCACTTTTAGTTCTGAAACTTCAGGTTTTAATGTGCAAGATTTGGGGAGTGGGGCCAGTTGGAATGCTTTGCCTCCTCTTATAGTGTGTCTCTGGATAAGGCATCTGCCCCACTGGACACTTCTGGATTCTCTTTGCCCTTCTTTTTACACCACAGCTGTGAAGGTGGAGATTCAAGTAGTTGGTAATTTGGGTGCGGGGTGGGGGGTGGGGCGGGATGAGTGGGCATGTTGGACTCCATCTTCTTGCTTGGCACAGGATTCAAGCAGCTGGTTTCCATTCTGCCTCCAAGAACAGCTGCCCTTCCCTAGGGTGGGCCTGCCTCCACCTGGCACTGCCTAGAATCAAGCAGATGTTTCTCACCTGAGGACTCAGCACCACCAAGCCCTCTTGGCCACAGTCCAGTGACAATCTGGCCTGGCATCATTTCATTTCACAGGCTGAATGCACAGTACAGCTGTGCTGGTCGAGCTGGCCACTGACATGGTTATGATCCTTCATCCATCCCACACGGAGCTCCTGTGCCCTGTTGACTCTTCTTGGAAACAGGGTCTCCATGTGTTACCCAGGCTGGCCTCCACGCCTGGGCTCAAGCGATCCTCTTGCCTCAGTCTTTCAGGGAGCTGGGACTACAGGTGTACACCACAGTGCCTATCCTTCACTGACTCTTTTATAAACAACCTTGTGAAGGAAATGCTGTTATGACCCCATTTAATAGCTGAAGAAACTGAGGCTCAGATTTTAAACACTTTGCCCAAGTTCTCACAACTGGGTGACAGCATCTACCTCATAGGTATGAGAACTGCATGAGCAGTTGATGAATGTGTTTCTCAAGGTTGTGTCCCCAGGCCTGACTGAGTGACCTGTGATGAAGTCTGTCTGGGAAGCAGCCCCCTATCAACAGCCTGATGGATACCAGGAGAAACCTACCCTCGAAGTCACAGCTCCAAGAACTCTCAATCTGTCCCCACTGGGTAGCAGCTGGGTAGTAGCTGGTTGAGCAGAGGAAAGATGGGGCCTCCATGTGCCCTAGGAAACCTTCTCTCTGATGATGTGGGGCATGAATTTGGAGGGCTGGGGTGGGCAGGCTTGCAGTCTCACCAAGTTTCTCTCAAGAGGTGCAGCTCACCTGGGGGCCGCTCCAGAGGGTGGTCTCCATCCCTCCCTGTCAGAACAGGGAATGTCCACCTGACAAAGCTGTCAGCTGCAGTTAGAATGAACCCTAACTTAGGTATCACCTCCGCAGGGATGTGTCTTCAATGGTCTAGATCAGCAGCTCTCAGCTCTGGTGACCCATTAAAATCCCAGAGGGATTTTTAAAAACAAAACAAAACAAAAGATGCCACCGGGGACCTTGGTAAATCAGAATCTCCAGGGTTATCCACAGCCAAGGCCATGGCTGGGAACCACTGTTCCAGACTAAGCTCATTCCTGTATCTCCCAGGCTCACATCCACCTTGGATATCAGTTTCTAAACACCGCAGCCATCTTTATCTGGTTGTCTGCATTTCCAGATAACCTTTGACCTCCAGGGAGCAGAGGCACATTGTGTCCTCCCATTCAGTGCCCAGCACAGTTCTTCACGTTCAGTAGCAATTTAAATAACATTTAGTGAATAAAATCAAATAGGGATAACTTATAATTCAGGAATTTTCCTTTAAAAATCCCAATATATTTTTACACTGAAAATTAAAGTCAAATAAATGTTTGCATGTATGCATTTCATAATTGAAAAATTCATTAATAGCTCACAAATTGCTAGTTGCATTAAACCCTATGAGGTAGATACTACAGCCTACTTTTGACCTTGGGCAAGCTAATTAAATTCCAAGCCTTAGTTTCTTCATCTTTAAAATAGGATGATGATTCCTTCCTCTCAAGGTTGTTAATGAAATAACTTTAGCATATAGCACATTGGCTCATAGTCAAGTTCAGGAGAGTGGGCTATTATTGTCATTCCTCTCATATTACAGAGGCTTAACAGGTTCAGATAGATAAAGTAAATTGCCCAAGATCTCACAGGATTCGAAACCGAGGTCTTCTAAAGCTTCCCTGAATTTTATATTCTTTTATATGTCATGTTTAAAAACATTCTTTCTTTGAGCAAAAGGAGACATAGGCAAGCTCAGTTTTCCAGATGGGGAATGCAGATCTCAGAGAGGTGATCTGTGTGGAAGTCATACAGACGGAGGCATCTGTTCAACGCAGGGAAGAGCATCGGGTTAGGCAGGCACCTGTGCATTTCTCCTCTGCTCCCCCGTGGGCTACCTGTGGGCCTTCAGCCAGCCACCACGCCACATCCTTTCCCTGTGCCTCAGTTTTTGCCTCTGCAGACTCAGGGGACTGATGAGATTATCATTAGATTGTCTCTACTCCGGGGCTGTGTGTGCACTGTGTCTGGGGGCCCTCTGCATGGTGTATGCACAGCAGCATCTGCCCCAGGCCCAAGGACAGGAGATAATAAATCATCTTCCCTCCTTACCCAGAATGCCCCACTCTCCCAGGAACTGGGGAAAGGCTGCCCCTGGACTGCAGGTCCTGTGAGCCACTCCCTCTCCCACCCTCCCCCTCGCCAGGCTGCCTTGTGCACTTCCTGAGCTGGGAAGTTCCAGGGAGCCCCAGGAGACTCAAGGGCTCAGGCTCTTCTTCTGGAGCATCCTGCAAGGTGGTAAAGAGCGGCTAACACTAAGGAGTCTCTGACTTCTCCTTAATATCCCACAGTGTCTGTCTCCTGTCAGTCATAGAGTGTCCTTCTTCCAGGAAGAGTAGTTCTGGCTTTCCTCTAAGTTCGAGAACACAAAGAAACTAAGCAGAGAGTATATCAGAAACCAGACAAGTAAAAGGTGTGTGTGGGGAGGGGGGCGGGGGGAGAACCCTGATCAAAACCACACCAAAATATTTCTATCAATTATCTTTGAGGAGTGATATTTTTTCCTTTGGTGCTGTTCTAGGATTTTATTTTTGTAGTAGTAGGTATTGCTTTTCCAAAGAGAAAATGTACACAACATGTTTTTATTTTTATTCAGGGAGGAGTTAACAAGGAGGTGAACTGCCTCAGCTTCTTCCTTTTATCTTTGTCCTTTGAGAATCAAAGTTGAGGTCTGGGAAAGGCTAGCAACTGAGGACAGGCAGGACTCCCTTAGCTGAACTCGGCCACAGAGAGTCAGAAACTCACACCCACTGGCACCTGCAAAGGGTCGTCCATGGACTGTCCATGGACTGCCCCTGGCCAGGCATGATCTGCTCTCTGGGACTCCTCTCTTCTCCCTCAGCCACCTGTTCTTGTCATGAGCCGAGTGTTCAAGTCGGGACATCCATACTAAGTTACTGCTGACCAGAGACTTAAGCATTCTGCTCAGTAACTCATTATCTCATCCTCATGAATTTAGAAATAGTGGCTGTCCTTTATAGAGCTGCCTTCTGTGCCATTATTTTCACATACCCTCAGTCAACCTTTTATTTATTCACTCATCCAATATCTACTGACCTATAGAGAGCAGTATGGAGATTCCTCAGAAAACTTGGAATGGATTCACCATTTGACCCAGCTATCCCACTCCTTGGTTTATATCCAAAGCACTTAAAATCAGCACGCTACAGTGACATAGCTTCATCAATGTTTATAGAAGCTCAATTCCCAATATATGGAACCAATCTAAATGCCCTTCAACAGATGAAAGCATAAAGAAAATGTGGTACATACAATGGAATATATCTCAGCCTTAAAGAAGAATGAAATTAAAGCATTTGCTGGTAAATGGATGGAGCTGGAGAATATCATGCTAAGCCAATCCCAAAGAACCAAAGGCCAAATGTTTTCTCTGATGTGCAGATGCTAATTCATAATAATGGGGGAGGTGCTAGGGAAGAATAGAAGTACTTTGGATTAGACAGAGGGGAGTGAAGGGAGGGGAGGGGGTTTGGGGGTGGGAAGATTGGTAGAATGAATCAGGCATTATGACCCTATGTGCATATATGATTACTCAACCTGTGTAATTCTGTATCACGTACAATCAGAAGAAAAAGAAGTTATACTCCATTTTGCATGATGTATCAAAATGCATTCCACTGTCAAGTATAATTATTGAAAACAAATTTTTAAAAAATCTAGTGACTTTCTGCATTAGACCAGGCATTATGCTATGCTTGGTGCTGAGGATGCAATATTGAGCAATAAATACAAAACACCCACCCTTAAAAAGTTAATAGATTTTATTTCACATCCTCTCAAGAAATATGAATGGTTAACATGATTATTCTCATTTTACAGACAAGAAAACTGAGGCTTAAACAGACTTAATAACTTGCCCAATTTCACAGAGTCAGAAAGGAGCAGAGCCAAGATTTGTACCCAGATCTATTTGAAGTCCAAAATTTGTACACTTTCTATACTACTATACTACACCATCTCTTAGCAAACACAGGAGCGTTGGTTGTCAGGCCCTGCATTTCTGGAGTTTTATTTACTAAACTGCACACACTGGAAGGCATGTCTTTAATTTCTTTATAGCCATGCCTAGCACAGCATTGTTGCCTAATTGATGCCTAAAACATAGAGGAGCGACAATATTTGAACTCACTGGGAGCCCTAGACAGCTCACCTTCCCATCTACCTCTTTAGTCATCTATATCTCTTGTTCACAGCTGGATTTTTTAAGAGATGCCTCCACTCTCTGTGTCAGCTTCCTCACATGCCATTCACTCCTCACCCACCGTCCCTGAGAAATGTTCCCTGCAAGAGAGGCAGTAACTTCTTCAGTAAACCCAGTGGGCACTACTCAATTCATTTTATTTGTCTTTCCAATGTGCAACTCTTTGAAATCCTGTTTTCCCAGCTTCAGGACTCCAGTTTTCCTCCTGCTTCTCTGGCTGTCCCTTTTGGTTCCTTTTTATTTTTTCTTCCATTGCTCCTCAATAAGCATGGGTCCCCCAGGGTGCCAGTGCGGACTGTCTTCTCCCCTCCCTCTTTCCACTCTCCCTGGACAACCACGCTCCCCCTCATCCTCACATCTCTGCCCAGATCTCTCACCCAAGATTTAGACAGCAACCTGAACTCAGTGGGATCCTGAAAAGCTGTCCTCCTTCCTGTGTCACATACAAGAACTAATGACACCCCTGTCACCCAGATGGAAGCCTCCTCCTTCTCTTTCACCTCCACATTCAATCTAGCACCAACCCCTGCCAGGTCTACTCCATGGGAGTGTCTTTCATTATTCTCCTCTCTCTTTCACAACCACCACCTAATTTCAGGGCTCGGTCATTGTATCCTACGGTCACTTCAACAGCCACCAACTGCTCCTATTTCCTTCAGTGAGTCTTGCTTCCTTCAGTCCAACCTCCATACTGCAGCTGGAAGAAGCTTTCAAAGACTGCAGACGCCATCACCACTTTTCTGCCTTCAATTCTCTTATGGAGGTCCTTGATCTGAACTCACATTACCATGGCTCAGAGGACTCAATGATCCAGCTCCTGCCTACCTTTCTGGCATCATTTCCTTCTACCCTCCACCCCACTTCTGTGTTCTATGCTCTGACTATATTAAAACAGATTGCAGTTCCCGTAGCCTGCCAGATTCTCCACCCCAATATATCTTTGCACTCACTGTTCCCTCGCCTTGGAAAGGCTTTCCTGACCCGCCTCTGTTCTCCAAGATCCGATTCAGGTGCAATCTCCTGCCGGAAGACTTCCCTCCACCCTCAGCCTGGTGAGGGGTTGTCCTCTGGGCTTCTATCCTGCCCACACTTCCCTTACTCATGGCACCCAGTGCCCTGCTCTATAATATCCATGCTCTGTCCCCTCGACTTGGAGGATCTGAAGGGCAGGCACTCTTACCTCTTTGTACTTGCATTCTGCTATGATATTTGATATATAGATGGGTGTGAAGGGGTCCTTGGGGGTGGATATGAACATGTAGATGACGTAAACTAGAGTTAAGAAGGCTGTCTACTCACACTCCCAACTCCATCCTCCAGGAATAGAAGTGGGACCATGCAAAATGGCTCCAAAGCCCAGTGCCAAGCAGAGTTCTGTGAGCTATCCGGGGAAAGCACACAGCACAGATGGAGACACAAAACAAATACAGTTTAATAACCAGCCACAATTTTTTAAAAAAATAATGGGTATGTCCAGGTTGACATGAAAAGAAACTCAGAAAGTGCTGGCTTCTATTTAAAGGGATCCACAGCTACATTCTAAAGGGATGCAGAGGACAGAGTTTTGATCCAACGACCTAAGTGTTCCAATGGGTACAACTTGCACTACTGCAAAGCAAGCCACAGGACCTCTGAGAAAAGGGAATCTCCTAAAATCTATCTAATCACCTGTTGGACAAGAAAAAACAAACCTATGGTTAATTAGTTTGTTAAGAAAAGGAAGTGTTCAAAATCATCACTGAAACTGTACTGAAGGCCTTGGAATTGACGAAACCGACTGACCACAACCAGAACAATGAAGAGGATAATACAGAGTCCTAGTGGGTGCTATGTACTGTGCTTCCCTCTCCCAGAACCCAGCGTTTCCCATGACAGGTACCTGGACACCTCCTCTTTAGTCTGATACCAAGTTCCCTTCCTCAGCTCTAGTTTGTGAAAGTTTTTCAGAGGCAACTACTGAACGCTTCCTGATGGAAACTGATTCTGCTCTTCGTCTAATAAAGATGTCTCTTCAGTGACAAAATTGAGAGCTCCCTTCCCTTTCCCATTTTCTTCCCTTTCCTTTTCACATATTCACCTCCTCCTGCTCAGGACACTACAGCTGTCCGGAAAAAACTTTATTTCTATTGCATATGAGGGCCAATCTTATTTCCAATTCTTTACATCTGTGAATGCCTGTCCCTTGAAGGCTTCCCACAAGGAACTCTATGGAACCCTCAAGTCTCTGTTCAAATACTAGTACCCTAGAGACACACTGGCTAATTAGTTCCTCAACACTTGCCACCAACTCTCTCCATCCCATCACCCTATTGTGTTTCTGCAGGATAAGACATAGAGGGGATCAACCAGGCCTCCTGAAAATTTTCTGTGACCCTTTGCTCTAGTTTGGAAAGTTCCCCAAAGACCTATGTGTTTAAGGCTTTGTCCTCTGTCATGGTACTATTGTGGGATCTCCTGGGGAGTTTTAGATCACTAGAGGTATAATTTCCTCAAACCATTCTAGCCAATCTAGAAGCCAAATAATCTGAAACTATCACATTTATTTACTTATTGTATGCTGCTGTTCTCCATTACTTCTACAAAATGAGATCTAAGAAGGTAGAAACCTGTACCCTTGATTACCACTGTATCCCGAGAACTCAGAACTGCACTTGGTAGACAATAAGGACATGTTAAACAAAAAGTGATAAATATATGGTAAGTATTTGCAACAAGAATGAATAGATAAAAGCATGAGTGAGTCGCTAGTTCTCCTTGCTAACTCTCTGCCCAGGCTTTTCCTTGTCGGTCCCTTTCTGTCCACCTCTCCCAGCTTGTGTGGCTCTGTTCCCAGGCTTCGCAATACCAGAGGTGCTGCATCTTGCTCACATACTCCCCTGGCCTGAACGTGGAAAACCAAGTTTTCTGGCTCAGGGGTTTGAACTTTTCCTTAGTGCTTTGTACACCCAGATGAGCTTGGAAAAGCCTTTTGACATAAGACCACACTTCAAAGAAAGTCACCTGGGATATCGGATAGCATCTGGTCCCTCTCTGGGTCACCACCACAGTGCTCAGTTTCTTCCCTTTCATGCTGAAATATCAAAACATGAAAAACAGGTGGTTACCAGCTATGCAATCTGTCGGATTTTTCTCTCACCTCCCAAGGATTCTGGTGTGATTTGAGGGCTGACTTGGGGTGACTTGAGGCTGTGAGTCTCAAAACATATCAGCCTTGGTTTAGAGCCATGTTAATAGAAATAGAAAGTGGACCACAAATGTAAGCCATAGGTATAATTTTAAATGGTATGGTAGCCACATCAGATTTAAAAAGTATATAGGTGGAACTTGAGGACATTATGTTAAGTGAAATAATAAAGACAAATACTGCATTTTCTCACTCATAGCGGAAGATTAAAAGAAAAAAAGTCGAACTTCTACAAGAAGAAAGCACAACAGTGATTGCTAGAGGAAGGAGAGGGGAGGGGAAAGGGGACCGAGGGAGGATATGGAAGACCAAAACACAGTTAGATAGGAAGAATCCGTTCTAGTGTTCTACAGCAGAGTGGTTAGTTTACAACTTGTATATTTTATAAAGAACTAGAAAAGAGGACTTCATAGACTCCAAACACAAAGAAAAATGTCTAACATGATAAAATTCTAATTACCCTGAATTGCTTACTGTATACATGTACAAATGATTACACTGTACCCCATAAACATATATATTTATGTTAGTTAAAATTTTTAAACTATATGTAATTTTTAAGTAAAAAGAAACCAGAGAAATTAATGTTAATGATATATTTAATTTACGTTCAAAATATCATTTCAATATACAGTCATTATAAAAATTAACAAAATATTTACATTCTTTTTTATACTAGTTCTTTGAAATACCAGGTGGATTTTAAACTTACAGCATGTCTTAGTTCAAAATGACCATATTCTAAGTGGTTACTAGCCACAGGTGAGTTCAAAAGTATACTGGTTATATGAAAGTTCAAGTGCTTAAACGTGTCATAAGTTCACATGCTCACTAGCCACATGTGGCTAGCAACTATGATATGGGACAGGGTAAGTCTAGAGCAAAAGGTATTGAATTAGACTGTGGCCAAGTTTTGTCCTGAGTCAATCCATGTGACACTACTGCAGAGCAAGCCACCTTCATCTGTAAAATGAAGCTAATTACATCTGCTTCCCAATTGTTATGGTTTAGGTATGAATTACCCCCCCCCCAAAAAAAAAAAGCTCATGTGTAAAACAACACAAAAATGTTCATAGGTGAAATGATTCGATTATGAGAGCTGTAACCTAATCAGTGGATGAATTTGCTGATATGGATTAACTGGGTGGTAACTATAGTCAGGCAGGGTATGGCTAGAGACGGTGGGTCCCTGGTGTGTGCCCTTGGGGTTTATGTTTTGTCCCTAGTGAACAGTTCTCTCTGAATCCTGGTTGTCATGTCCTGAGCCTCTTTCCTCCACCACACCCCTCTGCCGTGATTTTCTTCCTACCTTAGACCCAGAGTTATGGAGTTGGCCAACCGTGGGTTGAACCTCTGAAACCTTGAGCCAAAATAAACTTTTCCTCTGCTTAGCTGTTCTTGTCGGGTACATTGGTCACAGTGACACAAAGCCAACTAAAACAATAATGTTTGGGGAAGGAATTAGAGAGCGAACATAAGTGAAAGTGTTAAGTGTAAGACGATTTGATTTTTGTCAAAAAAAAGAAATTAAGCCAGGAAAAACATGATACTATATCCCATAAATATGTATGATTATTATTTGTCAATTTTTAAAAAGATTTTTTAAAAATTTAAAGTGGATTTCAGTATTCTCTCTACTATTCCTCTCCACTACTATGAAAGTTATTCAGCAAAACAAGAAAAGGAGAAGGGGTACTCACCTTCTAGATCAACGGATGACTCCTATTTGACTGCTTATCTGTGATCCTTCTCAGACCTAGGAGGATTTGGGGCTGGGGCACTAGAGTGAAAGTGTTAAGCTACACTGTATTACAAACCAGTAAGTAATGAATCTGGTACATCTCCTCTGCTCTCAGGGACTTTGACTATGAAATGAGCTGTCCTCACACTAAACTAACCCAAGAAGAGGGGGGCATTAGGCCCTGGCTTGAGAAAAAGATCAGAAAAACATAGGATTACTCTTGTTGTATAAATAAACATAACACTGCACATCCACAAACATTTTATGATTTAGTTTGGATATCAGATTTCATTAGCATTTTATTTTAGTATTTCTGTCTCAGTTATCAATTGATACATAACAAGTTATTCTGAAACAGTGTAAAATCATAAGCATTTATTACTTCATAGTTTCTGTAGGTCATGAATACAGGAGCATTCTGAGCTGATGGTTCTTCTTTAAGGTCTTTATGATACTGTGTCAAGGGGTTAGCCTGGCCTTCGGTCACCTGAAGGCTTTGCAGGGGCTGGAGGACCCACTTCCAAGATGGTTCACCATTCACTTGGCTGTTGGAGGGAGGCTTCAGCTTCTCCTCACGTGGACCTCTCCATGGTACTGGTTGACTGTGCTTATGACTTCTCCTCCCAAGGCTTATCCCAGAAGGAGCCATCCCAGAAACAAGGGGGAAGTCACCATGCCTCTCATGAGCTGGGCTCACAGTCATACACAACTCTTCCTGCAATATCCACTTGGTAACAGAGGTCAGCCCTGTTCATTAGGGAAAGTAACTATACAAAAGTATGAATACCAGGAGGCCAGGATTTGGTGATCATCTTGGAGGCTGACGGCCACAACTGCCAACTGATGATAGCCAAAAACAGGGTCTCTTAAGTATTATTTAAGCATGATTCATTCTGGGAAAGAGTTTCTGGTTCATTCCTAACACAAAAACATACACACATGAGATGTGTATCCTCACTCACTTCGAACACAGACCTTCCATGATGAGAGAAGGAGGTCTAGATCTATCATGGCTCCTCAGGGCTCTTTCCCTGGACCCTAGAAATTGCCTCTGGTTGTCCCTTAAGTCCCTGTTCTTCCCTGGTCCTTCTCCTCCCTACCAGTTCATAGACCACAGAACAGAAGAAGACCTGGCTGCAGAGCTTGTGATTTGGTTTGCAACAAGATTGGTTTGATATTATGGTGAATTCTCAAAGTGCAGCTGACCAGGTCTTTAGAAACAAGCAGAGCTGCCCTCCTACAAAGATGAGAGCCAATCAACTGCACAAACACGACTCTGCTTTTTAAAACGACATGAACAGATGTGCTCTCTTAAGAAGAGATGACAGAGGCTGAAAAAGCAGAGGAATTGGGAGAGCCCAGCAAAGGAGTGACCCTCCAAAACTGATTCCCACATTATTAGAGCCAAATGTATTTTTTTTTTTGCCCCTGAACTTGGGGTTCCTTTCTCTTCTCATTCTTTTCATTCCCATTTTCTTTAAAAGGTCAACAAATCCTGGCATTCCTCCTTTGAAAGTTCTCTAACATCAGTTTTCTCCAGTCACCTATGATAGTCTGGCCTGGACCCTGGCTCTGCCTTACTGTCAATGGCCCTGACGGGCAGCTCACGCCGAGCACTGTGCAGATCCAGGGCTTAGGCAGCTACTACTACCACCACCACAGCTGTTCCCCTCAGATCTGCCCTTGGACATGGAAGACAGAGGCTATCCTCTAAATGGAGGGATTCTGGAGGCTCCAGAAAACACCTCTATGTCCGAATGTGTTCCCACCATAATGATTCCCCCATAATGTTTCCCCCAGGTGGATTTCCATCATTGTCCTCTGCCTGCCCCACCTCCATCCTGAAAATGTAGATTCTGCTGCAGCTAACAACACTTGAGAATGCAGTGGTTCTTAAACTTGACTGTGATTCAGCAAGTCTGGGTGTGAGACCTGGGCATCAGTGTGCTTCACTGACACCCACAGGATTGCTGGAGCGTGCTCTGAGCAACACTGTCCTTAAGCAACAGTGTGACCTTGTTTCCCTAATTCTTTCCTTTCATGGTGGCTAAGAATGCAGACTGGTGGCAGATCAGGCTTCTCTGATAGTCTTGCCCAAGAACCAGACTCTAGGGCTCTGAGCATCAGGAGTCTGCATGCACATTCACACACACACACACGCATGAGCACACTTCACACCTGCACACACACACACACATACACAGGCACAGCTGCTGAATACACTGTCCCCACAGTGCCTGGCCTGACTCCAGACCACCAGGCTGTCTCTTGGGCCCCAAACCCTTAAAAACTACCAGGCAGATCGCCGCTTTCATCCTCCCACAGACAAAAGCACAGCTCAGAAACAGGCAGCAAATTCCTGCCCGAGGATACATATCTCTGGGCTGATTAAATAAACAGGGCTTAATTAAATTAAAGCAGGATCAGAACCTGCCTAAACTCTGCTGGCAGCCCAGCACCGTCCCTCATGAATCTTTCATTTTCATAAATGAGTGATTGCCTGTCTGCTATGGGGCTTACCCTAAAGGAAGAGGGGCCTCAGGGTAGAAATAGCTCCTCTGGTCCAAAGGAAGTGGTAACGGGGTATTTTTATTCAGGGGACTTTGAAAGCTTTTTGTGAGCTTTTTGAGGGAATAAACTTCCCATTCTGTTGCTGAGCACAGGATGGATATGACAGGCTACTGTCTTAAACCCAGAGGGCTGTGAGAACTTGGGGACAGCCGACCAAATATATGGTAGAGACAGAGACACATACAGACAGAGAGACAGGACCCTGAGAAAGCAGAAAATTCAGCCACAGTTGAGGGCATCACAAATATGCCTCGGGAATTCCAAGAGACAGATTCTGAATGGTGTTGGTGGCTGCCAGGAGTCAAGAAGGAGGGGGAAAAACACCTGTTTTAAATCTTCTCAAAGGAGGAGCCCAGAGGAAATAATGAAAAAAGCAACTGTGTAAATCTGCTAAGGCAGATAGGATTCCTCTGCTCAGTGGGGTCAAGTCCAGCTGCCTTCTCGAGGCACAGCCAGAGGCCTATGGGAAAGGGCTGCTCAGCATGCAGAGGGCCAGCAGGGCTGCCGTGCTTCCTAATAGCCCTGTATGTTACTGCTGAGTGACCCACCTGGGCTGCAGAGGAGGCAGTGAGGGAACATTACATCAGGAATGGAACTGAACTGTGGGAAGCAGCCTGGTTCTGTCCCTGATGTGCAAAAGCCAATGACACAACTTGGGGGTCTCTCTCCAGGGATGTGCTTCTACAGCCCTACCAGTCTCTTACAGCAGGCTGGGAAGGGAAGGACAAAGAGGTGACATGCCCAGTGTGCAAGCTCCAGCAGAAAGTCTTTGAGAAAGGAAGTCAAAACTCATGGGCAAGCTGTGGCTTTCATGTATCCACATTGATTGTTGCTTCCATGAGTTCAGAAATGTGAGAGGGGGCCTGTGCAATCTGTCACTGTCCTCTGTGGGTGCCACTGACATTGCTGACGACATGATTTTCTGCCTCAGACTTCCCCTCATCAGCAGGACTTTTGCTGAAGTTTCTAACAGACCTGATGTCTTCTATCACCTGATACACTCTTTGAGCCCCACACTGGCGATCGCTCAGCTCATCTACGGTGTCCTCGCACTACCAACACAGGCTCTCAGCAACAGCTGAGTAGACTGCTGTTCCTATATCCTACCCATCTGCTTCCTCCTCCAAGCCCTAACCTGGGATACCTCTCCATCGTTCTTTGACAAGCAGTAGAGATGTCTTCTTGTCCTTCTGATCAAGAGCTCTAGCCAGTGGCGTTCACTCCAGCCTCCCCAGTGGCCACAGGGTCGTGTTGGACCAAATGAGAAAGAGAATTATAGAACATGGGGACTGCATGGTCTAGAGAAGCTGTCATGTGTCATGGCTGGCTGTGTACTTTTGAGCACATTAAAGAGCCATTTAAAAAACCAAAGGACCTAGGGCTTCTAGTCTAAAGTGACTCCACTCTCAGGTTTATCTCTTCTGTCTACAGAGAATCCAAGAGAGACACATCAGATTATTTAGGATTTCAGTGTCTTGTAACACACAAAGCAGATGGAGATGCGTGAAGGAGGAGCTGAGCAGAGGAGACTGGAAAGGAAGGAAAAAACACAGAGGGCAAGTGTGAGAAATGAGGGTGCAGCAGGGTCACCATCTGTATACAGAACCATCTCCCGACATTTCCCTCTCGCAGCCCAGCTTACAAAACACCTGGCAGCCAGGTACTTACATTCAATTCTGAGGGAGGAAGAGTCCCAGAATAAAGCTGAAACTCTGTCAGTGCAATAAATGCGAGTGAGTTTTTTTAGGAGGAACGAGGGCACACTGTGTGGGACTATTGTTTGCCACACACAACTCTTCTCTGAGCTTCAGAGGCTCTCCAGAAGAAGGAATGGCTGCATCTTCCTATCCAAGATCAGCAGGCTGTTGAGAGAAGCCCAAATGTGAAATGGAAAGACCAAGAGGAACAAAAGAAGAAAAATTAATCTTGGAGAAAAAATAAACAGAAATAAATTAAAATTATAAAAACTCTAAATAGTCCTTCCAGGGACATATGAAAAGACTCTTCATCCACAAAACAACAACAGAGAAAACAGACCATCAGAGATGAAAGAAAAATCCTTGAGAAGTAAGTAAGGCTATCACTGCTAAAAAAAAAAAAAAAAAAAAAATCAAAGTTAATAAAAGAGTGGAAAATTAAATCCTCAAAAATATACCAGGATATAGAACATTAAGATGAAGATACAAAAAAAAAAGTGAGAGAAAAGCTACATAGGGAACAAATTCAATTAATAGAATTCCCAGAAAGAGGCAATAGCGGACAGGAAAGATGTCACTATGCTTCCCAGAGATGTAGGTGTTCAGGTAGAAATGGAAATCTCGCTTGAAGTTTGGAACAGTCCATTTTAAGACGCCTTCTGCTTAATCACATCATTGTGATATTTTGGAACACAAAGTACCAAAATAAATTCCTAAATGCATCAGAAAAAAAAAGAGGTCTTTGGTTATAAAAATATAGACACACACAGAGTTTCCAACTTAACTATGGTTCAGCAGGATTTTTCAAGTTGATGATATGAAAAGAATAATTTTAAGTATACTTTGAATTTTGAATCTGAATCCATACAACCATGCTGCTTTAGACTTTCAGTACATTATTCAATAAGTTAGAAAATCTATTAAACACTTTATAAGACAGACTGTGTTCGATGATTTTGTTCAACCATAGGATAATGTAAGTGTTCTGAAAACACCTAAGGTAGGCTAGGCTAAACTTGACATTCCATAGATTAGGAGAAGTAAGTGCATTTTCAACTTATGATATTTTCATCTTTTGATAGGTTTGTCAGGATGTAACCCCACTGTAAGACAAAAATAATCTGTATACATAAAAACCTTAATCTAGCTTACACTAACAGAAACATGCTGGATGGGTATTGAGTAACCACCTATTGAAAGAAAAGCTGTGAAAGAAAGCTCAGGAAATAGGCAGAAACAGAGAGAGTTGGAGGAACAAGAATGGAACCAATGTCATGCCACAGGAATAGTCTGGCTCAGGTAGAGTTGTCACTGTCAACGCACCCTGCCTATGAAGTCCAAGATCACCACCAGTATGCCACATTTGAACTCTGAATTCTACTTCAACCCCCAGCAAAATACATTTTTGCACCACTTATTTCAGATTCAGAGCCCAAAATGGGGGCATCTGATTGGCTTAAGTTAGGCAGCGGCAAATACTCTAGTTTTTGTAAGTCAGAGAGAAACTATCTGACTTTCTGCATAGAGTTTGGAATTCCACCTCCCACCAAGACTCACTCAGAGGTGGATTCTTGCAGCCTCAGATGCCAAGCCATCAATAATACCAAAGTAATAAATCTTTACTACAGTCCCTGGCTCTGACTCCTCACCATCTTTATAGGTACCACTCTCCATGTTTACAATTTCAAAACTTGTGTTCAAATGTTTATATCTACCATGTGCAAGTAATTGACACTCATTTCCTTAGTAAAACCAGTCTCAAGAGTTGGTGAACACAGGGACTGGGGTTGTGGCTCAGTAGTAGAGCACTTTCCAAGCATGTGTGAGGCACTGGATTTGATTCTCAGCACCACCTAAAAATAAAGAAAGAAAATAAAGGTATTATGTCCGTCTACAACTAAAAATTTAAAAAAGAAAATTGGTGTACCCAGAAGCAATCCAAGAATTTTTAGATGATATCCATTTTTCCTCAGCTGTATCTCAGTCCCATACTGATTTTTGCAATTTTACAAGCTAACATATCCTATATACAACAATAAAAAAGGTAGGAAAGTAATATCTGTATGTCTATATCTAGATATAGATATATAGATATGTATCACAGCAAGAAAAGAAATTTGAGTAAATATTGTAGTCTTCTTTTTCCTCAGCTTGTAATGGTAGCAAACATATTATAGATAATAAAAAGAAATCTAAACCAAATATATTTAATCAAATATATTTGTTCTACAGAAATATGAGAACTGCCCTCCATATAATAAAAGCAATTCAAAGCAGACAACCTGCCTCAGGCTAACCGTTTTCAGGCACTGTATTAGAGTTTCACAATGTCAAACTGGGCATTGAGAAGTGGTCACCTTCATGAATAAAAGTGCATCAATTTATCTGATTATTAAGAACTCCCTTTGGCCAGGGTACATGCCTATAATCCCAGCTACTCTGGAAGCTGAAGCAGGAGGATTACAAATTTGTGGCTAGCCTCAGCAACTTCGCAAGATCCTAAGCAACTTAGTGAGAACTGTCTCAAACTATAAAGGACTGAGGATTGAGCTCAGTGGAAGAACACTCCAGGGTTCAATCATGGTGAGCAGCCTCTTGGAACACAAATATTCTCTCACATTTTGTTCATTCAGGGAAGCCAGCGTATACGACTCTTCTCCAAACCTCCTGCCTCCATCTTCTGGTAGTGCTCCTTTCAGATCCCTAATCCTAGGCCAACTCCCCTGACGCAGTGCACCTGAACCTTCTTTTCTCAGGTTGCTCTCTCTCCATGAAGTACTGCTCAAAACTGCCTGTCAGGAGAATCTGTCTTCCACGAGGTCCTTTGGGTACGTAAGTGAAACCTCTGCACCAGCCTATTTCTGTTCAATGCAGAGCATTGGGCCCTGTTTGATTTGGTAGAAAATGGCAGAAAGACTTCTACCATTTTTCAGTTTCATTTCTGAGCATCAGAAACATGGTATCCTTTTAAAGATATGTTACATCTATATCTATAAATATATTTTATCTATAGTATATTTGTAGATGCTCAGGGAGAGGCCTTAGAGTGCACCTGGCCTGGCCATGCCCTGACCATTATTTCCTTTAAGGCCACACACAGCCCTCAGTTAAGGCCATTCACATGAGGCACCCATGACTGGCCAACTAGCTGGCCATAATATCCTCAACAGGTGAATATTTGAGACCCCAGATGTTTCAGGTCCCACAGGCCCAGGTGTTTATTATATTATTTTAAAATACTACATTTTATCATGTTGGATTTTCCAGGAAGCATATCTGAGAAGGATATTAATGGCTACAGGGTCTGTCAGAAAAATGCTCTTGAAATTAACACTTTTGAAAGGGAAGAGAAAGATATAGCACTGGGCCAGAAGAAAATAAGGACTGCAATGTTGAATCAGTGAAGACTGTAGGGACCCTGGTAGAAAGTCTGATGCTGAGATGGCTACTCAAGGCTGTCTTCAGCTGGACCAAAGGGCACCTGGGCTTCAACACTGAGTTTTCCCTGTCAATACTTGGTCTATATTTAGATTTCACAAAGTAGTTTAAAAAGTAGGTCCAAGTCACATACTCACATTACTACAAACATACTTCCAAGTTTTACAACAACTAAATTTTATCAACTTTTAAATTTAAATCAAGGAAAATTAAATCGAATTAGAAGTTAATTTCCTCAATCACACTAGCTCCACTTTGGTGCTCAACAGGCACATGTGATAAATGTTGTTCTACATTGGACAGAACAGGCTCATCCTATAAAAATCATGTGCACATATTCCTTATACTGAAAAGGATCTAGTTTTGGTCTCTAAGTAACTCAATCTCCTCGTGTTTACCTTGGGACTAATAATGCAAAGCACACATACACACCATTTCTAATCACCAACAACCAACTTATGAAGACAAATGTACACAGGTGCCCATTTCTGCCACAAAGCTTTCAGAGACTCCATGGGCTCAGAAATAGAAAAGGAGAAGAAACTGAAAAGTGAAGACAGACTAGAGGAGCTGACCATGTGTGTTAGTCAGCTTTACATCACTGTCACCAAAAGACCTGATAAAAACAACTTAGAGGAGAAAAGTGATTGGGGCTCATGGTTTCCGAGGTTCAATCCAGAGTCAATCAGCTCCACCACACTGGGCCCAAGGTGAGGCAGCGGATCATGGCAGAAGGGCTAGGTAGAGGAAAGCTGGGAAAAGAGAGAGAGAGAAGGAGGAGCCAGGAAGACAAGGTAGAACCCCCCAAAGGCATGCCCCAGTTCCTCCAGCCACACCCTACTGCCCACAGCCACCAGGAGGTTAGTTCGTATAAATTATGAATCTATCAAATGTGTTAGCCCACTATTCAGGTGACAGGTCTCATAATCTAATCCTTTGACATCTGCATTACCACAGGTGGTTTTAGGAGACAACTCACTTAGAAACCATATCACCATGGAAGAGACTTAAGCAGTGTCACAGGCAACACTGGCTTGCCCTAGGATTTTGCCCTAATCCAAAATAGTAATCCCTAAATTCCCAAAACTCAGAATGTCCCACCTCATTTTTATTTTATTTTATTTTGTGGTGCTGGGAATCGAACCCAGAACCTTATACATGCTAGGCAAATACTCCATCACTGTGTTACACCTCCAGCCTACGCTACTTCATTTTTTTATGGTACTCTAGTTCTACTAATTTCAGAGTCTTCTGCTTCTCTTAAAAAATTCAAACATTTTAAAATACAAGACTGTCATTCTTTTTTGTAACTGTTTTTAGATATACATGATGGTATGGTGTGTTTTGATATATCATACATACATGGAGTGCAACCCATTCCAATTTAGATCCCATTCTTGTGTTGTGGAGTTACACTGGTCATATATTCATATATGAGCAGAGGACAGTTATGTCCAATTCATTCTACTTTCCATATAAATTATTAATTAATTATTAATTAATTAAATTATTAATTAATTCTACTGTCTTTCCTATTCCCATCCCCTCTCCCTTCCCTTCATTCCTCTTTTTCTAATTCAATGAACTTGTATACTTTCCCTCACTATCTCCCTTGTTATGGGTTAGCATCTATATATCAGAGAGAACATTTGGCCTTTGGTTTCTTGGGACTGGCTTATTTCACTCAGCATGCTAGTTTCCAGTTTCATCCATTTACCAACAAATGCCATAATTTCATTATTCATGGCTGAGTAACATTCCATCGTATATACATATACCACATTTTCTTTATCCATTCATCTATTGAAGGGCACCTAGGTTGGTTTTATAGCTTGGCTATTGTGAATTGAGCTGTTGCAAACATTGATGTGTCTGCATCACTATATTATACTGATTTTAAATCCTTGGGTATAAGACAAGGAGTGGGATAACTAGGTCAAACGGGAACTCTGAAAGAAAATGGATACCAGCCAAGAATATTATACCCAGCAAAATTAAGCCTCAGATTTGACAATGAGATAAAAGCCTTCCATGATAAACAAAAGCTAAAAGAATTCACAACTAGAAAGTCAGCACTACAAAACATACTCAATAAAGTACCTCACGAAGATTGTCAGTCATTCTTATCTTAGAGATTGTTTGGTCAAATGGTTTTGCTCTTAACACCTAGCTGTGTTCAATAATGAAGTCAATATATTTCACAAGCATAAAACAAATATTAATATGAGATACTTCCTGGGGTGAGCACATCTGGATATGGCACCTTCATTGGGAGCATAGAGCAAGGTAGGAATGCTAGGGGTCCTAGAAAGCTGGAGAAGGGGTGTCAGCAAGTGGGGTGGGAACAGGGAGGCTGCTCCAGAAATGTCACTGAGCTCTGACCTATAGCATAAAGAACAAAAGAGACACTTTATTTCTTCATCTCCTTGTTGCTTTCTTCCTTCTACTCCTCCTCTTTCCCTATCTTCTTTCTCCTTCATCTTCCTTCATCTTTCTCATCTCCTCCTTTTCTTTCTTCTCCTGCGCCTACCAACTCTACTCACCTCTACTGAGGCTCTCAGCTCCCACTTATAAGGAATCAGACCAGTATCTAAGACAGTACACATCTCAGCTACATATCGACTTACATTTCCTTTGTTTGTTTGTTTGTTTGTTTGTTTGGGGGGGGGGACTATCTTGGGGACCTCACACTGCATGTAGTATTATTTTTTTAAGCAGATGAGTTCCTGTTCCAAGCCACTCTCTGCAGTTTCCTGTGTGTAGACTCTGGAACACAGTGCCCACATCAAAGCTCACTAAACATTACTTCATTATAAATAGATTAAAGTATGAAAATTCTTTGATTTAAGTGTATTGCTTCACAGAGAAACAAACAATAGCATCAACTTAGCTGCCAGGTTGAGAATAGACTGCAATTAAAACATTCATCCATCAACTCAGAAGACACCTTTGTTATAACAACAAAAAATCTTCCCAGTAGCTGGAGGCCATGTGTTAAATAAACTAGAAGAAATATTTCCAGCAGGAAATGCCAGCTTTTCCCAGCTAAGTCTGACAACTTGATGAGTTTTGAAACTTGATCTAAAGTCAGTTTCATATTTATAAATGGGAAGTTATTTCCCTAATTGTGACACATGAAAGTATAAAAATGTCACATTTGAATTTGACCATGTTCCCTGGTTGAATTTTCAAGTTAATTAAGAATTGTCTCCAAGTAATTTGTTTGAAGTGTTGGGTTAGTGTTTTTTTTTTCTTTTGTCCAAATATCCATCCATTCCTTTGTTTTGGGGAGAAAGGGTTTGTTTTGTTGGTTTATGTTTACTGTTACTATTGATTGCATAGATTAAAAACAGTTAAAACAATCATTGAAAGAAAAATTTTCCTGCAATTTCACCAACTCTACATCTCAAAATGCTTTTATCTCTTTATAATGGGAACTTCCATCTGGGTATAGGTGGAGGCTATCACACACACTGATGTCATTAATAATTCAATTATGCAAACAAGCCTTCCTCAAATATGAACAGATATATTACCATTCTTCACACTTTATCATTGAAGAAATAAGTAATGTATAGTTAGTGTGCAGTCAGAGCACAATTCTCCACGAGTTCAGCCATGACCTTTCTTTCTGCTCACTGACGAGCATCCTGGGGTCCCAGGAAGCCCTTTTTCTAACTCCCTGCCAACTGCCATTTCCAGATGGTAGAATCAGGTACCAGAATCAAGGAGAGTTGCTTCAGCTTTGGAGCTGAGGCCTCCTGCTCATCAGCAATGCAATTATCTTTGAAAATTTAAATGTGGCACAGAAAAACTGTAGTAAACTGGGAAGTGCTAAAGTGGATTCTGCCAATCAAAGTGAAATGACATCTGGCCTTAGCCCAACGGAGCCCTCCTTTGCACTCTCAGAATGGACTTGCCGAGCCTTGCTGCACTCATTTACTGCGTTGACCCTTGAACCAATTAGTAATAATGGGTTCCCTCCAGCATAGGCCACATTAACAAAGAGCCAAAAAGAGGAGAGCCCACGGCCCACCACAATCTTACGTATACACACTGGGTGCTTAACAACTGTTCACTCTTATCTCTGTGCAGAAAGGCACACAATTAATAAGCTCAATAAATTATCCCAAGTAAATTATCCCAGTAGCCACAATTCAGTTTAAAAAAAAATTGTCAGCAGCCCAGAAACCTCCCTAGAGTCCTCCTTCTTCCCAAAGGTAAACACCACCCTAATTTCTAAACCACAGTTTATTCAGTTTTATAGCCATGTACCTCATACAAGGGAGACATCAAATGTTTAATCTAGCACCATAATTTAGATTTGCCCATGTTTGAACCTTATTTAAATGGAATTGTGAGATTATCCATATTGAAGCATGCAGTCACAGTTGATTTTTTTTTTACCCCTGTATTCAATTGCATGAATATATTTTCATACCTACTGTACCTCTTCTGGTAAAAAACATTTGGATTGTTTGCAGTTGTAAGCTATTTTTAAAATGCAGCAATGAACATGCTCTTACAATGAGCATGCTCAATGGACATGTGTATACATTTCTGTTGGCTATATATCTAGAAGTGAACTGCTAGGTCCTAAGACACGAATATTTAACTTCGTTAGAAATTGCCGATCTTGCTGGGCGTGGTGGTGCATGCCTGTAATCCTAGCAACTCGGGAGACTGAGGATAGATGATTGCAAGTTCAAGGCCAGCCTCATCAAATTAATGATACCCTCAGCAACTTAGCAAGAACCTATCTCAAAATAAAAAATAAAAAAGGCTGGGGGTGTGGCTCAGTGGCTAAGCACCCCTAGGTTCAGTCCCCAGCACCCCCGCCAAAAATAGAAAAGAAATTGTCAAACTTTCTCAAAGTGGGGTATCAACCTGAATTCCTACCAGGGACTTCTGAGAACTTAATGATTTCACAACCTTAATTACACCTGATATTATCAGTCTTTGCAATGTTAGTCTTTCTGATAGGGTATAGGGGTATTTCACTGTGCCTTTCATTTAAAATTTCAGACCACTAACATGATTTAAGAAGCTCTTTCAAGGGTTGGGGATATGGCTCAGTTGGTAGAGTGCTTGCCTGCATGCACAAGGCCCTGGGTTCAATCCCCAGCACCACACACACACACACACACACACACACACACACACACACACACAGAAGCTTTTCATACATTTAGAGGACATTGAATATGCTCATTTGTGAAGTTCCTTTTAAAGTCTTGGTTCCCTTTTTTTATTTGATTGGGTTCTTTTTCTCATTGATATGAGGACATTTTCTATATCCTACACCTGTCTGTAAGTGTCCAATATACATTGTCTCTTCCCATGTGACTTGCCTTCCAAATCTCAGTGGTGTCTTTTGATGAGCAGGAGATCTTAATGTTATAGTCCAACTTATCAATCTTTATTTTATGGTTAATGCATTTTATGTTCTGTTTATTTTTGTCTACACAAGGTCATGGGGACACTTTCAACTGCAATCTTGCAGAAGATTGTTTTACTTTTCATGTTCAATCTACAATCCACCTGGAATTTATGTATGCTATGAAGATGGTTGAGATGGTTTCATTCCAAATAGCTATCCAATTGGCCCAATACCATTTATTCAAAACACCATCTTTTCCTATTGCTCTAACACCTACCTTTGTTATAAACCAAGTGTTCATCCAGACCTGATTCTGAGCTCTGTTTCTAGCTCTATTCCATTTGATTTTTTAAAATTTATTTTAGTGAAGGAAAGTTATACTTGTACTAATATACTACTTTGTTTTAAATTACCAAAGTTAAAATAAGACTTTTAATCCAGTCTTCCAGGCTGGGGTTATGGCTCAGTGGAGAGCGCTTGCCTAGCATGTGTGAGGCACTGCGTTCGATTCTCAATACCGCATATAAATAAATGAATAAAATAAAGGTTCATCCATGACTAAAAATATATACATAAAAAATTTTAAAAATAAGTCTTCCAACTTTCTTCTTCTTCAAGATTATATTGGTTATTCTTGGCCATTTGAAATCTCATATAAATTTTAGAATCAAGCTTGTCAATTTCTACCAGAATAGCTGCTGGGATTTTAAATAAGACTGCACTGAATTTATAGATCAATTTACAGAGAATTGACATCTTTATTAAACTGAGTTATTCAGTCCATACTTAGGTTTTAATTAGTTTCTGTCAGCAATGTTCTGTAGTTTTCACTGTGGAGGTTTTTACACATCTTTCATCAGATTACTAATGTTTGATATGTTTTGATGTTATTGTAAGTGACATAATTTTTTTAAATTTTTTAAATTTCCTAATTCTTTGGTTCTGAAATTGAGAGATATAATTTGTTTTTCCACATTAACATTATAGCCAGTGAACTTGCTAAATTCATTTTCAAATGCTATTAGTTTGTCTAATTCTAATTAGTTTACAAATTCTTTTGTGTTTCCTATATACACAGTTATGTCGTCAGTAACAAGAGTTCCAATTCATTTACCCTTAATTTTTTTTTTCATTACCTTCTTACACTGCCTGGAATCTCCAGTACCCTGAGGACTAGAAGTGATGTTAATAATAAGCATATTTGTCTCATTCCTAGTTCCTGAATGAAAACATTCAATATTTCACTACCATGTATGATATTGGCTGTTTTTGTACATAACTTCTGTCTGATTAAAGACATTCTCTTCTATTCTTAGTTTTCTAGAAAGGTTGTCACTATTAAGTATTAGTGAAGTATTGAATTATATCAGATGATTTTTCTTGCTTGTTGAGATAATTGTATGATCTTTCTCCTTTATTTTGTTAATGATATGAATTATACTGATTTGGGGAAGCAAAACCAACATCATGTAGAATATAGTCACAATGTATTTTCCTTTTTATGTATTACTGGATTTAATTTTCTAATATTAGGATTTTTAATCCTAAGGTTTGGGGTACTTCTGTTGATAAGAGAGATTGATCTGCAACAGTTTTTTTTCTTATTGGTAAAGAACTTGTCAGGTTTTGCATTCATTAAATTAGTTGGAAGGTGTCTTCTTTCTAAAATTCTCTAGAAGAGTTTATGTGAGTGTTTGAAAATAATTTGAAACTTTGCTGAAGAAGCTACCTGGGCCTCTACTTGTCTTTATGGGAAGTTTTTCTTTATGGATTCAATTTCTTTGATGGCTATGGACTATTCAGATTACTTCTTTTGTGTCATTTTTGGTCAATTTTTTTCTAGAAATTTATAAATTTCAATCATGTCATCAAACTTGTTGGCATAAAGTAGTTCATTATATCCTTTTATCTTTTGAATATCTGTTAATAATTGTTTCATCTTTTCATTCCTGATCTCAATCTGTGTAATTCATGTCATTAGCAAAAATCGTGCTTTCTCTCCTTGTGATTGATCTTGCTAAGGGTTTACCAATTTTATCTCTTTTTTAAAAAGATTAATTTTTTAAAAAAAGATTAACTTTAAAAAGTTAATCTACTCTTAACTTTGGTGCATTCTTCCTTCTGCATGTAATGGGCCCAACTTGCTATCATTTTCCTACTGTTAAGGTGGATTGAGATTATTTTTCAGTCTTCTTTCTCTCCAAATACATACATTTGAATGTAAATTTGTTCTTAAGCATGATTTTAGCTGCATCAAATTGCAGTATGTCATATTTTAATTGTCATTTGGGTAAAAATGTTCTTTTATTTTCATTGTTAATTTCTTAAATCCCTGGGTTATTTAGAAGTATATGACTTAATCCCCAAACATCTTTTAAGGATTTTCTAGTTACCTTTTCTAGATAAGGTAACTTGATGAGAAGGAGATCCTAATGTTATAGTCCAACTTATCAATCTTTATTTTATGGTTAATGCATTTATGTTCTGTTTATTTTATTTTTATTTATAATAATTATAATTTATTATAATTAGAGAACATAATCTATATTACTTAAGTCCTTTGAAGTTGAATAAGACTTGTTTTATTTACCAGGATAGAGTCAGTTTTTAGTAATTGTTTCCTTATGTACTTGAAAAGAATGTGCATTCTGGAGTTATGGAGTCTCAGGTTCTCTACCTGTTAGGTCAAGTTCATAAGTCATGCAGCTTACTAATACATTGTGTGCTTGTTCTGTCAGTTACTGAGAAAAATGTGTTAAAATTGTCCATTGTGAATTTATCCAATTCTCCTATCATTATTATTATTTTGGGGGTGCCAGGGATCAAACCCAGGGCCTCACACACGCTGGGTAAGCACTCTATCACCAAACTAAGTCCCTAGCCCCTCTCCTATTATTTTTGTCATTTTTTATTAGCATTCTAGCCAATAAAATGTACATGAAAGAACTTTAAGGTATAAAAATTAAACCTGTTTGCAGATGACATTATTGTTTACCTAGAAAACTCAAGGAAATTTAATTTTTTAAAAGACTACTAAGAACAATAAGGAAATTCAGTAATATTGCGGGGTAGAATGCTAATACAGAGAAGTCAATGTTAGAAGCTAACAGATTATAATAGATTCCATGTACATTAGTAAAAAATAACAAAAAGTCCTTAGGAATAAATTTAACAATAAACTTATAAGATATATGCTTCAAAATTTGTTTTAAATATTCCAGAAGGAAACAACAGAACACATAAACAAGGGAGAAAGCATACCATAATTTTTAACAAGATGCCTCAATGTCGTTTTCCTTTCTTATATCAAAAATATGCTGATATTTCTACTTTGATTTTTAACTTTATCCATAATCTCAAGAATCCTGCAAATGTTCTTTTTTAAAACTGGATAAAGGAAGGCTGGGGTTGTAGCTCAATGGTAGAGCACTTGCCTAGCATAGGTGAGACACTGGGTTCAAGTCTCAGCACCGAATATGAATACATAAAGTCCATTGACAACTAAGAAAATAAATTTTTAAAAAAACTAGATAAAAGAATTCTGAAGTTCATATTAAGAAAAAAGCAAACAAAATTCACAAAGGAAGCTCTAAGAAAGAAGATCAAAGAAAAGAGGTTTACAGATATAAAAATATTCTACCAAAACTCAGTAATTAAAACAACAGAGTACTGGTTCATAAATAGATAAAGTATTAGAAAAGAAAGAAAGGTACAGAAAAAGGACACAAATACCACCATAGCGGAGAAAACAGACTACCACACAGAGAATAGTGGCACAGCGAGCTGCCATATTGAAAGTGCTAATGTTGAACTTGTGTCTCTCCATGTTCTATGAAATATGCCAATAGATCAAATCTCTAATATAAAAAATAATAATAAAGGAAGTAAATGAATACATGGGACAATTTTGCATAATCTCAGAATATGGAGGGCTGGTTAACTCCCCCAATTCTGAAATCATGAAAAAAAATTGATAAATTCAACTATGTAAAAGGAATTTTTAAATCTCTACATAACAAAAGTAAGCCTCACCAGAATTTTAAAAAAGACAAATTACAAACTATGAAACATAATTATAACTCATCATAGACACAGTATAGTCTTCTTAATATGTAAAAAGCTTTAGAAGTAGATAGGAAAAAAGCCAATAACCCTCAAACAATAGACAAATGTTACAAACAATTCAAAGGTTATACAAATCATCCTTAAATATATTTTTAAATGCTCTATTTAACTCATAATAAGATGCATGCAAATTAAAACTACCCTAAGATACCATTTTCCCCATAAAATTGGTAAAACCCCCAAATTTGATAGCACATTCTGTTGCCAAAGCTGTGGAAGCAGGCACTCTCGTACCTTGCTGGTGGGAGTAAAAATTTGCACAATCCATATGGATGTCAACTTAGTAATAGCTATCAAAAATTATAAATGTATGTACTCTTGGATCCAGTAACTCTACTTTGGGGAATTTGTCCTACAGATATATTTGCATATCTACAAAATGGCATGTATACCATTTATTTATTGCAACATTGCAATCAACAGAGAAAAATGAGGAGAAAAAATCCTGGATACTTGTCAATAGGGGATAGAGTAAATAAATCCAGCAGAGTATTTTGTAACTGTATGAAGAAATAAGAAATCTCTTTATATATTGATACAGAAAGCTCACTAAGATATATTAAATGAATAAAGCAAGGTACAGAGTGGTGGGTATTACATACTAACATTTATATTACAAAAAGGGGACAACATTACATTTGTATTGTTGTTTATATTTGTTTTATATTTATTTTCAAAATAAATCTCTGGGAGGGCAAACAAAAGACTAAAAGCAGTGGTAAGTTGGCTATCAGGACTGGAAATTGGAAACAAGAATAACCCATGTGAAAAAGAATTTTTTTGCTGCACAATTTTTTCATACTTTTGGTGTTTTTGCCATGTGTATGTATTAGTATTCAAAAAAATTTTAAAATAACTTAAATGAAAGTACCATCCTAACAATACTATCAAATATGTCTCATGCCACATATAGCTTAAATACTGTATCCACCAAAGCTCTCTGTGCCATGAGTACTAGGTACATCAGTTAGAATGGTTTTGACTATAAGCGCTAAAAGGCTTTACCAATGAGGACAAATTTATTATCCCAATTATCAAAATATCCTAAGTCAGACTGTCCCAGAGCCAGAATTGCCTCTGCAATTTCAAGAATCACATAAAGACCAGATCACTTAACTGTCAAAATGGACAATGTCTATGTCCTCCTGTCCATTACCCTCAAGTTCCCCAACAGATTTCCTCTCAGGTCTAGTTTGCCAGTGGTGTGTAACATGTCCGTACCTGAACTGCAGCAGAGATGGCACATAATCACAATAATAATAATGCTGACATATACGGAGCACTTCACATGCACCAGTTCTTACTATCATAAAAATTTTACATACATGAACTCATTTACCCTGCAAAGATACCTATCAGGGAGGTAGTAATATAACCACTTACAGATGAGGAACTGAGGTCAGAAAGAGTAAAGAACTTGTCAGAGTTGACAGTAAGTGGTGGAAATGAGATCCACAATGTCAGTGATCTCTAGTATCCTGTATGTTACCTGAAATGAGTCTTTGGTGTCTATAGTAGGTGGTTGATTCCATCCACAAGGAAGAGGGACATACAATTATTGTTTCTGTCTATAAGCAGTGTTTCTCCCCAGGAACAAATTGTTCAAATGGCAACCTTTGAGTGACATATACCAAACCATCAGTAGCTAATTGCAAACATTCTCACATGTTCTCTTGAGACCTGTGTCTCAATCATTGGGTAGAAAGAAACCAAGACAATGCCTGAGATCTTTCTAGAAGCAATGGCGGCAGCAGCTCCACTAGAGAAATTTCTAACCAATGGTCACTGCGCCTACAGGGGACATTGCTGCAATGCACACCAGGGAATAGATGTGCTTCTTCCCATGGGAAAGATAGTAACAGGGGACCCCCTGTGGAAAACCCCTGGGTGCTTTCACGAGCGGTCACATACCATGGTTTAACTGCAGCACGAGTTTTCCATGTTTCTTTCTGCCCAGGCAGAAGTGGTGCTGGGCAGTGGACCCTCATTTCACTTATCTCAAAGAGGTGCACCCTCGTAATCCAATGAAGGCTTTGGTCTGTGAGAAAACCAGCCATGCCTGTGCTTCACAAATTCCCCAGCCAACTGCACCGCTGGTGATAAAGTTATCACTGGGCATTTTCCTATTTCAGAGTTTTCCAACTTCTCCATGCCTCACTTGTCTCTTGAAAGCCCCCCATTGTGAACTATGTCTAAAATTTTTTAAAAAAATTAAAAAGCTTCCATCTTCTAGGACTTTGCAGCAGCTAACTCTGCCCTCGGGTGCTAAAAATATTGGGGTTTTATTCTCCTGTCATTAATCCAGTAGTTTTTTCATGTATTCCTCTTCTCATTGAGTCAGAGATACAGTGAGTCAGTTTCCTCACCTCCCAGGCACATCGCCCAGGGAAGGGGGTGGATATATTCTTAGCCTGAGAGCACTTTGCTCTGTCTTATGTAAATCCCCTGGAGGGAGATGACTGTGATGAAGAGGAGACCAGCGTGAGCAGAGTTGGCAAGAGAATGAAGCCCCTGAACAATGAACCGAGCTCCCAGTGGAACACTCCGGCTGCCTGCAGATCTGAACAGAGCTGTTGGCCTGTGGAGAGGAGTAAGCAGAAGAGAGGTATCAGAACAGTAGATCCAGTGGACTCTGTGTCTTCTCCTAAGCCTGGGGGACATGGCCGGGCCCAGGAGGACTCCCAAGCAGAATCGTAAGAACAGGATGGAGTGTGTCTGGCTGGCCATCACAACCAACTTTCCTCAGGCTGCAAAAAGGCCATGGTCATGTTCAGCCCATAATGTTGTAGATTTGCATTTCCCAGAGCCAAGAGAGCCAAGGCCATGTATTCTTTAAGGCTGTGCAGTCTGGTGGAGCCATCTGCCTCTGCTGGTTACATGCAAAAAAGGGCAAAGATCTCAGAGTTATGTCCACCTTCTGAAAAGCCCCTGGCAGGCTCTATAGCAGCTGCTTTCACAACTCTTCTCTCTGGTGTGGCCGCTGACCGTGGCCAAGTCACATGACCTCCCCCGGCCTCCATGGCCCCTCGTTGTGAGTGAGGAGTAGATTCTGACCTCCATAATCCTGTCCAGTTCTGAAGTTCCGAGCTTCAGAAGAAGACATCACTTCCCATTTGGAGGGTGAAAGTGCCTTATGTCCCACCCTGCCTTGGCTTTAGATTCCTTCACTTTCCCTACACAGCCCAAGGCAGAATCTAGAGGAAATCTGAGGGAGACCCTCTCACAAAGACTGCAACAGTTTCCTCACCCTCAGGATGCCAAGATAATCAACGGATTATTTAGAGTGTGATAGGCCAAATAATGTCCCCAAGATGTTCACTCCCAAATCCCTAGAATCTGTGAATGTGTTACATTAATCACGAAAGGGACTTTGAAGGTAAAACGAAGGTTTTTAATCTGTAACCTTAAAATGGGGAAATTATCCTGGCTTATCCAGGTGGGTTCAATCTAAGCACATGAGGTTTTGCCAGAAGAGTATTTTCTTCAGCAGAAAGGAAAAATCAAAAGAGGTTTGAATCATGAAAGGACTTGAGGGGCCACATGGAAAACATGAGATGGAAAAGGGGCAGGCATCTCGAGCAAATAACCAGCCCTTGGCTGGCAGTCACCAAGGAACTGGAGACCTCAGTCTTGCAACCACAAATGAATTCAGCTACAACCTGAATGAGATTGCAAACAAATTCATTCCCAGAGCTTCCAGAAAGGATCTGACACCTGAGAGCTGAGCAGAGGACCCAGCTGACCATGGTTTACCCACACTTCGGATTTAGAACTGCAGGAAACAAATCGGTACTGTTTTAAGTCACTACATTTATGGTAATTAATTTGCTAGAGCAGCAATAGAAAATGGATATACAGATGTCTCTGGCAATTGCATTACTTTAACATAAAAGATTTGTCATTTGGAACACCTCCGGCATCTGGCAGTTGGATGGCAAAGCCTGGCAGAGGGGTCTGTGCTCTTCCTGGATACTAATCTCTGTCTTGCTTCCGGGAATTGTCTTTAAAAAGCTCAATCGAACAAAGACAGAAGGAAGGGAGGGAAGAAAAAGGGAGGAGGAAGAAAGGGAAGAGGAGGAAAAAAGGGAAGGAGGTCAAAAGGAAGGGAAAGAACTGATTCTCATATTGTTACTTGTAATTCTCACAGACCTCTAATCCCCAACACCCTCCTTCATAATTAAGAAACATGAAGTTGGGGCCATGGCCATATGGAAGAATTGGGGCTAAGGAATGCCCTGAAGACGGTTTGGAATCCAGGAACTTAAATATCTGCAGAAAACATCCTGTGAGGCCCTTTGGCTGTTGAGATGCAAATGACCCAAGCTGGCTGCCAAGTGTCACCCAGGGGGCCCAGCTGGTGTAGGACTCTGGGCCTAGCTCCATTCTTAAATCTCCCTCCCCTACCACCATGATGGCAGATCACTCAGGTCACACCCAGAGTCTGCTCAGGAGATGCATGGTGGGGATTCTTTCTCTCTCTTTTCCTTCCCCTTTCTTTTCTTCTTTTCCTTCTCCCTCTTCTCTTCCTCCTCCTGTTCCTTCCTTCTCACCTCCCTTTCAAGTTCCAAAGTGAATAATGAAATGAATCCTGCCCTCTTTAGCTCTCCTTTCTCCTATGTCCTTTCAACGCAATATAGTAAGATTCTTCCTCATAAACAGGAAAAGGAAAGAAGATAAAGTTTGAGTTCATCCAAAAATCATCTTTCTCTAGCTCTGGAAAGTCCTCTGATGCCTACATGGGGTCATGCAATTCCACTCACCGTCCCCCGCTCTTGTTCCCCTCCTAGCAAGCTCCCATTGCCAGCATAGGCTCTAGGGAGGCAGACAGCTGGGGAACAAGACCAAGGGTGGCCATGGATAATCCACCACAGGGAAAAACATTTGTGATCATCAGGAGCCTAAAGGCCCTGAGAATCCAGGAGTTCTTTCCATATGCCAGAATAATGATAATGACTGAACTCATTCTCCAAATGACCCTCTGAGCATCCAGCAGGGTGACTCCATTATAAAAGTCAACATGCAAAGATTAGGAATCCATGATCCATGATCCAGGCCTGTGTTTCAGTGGATGATATGCTCATGAACATCACAGAGAGAAGAAATATGTAATACGGATTCAGGGGCTAATGGAGATCATTTTCCTAGATGCTCCCCTGCCTACTTCATAATTGCATCCATTTGTCTGTCCAACCATCCTCCAAACCTCACATGCACCCCATATGTGCATAAGCATATGTGTGTGTGTGTGTGTGCGCACGTGCACGCCTGCACACACACACATACATACACACATACACACACACTCGTTTTACTCCTGGAACCTCAAGCCACTTCTCATCACCAATTCTAGCCTCTGGTGAGTGACACATACAGTGCAGACCAGTCAAAGGATGCTCCTTCTCATACTGGAGTTAGCTTGCCCACCTCAGAGACACCAGGACCAGGCTAGAAGCAGAGCTACAAGCAGGAAAAGGAATCAGAAGACCAAATGGGTCCTCCCAGCCAGTCTCATCTGCAGAGGGGAAACCTCTCAGCTTCAGTGTGCCCTTCAAGATCCACTGAACCCTTCCCTGCTCTACAGCGACAACCCACTGAACCCAGGGGCCTGGTCTTCTGGCGCGATTTTTACTCCTGAGGCTGGAGGGAAGAACCTGTCCTAGCCTGTGGAAGGAACATCCCCTGATTTGATCACTTTTCCTTTTTTCAGAGCCATCTGTTGACAACTGTTATTCTGCTGAAACACAAGCTGTGGTTTTATTAATTCCTCTCCCTCTTCCAAACCTCATGATACATGCGAGTCATTTTTCAAAAAGAGAGTTTTAGCATTTAGTCCCTACCCTTTGAAAAATAATATAATAGAAACAAACACTGGGCTAGTGTCATGTGCCAAGCACTGTTCTAAGCACTTCGCATTAATCAACTCAGTGAATCCTCATGACAAGCCTATGAGGAAGATCCTCTTACTGTCTCATCTTACAGCTGAGGACACTGAAGCAAGGGCAGTTAAGGGACTCACCACGGGCCATAGAGTTGCTGAGTGGAAAATCTGGAATTCAAATCCAGAGAGCATGCTCCAGAGTGCGGGTTTAATTAAATCCTAGCCACTGTGCTTTCAAGGCTCCCAAAAATGTGTCAAAGGAACTGCCCCACCTCTAAAAAGATAGAAAGAAATAACGTGAGCCCACAGCACATTGTCCATAAGAGAAAAGAAATGTGTGTTCTCTGCAAAGAATTATTCACATATGCACCCATGTTTACATCTTCCTGGAAGATGGAACCAAAAGGCAATTGTGGTACTGATTGGTATGGAAGGAATACCTGGAAGAGTAAAAGGATTCAAAGAGAATTACTGTATATTTAATTGAATACTTTATCTCATTGACACCCACATTGTTGTTACCTCAAAATTAAGATAGTTGAAAATCTGGGTCAGTATTTAATCCATAACTGAAAACTATATAACCAATAGCATAATAACTCAAACCATCAATCTCAAAATCTCAGTAGCTTACTAAACTAACTTTTGTTTTTATCTTTCCTGAGTCTGTGGGTCAGCGGGGCTCTGCTCTAAGCTATTTGGGTCGGCTCCAAGTGTTTCTCTGTTTTCTGTACTAAATTCTACTTGGGAAACTTCTATCATGTCCTTCACATGGCAGATGGCAGAAGCCCACGGAGCCAAGCCAAACAGTGAAAGCCCATGTAAAGCTGCTACCAACCTCCCTTTGACCTAAATCCAGTCCAGCTTCAGTGTGGCAGAAAATACGTTCTTCCTCCTCGATTGGAAGGGACCAGAGTCACATGGCAAAAGGCATGGGTGTGCAATTATATAACCTGGAAAAAGTAAAGAACTGGAAAGAATCCAACCTACCTTCATAGTGGATCTTCTCCCCAGTGTCTTTCTTCAACTAACAATATCTCAAAGTCAGAAAAGCACTAAAGGAGTCCCATCAGGGTGAAGGAGGGGTTTAGGCACCATCTTAGAAGGTCAGGACCTTGAGCTCAAGGCTCAGATTTAGCAAAATCAGAGCTGGACTTGTTGTGAAGTGGCAATGGAGTTGTGGGGTAAAATGGGAAGCCAAGGGAAGTGTGGGGAAGAAAATGGATGCTTTTACATTAACCTGCAATTAAAAACCAAGGATAAGAACTGGACATGGGAGGAAACAACCACAAACGTCCTTTGAAAAACAAAGAAGATTTATAGTAGGAGCATAGTAACCCTGGATAAGAAAGTCAGTAATTATGAGGAGAAATGAGCAGATTTTAGGAGTCCTCTGTTCTTTTTCTACAAAACATAAAGGAACAAGAAAGGCAGATGCAGAAAACAAGACTGGTCTTTTATTTTCAGGCTATTATATTCTGTGATCCAAACCAAAATTCTTATCACACCAACAAATTCCTATACATTTTTTAAAAACAGATGAGCTAGAATTCATTATACCACCACTAAGATTATCATTTCTGTGTATACTTTTTTTTTTGGTACCAGGGATTGAACCCAGGGGTGCTTAGCCACTGAGCCATATCCCCAGCCCATTTTATATTTTATTTTGAGACAGAGTCTACAAGTTGCTCAAGGCCTCACTAAGTTCCTAAGGGTGGTTTTGAACTCACTATCCTTCTGCCTCACCCTCTGAGCCACTGGGATTACAAGCATGCACTGCAAATGCCCAATTATGTATATCTTTTAAACTCTTTAATATATATATCTATATTTCTTAAATTGGAATTATACAGTACATGTTTTATGTAAACAGTTGTTCTATTACCTTATAGAGCATGTCAACATTTTAATGTTTATTGATGTCTGGTATTTTAATATTCCACAGAATATTCCATTTTAATTATGTGCCAAATTCAACTTAATAATTCATTATGAGACATTTATAACTCTCCAGTTTTTCACAGTTACAAACAGTGGTGTGCTAGACATCCTTGATTGTAAATCTCTACATACTTGTCATTTGTTCTTACCATTCTTTATAATTTCATAGGTGTAGAATTTGGAAGTCAATGCTAAAATGACTCCAGGAGAGCTTAAGGTATTTAGATCCCCCACCCAGAAGATATGAGGATTAGCCAGCACACTGTTGTAAATGTTGCCCTACTAGATTTATGCAGACCCACATTAAACTCAGGAAATAAGCAAGAGTCCAGAAATACCACATGACTGACTCAAAGAGCAAATTCTATTATTCTGCATAACCTTTGATGCACACAAGAAGATAAAAGATGAGTACAATTGGTTATATATCAGCCAAGACAAGAAAAATGAGTTGATAGAATCAACATGACTCAGTACATCCTTTCAAGATAAACTATTTCACTTAAAAGATCATTTTTTATAATCATTGCAATACTTATCATGGATTTTAAGAAGTCAAACAGCAAATACATTATAAAGTAAAAAGTAAACATGTATGTTATGGAATGAATAATACCAGAAAGGTAACTATATGGGTCATAAAACTTTTTAATTATATAAATATTTGAAATTTATCATTTAATGTTAAAGTAGTAGCAAGATATTTGTGGGATGTACAAATGTATCGCAACAGTAGCACAAAGCTCAGAAAGGGAGAAACTGCAGTATGATATTGTAGGGTTCCTATACTATAAACAGAATGGAATTATATCCCATGAAGATAGATCTCAGATAGAAATTATGTGTTCTATAAACACTAAAATTATCCCCCCAAATTAAACCCACATAAAGGGTTTTAGCTAATCAGCCAACAAAGTAGGTAGAATGAAAAACAAAACAAAATAAGACAGAAAAAAAAGAACAAAGAACAGAGAAGACAGATAAAAAATACATAGTAATAAATAAATAATAAAGAAAAAAACAAAAAAGAGTTGAAAAAATAGTAAAAAGTTAGATTTTAATCCAACCATATCAATTATTCCCATTAAATATAAATGGTCTAAACATTGCAATTAAAAGCAGAGATTGTCTAGCTGGGTTAAAAAAAATCTTTAAAATAAGACCAAACTAAATATAGAAACCCACTTTAAATAGGAAAACAAATAAATTAAAAGTAAAAGGATATGATGAATATACAACATTTAAGATCCAAAGAAAACTGGAGAGGATATTTGCCATTAAAATAATTCCAAAACAGCCCTATAAGGGCTAAATCTAAGGCTCAAATACTCCTAACGTATATTTTAATCAATTTTACCATATTAGGGAATCAGTTACAACTCAAGAGAAAGGAAACTGTCCCTTGGGGCTGAGTTTCATCAGAGAAAAGGTGATGTTCTCTTGAGGACCAAATATGTAGGTGTTATAGCCAGTCCCAGCCAGGATCCCAATTTTAAATAGCCATTTAAATAGCCATTTGCTGCATATATGAGTGAGAAAAACCAGTCCTTGCCTTTGGTTTACCAACCTGACACTAAATGGAGCACAAATAACCTATCTCCACCAAGCTCTGCCCAAGTTTCAGGTTTATGATATCATTACTTTAAGTTATTAAATTTTAGGGTGATTTGTAACACTGTAATACCCACGGCAACCTTTTTCACTCCATCCCCAACTGCTGCTAACATTTATTATCCAACATCCTGAGATAACCACAGAAGTCAGGTTACCAGTTTTTCAATAATTTATACTGCCTGAATTTATAACATGCACTCAAAAATGATGAGCAAGACGTTGTGCAAATTATATTGTTATAGGGTGTATTTTGTGCATGCACAGCTACCTAACAACAAATCCCATCAGTATGTACAACTCTAATGCACCAATTTCAAAAAATGTGGAAAAAAATAAATTTTATAAAGAGTTAAAAAATTAATTGGCATTGTAATGTTTAAAAACTGACAAGAAAGAGAATGAACAAATGGAAAAATTGAGGCAAATAAGGCTGAGGTAACTTTTCCTGAGATCCCCTCTTCAAATCCCAGTTATATAAACCAAATTAGAATTTTTTTCCCCCTTAACATTCCCTAGGTTCCTTCTTTGAACCCTAGGTTCAAATTCAAGTTGCATCATCTTCTTGCTCTGTGATGTGGACAAGTTGCTTCACTATATAGAACAGATACTGTATACATTAGAAGAGATAATGAATACTAAAGTGTTTGACACAATGCCAAACAGCTAACAGCTGTTCAGTAAATACTCTTGTGATATTCAGTATTGGCACAATCTTCACTGTCATGTAAAAGATGTCATGGCCAGCTTCATGATCATGTGACCTATACAGTCACTCAGAAAGGTCCCAATGCTTGTTATAATGCTCTCTGTCACCATCTTGCAATTCATAATTTTCTCTTTGTACTTGTGTTTTATAAGTAAAATCCAATGGTATAACAAAGTGTTTCTTGAGCATTCAACATTCACACAATGTGCATGTCTGCTACTTTCTTTACCATCCATTCCCAGATATCATTACAAATGTCCTTTTAGCACAGAATTCTACTGGAGCCACAATGCAGAGGAGTACAGCAGGATTCAAAGTGAGTACAAGATAACAAAGTTATATCTACAGCTGAGTAAGTAGAGATAGCCCAGAGAGGTCATCTGAAGGCACTGGAATTCTAAGGAATACAAGCTACCAAGGAACCTGTCACATTCATCCACATCCTTCCTTACTTGGGTTATGTCCTATATTAGTCAACTAATTACTCAGAAAATAATTGGACATATAAGATATAATATATATATATATATATATATATATATATATATATACATATGTACAAATTTATGTATATATGAACATATATACACACACACATGCATACACATATATGTATATATACACATCTGGGGAGAGAGAGAGAGAGAGAGAGAGAGAGAGGGAGAGAAAGAGAGAGAGAGAGAGAGAGAGAGAGAGAGAGAGAGTGTGTGTGTGTGTGTGTGTGTGTGTAATGCTATCCGTGGCTCCTTTTTCTTCCAGACCTTCCTTACTCATCAGTAAGCCATAGGTGGAAGCAGTGGTAGAATGTGCCCATACCCAGAAGCAAGAAGAGTCATATTCATTTCATGCAGCATTTCCACTTTTCTGGTAAGAACAAAATACATATGCATATATGAGCTAAGAAATATAGTTTGTATAATTTTGGTGTCTCTGCAAGTGGATTAAATGCTCTTATATTTGCATTTAAATCCATCATTGCATTACATAAAGCTGAACTGTAAAATTCATGCCAACAATTTAAATTGTTAATCTTTCTTTACTTAGGATGACATTAAATAGCAAATTTTTAAAAAAGAAAACACTATGACAAGATAAAAGGAAAGAGAGGGAAAGACTGGGGAAGAGAGGGAAAAGCTTTAAATTTTAACATATACCTTTAACAATACTTTTTATCCTGCTCTTTGAACAAAGGGCCCCACATTTTTCTTGTGTACTGGGCCCCATACATTCCTAGCTGGTCCTGAGAGATAAAGTCTATTCTATGATGATGCAATAATTGCAATAATTATAATTCATAGGAAATCACACATAATCAAAAACGAATTATAAAAATAGTTGCTTTGGGGGCTGGGGTTATGGCTCAGCATGTGCAAGGTCCTGGATTCAATCTTAAGCACCACATAAAAAGAAATAAATAAATAAAAAGTTATTAAAAAAATAGTTTCTTTGTTGGAAATAAGAGGTTATAGACTAGAGAATTTTGGACTCACTGAAGACATTTCCTGTGGAAATTTCACAATAGGGGAAGATTCATAGCTACAGGTTTATGGCTACAACATTTCAATGTCAACTAGCAAATTCAGCATATTGAACACATCTACCTTTTTCTCAAAAACTAAGGGTCTTAGCTGGGTGCAGTGGTGCATGCCCATAATCCCTGCAACTTGGGAGGCTGAGGCAGGAGGATCTTGAATTCAAAGCCAGCCTGTGCAAAAGCAAGGCTCTGAGCAACTCAGTGAGACCCTGACTCTAAACAAAATACAAAATACGGCTGGGAGTGTGGCTCAGTGGTCAAGTGCCCCTGAGTTCAATCCCCAGTACCCCCTCCAAAAAAAGTAAGGGTCTTTCTTTTTCTATTACTACCAATGTCATCAGTTGTAAAATACAACTTTTTCATTTATGGTCAGGTTAAGCAATGCAAGAAGCCATTCCAACAAAGCAACTATGTCTCCTTTCTGCCCTGTTTCCATTCCCTTGTAGGTATTACCTCCTTACTGCTGTGTGTTCCCTCTCATGACAGCTTTATCATCTCTGGCTCTGTAATGCAAACCATGTTCCCAAAATAACATACCATTTCCATCCAATTCTTATCATGAAACACTGAAGGAAATGTCTATAATTATGATATTGTACTTCAAATTCCTGACAGACTAAAAAACATCAAGAACTGAGAACCCAAAAATTAAGGTGCTATCTGAAAAAGAGCAACTCCAAAGCTCAAAGGAACTTTAAACAGGTTTCCCCATGTTACCACCAGAAGGTGGTTCATCAAATTAAGTTCATCCTCTTCATATTATACCTGTGGAACTTGAAGCCTGGAAGCCATGAACAACTCCTGCAAGGTACTAAATCCATGGGGACAGAATGAAGTTACATGTACCAACACTTTGACTCCTTGTTGAGACTCCTTCCACCCCACCTCAATAAAACACAGTTTGCAGAATCATTCTTTTAGGTTAACTTCTCCAAAGGAGTATCCAAGTCACTGAAAGGAAAATCCTAGACTCTTCCTCTGATTCGATTCAATTTAATTTAAAATGAAACAGATCTTCTCATCAAAAAAAGTTAAAACTACCCTATAAAAAGCATTCACTTTGGATCTCTGGCTAGCACTTTAACAGTTGTAAGATAACATTCATTTTTGGTTTCTTAAATCAATAAAGTATAACAGAACCAGCAAGAGCCTTTCTTTGTGTCCTCCTGGTGCCTCAAATTCAGTTAAGGCAATTATGAACCTCAACACAGACACATATGTTCCATCCAAATGTCACTTTCTGTGAGTCAGTTCAATAATGATTATTGGCAGAGTGGCTAGCCATGTGCCAAACACAATCCACTGCCCAAATTACACACCCAGCAGGTGAAAGACAAGACCCCTACCTTTGTTTTATAAGCATGTGGGGAAAATAAGCATGGGAGGGGCCAAGCATGACATAACAGGGTGTGACACACCATCCATAAGCTGAGGGCTGGAAGACCACTCCAGAAAGACCTGAAGGATATTTGCAATTTGCTGGTATTCAGAAGGCTGAGGCAGGAAGATTGTGAGTTCAAGACCACTCTGGGTAACAAAGCAAGACCCTATTTTAGGGGCGGGGGAAGCAGGTGTGGTAACATATGCCTGCAATCCTAGCAACTCAGCAGGCTGACACATGAGGATCTCAAGTTCAAAACCAGCCTCAGCAACTTAGCAATGCACTAAGCAACTTAGTGAAACTCTATTTCAAAAATAAAAACTAAAAAAAGGCTGCAGATGTGGCTCAGTAGTGGTTAAGCAGCTCTGAGTTCAATCCTTAGTACCAAAAAAAAAAAAATTAGAGGGGATTCAAAGTTATCCCTGTAACATACAATTTCTACTCCTTTGCATTGTAACACGCTCTTTAGGACAAGAGAAAAAGGAATACACAGGTGGTCCTATGTACTCACAGGTTCTAGATCCATAGATTCAACCAAGTGCAAATTGAAATATTCTAAAAACTAATGCATCCTTATTGAACATGTACAGACTCTCTTATTGGATTCCTTAAACAATAGAGTAACAATAATTTACATAACATTACATTGTATTAGTATTATAAGTATCTAGAGATGATCTGAAGTATACAGGAAGATATGTGTATGCTATATGTAAATACTACACTGTTTAAACAAAGCATTTGTGGATTTGTGGTGTCCAGGGGGTCCTGGAACCAATTCCCCATGGATACTAAGGGACCACTGTAGTTATAACTGATACTGAGGAGAAAATGGACATACCTTCAGTCTGTCTTAGGACTATCACAATCCAAAGGAACCTATCCTACAGATACACTGATCCACTGATCCCAAACTCCTATTCTCTTATCTGTTGTTTAAGCCACCTGGTTTTAGAAAATTTAAAATTATCTTAAAATTGGAAATAAGCCTATCGTTATTCTTACCAACCAGGAAATGTAATTTAAAGACTAATTTTGATGATTTTATCAAGTTGCTCAGACCAGATATGAACACCACTTAATTCTTAAATGCAAAACAAATATGTAATGGGACTTTTTCTGATGAGACAGTTCATGAAGATCATCAAACAACTAATTCGATCAAGTACCAGATTTGGAAAAAGACCAAATAACTTAGAGTCCCACCGTTCACAGATGGCAACAGAACTGGAATTGAAACACAAGGCTATCTTTGTCAGAGTCCAAAACACTGGGTCATCCCTTCAATGAGGCAGAGGCATTAGCTATTGGGTAAACAGGAAGTGAAAGAGGATAACAAAAGCCATAAAGAAGACCTCATATAATTAATTGTTGTAAGAACTAAGTGAGGATGTAGGCAAAAAGTCTGGGACATTGGAGGTGGATATTAATCCCCTCTGTTCCTGTATTAGTCAGCTGTCCACCATTGTGAGAAAATCAACTTAAAAGGAGGAAGATTTATTTTGGCTCATGGTTTCAAAGGTTTCAGTTCACCGTTAGTTGGTGCCATTATTTCTGGGCCTGCACTGAGGAAGAACATCATGGTGGAGAGTGCATGGTGCAGAAAAGCTGCTCACCTCCTGGCAGCCAGAAAGCAGGGAGAGAATAATAGACAGAGGGGGAAAGAGAGTAGAGGTGAGAGACAAGATGTACTCTTCAAGGCCAGGCCCCACCTTCTACAGTTTCACTACCATCCATCAGCTGAGGACCAAGCCTTTGTTACATGAGCTTTTGAGAAACATTTAAGATACAAAAACTATAACAGATGCCCATGTTGCCCTGCACGACTCCAGCCTGGCACCTTCCTGGGAATTAGTTTAAATGACTGCCCTTCCCAGGAGAATTCCCTTCTGCATTTTTTAAAAAGAATTTAACCTTTATTTATTTGTTTTTACGTGGTGTTGAGGATCAAGCGCTCTACCGCTGAGCCACAATCCTAGCCCTCCTTTCTGCATTTTAAGTAGAAGGCACAGAGTTACAGGCACCAGGTCAGATGGAAGACAATTTGGGATTCTGTGTAGACCCCTAGGTAATGGAAAGAAGCCACTCAATTCTTCCTAGTCAAAAGGCCAGCCAAGCACAGCACTATCCTCCTCCCTGAGCTTCCTCAGCTTGTGCCTGGGGAAGTAATTCATGGTGCTTTTGTCCTGGGGGACAATAGCAGACTACCCCTGGCTTAGGGGCTCACTAATGGCTCCTAATAAGCACCTAACTGGGCTGAGTCCTGGGCCCACATCTGCTCTGAGGTCTGCCTTTGCGTGCCAGCTTAGGGAGTGCCATTTAAAATCTGTCCATCTCTGAAGACAGCATCTCAGCACATGACAGCTGAGCCTGGGGAAGCAGGATGTTACAGACAGAAGTGTCCTTTCTCATGACACATGCAGAGCAGCAGGAAGAGCCTGCCTGCCAGGGAAGAGGCCACGGAAGTGAGCAGTAAATAACACGGTGGCCTAGCGAGCACCAGCTTAGAGACCACGTCGCACCAAGGAACACCCTCGGATGGGCACAGAAGAGGAGCGGCAGCTAACAGTGTAACTGCATTGACTCAGACCTTGTTCCCCCTGAGTGGTTCATTCTCTAATTTGTTCAAACTTTTGTTACAAAAGAAAAGTAATTCTGCATTCAGGAAGCACTATCGATCCTGGCTAATTTGCTCCGTAAGGGGCAATTTCAACAGACAGTCAGGTTGCCATGGTAACATTCCTGTTTTATTTATAGTAACAAGTTCAAGGTATGGGCTATGAGAGGAAACACATCTCCATTCTTGCTGTGATTCTCAAGCTGTTCTCTGAGCAGACTGGTGTTTGGAGGAATCTTCTAAAGCTGGGAGATGGGATGGGATGGGGGTTTTAGCTTCCACTTCCAGCACACATCTGGAGCAACCTTGCTTTCATCTCCTTACATCTTAGGGTTCTGCTGGTTTAAAATAAATAAATAAATACAACTGGAGAGTTGTCATAAAGAGCACTGGATCAGGAATGAGAAGGCTACGTCCTAGTCCCTTCCTACCCACAACACAGGAACAGGGGGGAACAGCTCAGAGCTCCTTATTACCACTACACAGAACAGGGGGGCCTCTGCATCATCCTTAACCTCTGTTCTAGGCTCTTCCTGGCCACACTGCTTGGCCCCACTCGTACCCCTAGGCCTGCTTTGTGCTCCAAACCTACGCCTGGCTTTCTCCTGATGGAAAATATGGTGCACACTTCAAGTCCTTGAAAGGCCAGATTCATTCACTTTTGACCTGGGGGCAAACTTTTTCTGCCATTTTGTTTACTGAGGAGAATCTTGAGACTACAGGGTGAACTGTTAGGAAATTTTGTTTCAGCCAGGCATGATGCTAGGCCCCAGCTACTAGAGACGCTGAGGCAGGAGGATCACTTGAGCCCAGGATACAATTCTAAGCCAGCAACATAGTGAGACCATGTCTCTTAAACAAACAAACAAAAAACAGCAACAACAAAAAAAAAACTGCTTCTTTTCAGCTGGTTTTTGTTGGTTTGTTTTGTTGGTCTGGGGGGCGCCATTTGTTTTGTTGTGGTGGTGGTTGTTCTTTGGTTTTGGCTGCAGTCATTTTTTTTTTTATCCTTTGTTTTTTGGAACTGGGGATTGAACCCAGGGCTTCGTGTATGTGAAGCAAATGCTTTGCCACCGAGCTATACCCCAACCCTTCAGCTGTTTTTCAGGATGTCCTTGATACCAAAGAAGAAAAAGAAGAAGAAGAGAAGGAAAGGCGGGGAGTGGGAGGGGAAGAAAACACCATCGCAGCTAATACTGACAGAAGAAAAGCTGCAGTTGTCATCCACAGTCCCCCACCTGGACTCTGATTTGACCACAGGCCACGCTCGTGCCTGTGTGGTCGGGGTGATCCTTCAGGTTGCCATCTCCCTGTATCCCTATCCAACACTATGGCCCCAGGAAAGGTGGGGGTGACTACCAACATAGGAATGAGACTTTATGGGAAGTCTACTTGATTTTGCTGATAACCTAAAATTCTTCCAAAACATAAGGTTATCAATTTTTTTAAAAGACATGCATGAGGGGCTGGGATTGTGGCTCAGTGGTAGAGCTCTTGCCTGACATGCCTCTGGGTTCGATTCTCAGTACCACATATAAATAAATGAATAAAATAAAGGTCTATCAACAATATAAAAATATTTTTAAAAATGCATGAGCCCCCAAAGCAAAGAGAGATCCCATCCATTGGAGGGTGTGAGCCAGAAAATGCTCATGAAGAGGGTAGTTTCTTTTAAGATGTGAAGACTTGGGGCTGGGGATGTGGCTCAAGCGGTAGCGCGCTTGCCTGGCATGCGTGCGGCCCGGGTTCGATCCTCAGCACCACATACCAACAAAGATGTTGTGTCCACCGAGAACTAAAAAATAAATATTAAAAAATTCTCTCTCTCTCTCTCTCTCTCTCTCTCTCTCTCTCTCCCCCCCTCCTCTCACTCTTTCTTTAAAAAAAAAAAAAAAAGATGTGAAGACTTCCACAAAGGAAGAGGTAAGGGAAGTTGTTACAAAGGGAGGCAACATGGGCAAATTCAGAGCAAAGGCGAAGGCGAGATGGTTGGAATGGGTAGCAACTGGCTTTGCCAAGTCTATCAGAATACAGGTGAATAGTGAGAAAGATTAGAAATGGTAGTACATTCATTTGTTAAACAACAATTATTGAATGCTTGCCACATGCCAGGTACCGTTAAAATAGGAATAGAAAAGTAAATACCCCCATCTGCACAGAGTTCATATTCTAGTGGCTGTGCTACAGGGGTCTTCAATACCAGAGAAGGGGTTAGTACTTAATTCATCAGGCACTGGGGAGCCAGAGAAGGTTTTTGAGCAGGAAAATAAACATATATTCTTGGAGGGGGTGGGAATACCAGGGATTAAACTGAAGGGCACTCAACCACTGAGCCACATCCCCCATCCTATTTCATATTTTATTAGAAACAGAGTTTCACGGAGTTGCTTAGCACCTCACTTTTGCTGAGGCTGACTATGAACTCATGATCCCCCTGCCTCAGCCTCCCCAGCTGCTGGGACTACAGGTTGTGCGCCACCATGCCCAACTAACATATATTGTTGTCTTTGCAGTTTCCATGGTAACCAAAGAACAACAGCTTTTGTTTATTTTACTATAATGAAAATTCATAAAGTGTATTAGCCCCTCAAGAAATCTAATACTGCTTCACTACTGAACATGTTATAAAAGCCCAAAATCATTATATAAATAGTTCTCAACTAAAACTGAGGGGCAAGGCACTTCCCCGCTGCTCAGTAATCTGATGGGGGAATTTCAAACTGTCTGAAGTTTAAACTACATGCAAACTCTCAGACTTCTCTCTAGGATGGCAATGACAACCTCCACTCTATCTTCCAGGATTTGGTCAGAAAAACAGAAACCATCCAAGGTATTTCAATGAAAGGATTTAATATGGAAACTGCACTAAAATTGTTGAAAGGGCTGGGGAAGCAAAGGTCAAGAAAATATACTATTAGCTTCCAAAAAGTCTGGAATTGCAGTAATTTCAGAAAATACCCACTGGTGATCTTAGCCTCCTGCAACACCAAAAGAGACGATTTTCAGGAGGGTACACAACGAGTATTGCAAAATTTCACATCCGCCATTGACCAAAACCTACATGCTTGCCTGCAGCTACCACGGGAGAAATAACAATTTTGTTTTTCTTCTTTCCTTGCAAATTTCTTCTTATTAGCAGAATGTAGATCAGAACTCTGATACAGAGGGATGCTGGGCATATAGTTGCCACACTTATCATACAATACAAGAGAAAGCATAGATGGAACTAGAGATGAGAGATGATTGCAAAAAAAAATCCCTACTGTGAGTTGAATTATGTCTCCCCAAAAGATGTGTTCAAGTCCCAACCCCTGTGAGTGTGACCTTATTTGGGGTTTTGCAGATGTAATCAAGTTAAAATGAAGTCATACTGAATGTGGGTGACCCTAATCCTGTGATTGGTGTCACATACACAGGTAAATTCAGAGACAGGAAATGGTGCCAAATGCAGAGGAAGACCAAGGTTGGAATAACATTATGTACAAGTCAAAGAAAGCCAAGGAGTGCCAGCAAACTTCAGAACCATTCAAGGTATTTCAATGAAAGGAAGAGGTGAGGAAAGATCCGCCCCTAGCACCTTCAGAAGGAGCATGACACCTTTGTTTCAGATTTGTAGCCTCCAGAACTGTAGGACAATAAATTTTTGTTGCTTTAAGCCACCAGTATATGAGAATTTGCTGTAATAGTCCTAGAAAACTAATGCAACCACAATCACACACACACACACACACACACACACACACACACTCATGTGTGCACAAGTATTCTAAAGCCTACTGTTCTAGTAAGCCACTATTACAGATAGGACATGTTGTAGAACAGAGGTTGGGTGGAAGAATTAGAAGATGAATAACTGCAGTTTGGGATGGGTGCCCCTACATTTAGTGTCACATCAACATGGAAATATAGGACAAGAATCCTCCTCCACTATAGTGGTAGCCCAAAATGGACATGAGTACCTAAAAGATAATCCTGCATTCACCAGATATGAAAAGCTGATGACCTTCTTAGTCTTGGTAATTGCTCAAGGAGCTACATGTCTCCTGCACATATTGGCACGCAAAGTATTTTTCATTGATTTGCTTGGTGTACAGCTATGCTGATTTAAAAGCAGCTAGAAAATCCATTTCTAAAATAGAAGGGCCCTCTTCTAAAAGCATATCTAGTTACCAAGTTCTTGATGTTCTTGGATCCAAATGGTATTGGAAGGGGAGGCAGAGCCTGTCTCTGCTCTCCATCTTTTCCTCAAGCCATAGGTCCATGAGTCACTTAAGTCACACTACCCAGGATGTTTGGTATATTCCTTGCTTCAAGGGTCATCCTTTCCTTAGACAGGTGTCCCAGAATTAAACAGAAGAAGCCTGGGAGTGGGCAAGTTGGCAAAAGGAAGAGAGGACTGTTGGGCTGTGGTATGTGGGTAGAGGTAAGACATAAGATGATACCAGAAACCTGAAAATATTGTGCCTTCAATCTGAGTTCTAAAGAAACCCATGTTCCTAGGTGGTATCAAAGAGACCATAGTCTCTTCATTTCCCCGGGCAATATTTCTCCAACAGAGTGAATCTCAGAATTTAAAAAAAAAAAAAAAAAGAAACCACATGATAAAGAGCAACCACAGTCCTAAACATGAGAAGTCTGGACAGAGCACCCACTTTTGTTTGGCCATCAGGGAGAATGACCAAGAAGCAGAATTGAGCATTGTCTATTTGGCCCAGTCTGAAGGCAGGGAGCTACTGATCATGGAGTTCCTTTCCACCTGACTAGAATGAGTTTCAGTTAATGCTTGGGGTTTCTTCCTTGTCTTTAGCAACAAGGAAGCTGCACACTCCACAGGATTCCTTCCTCAGTCAAATGACTAGACATGTCGGAGAACTTCCATGAGCAGAAAATCTCACCACCTTTTCCAATTACATGAAACTTCATGCCAAAAGACTGTCAGAGGTGAGCCTTTGACTTGCAGGATTTTCCTACTAAAACCTTGCAAAACCAGGCATATGTTTGTTTTTTCCATTCCAACCTGTCTCTGGAGGCTTCTCTGAAAGGCAGCCCAACAATGAGTGCTGTGGTACTGACATGTTCTGCCCTAAGCCAGACTCCCAGATACTTTGGCTGCAGGGCTCGTCTTTACATGATGCTTATCCAGGTTTAAGTCTTTGAGTCTCCTGTTTGACATCAGCCCAGGAAAATGCAGAGGCAATAATCAGCTAGTGACTGCACATTTGCAGGTTTTGCCCAGAGGTGATTTCTTTTCCCTCATCAAAATTCATTACCATGAAGATGGTAGGTTTTCTCATTAATAACCATGACAGTGACCAGCCCTCCTCATTTATCAACTTATTGCTCATCCCAAATGTCAAGTGATCTAATATGATTAGGTAGCTATGTGCAAGTGTCTCCCAACTCAGCCCCCTTCTGGACAATCTAGGAGACAACCTGGTTTTACCTCTGCGTAACACTGAATCATCGTTAAGGACTCTTCACAGGTCTGTGGAATCTTAGAGTTCAGTGGAATCTCAATATTAGTCAATCTATTCTCCCTGCCTCTAGACAGAAATGTATGCAGGCTATTTAGGATAGCAGTCATATCTAATCCACACCCACAACTATGGATACATTCTGTATATATATATAATAAGTGCCTTACGGTGCACTTAGTACTTCATATGCACTGGAACTACTCCAGAGGGTATTATTATTCCCAGTTTATAATGGTGTAAATCAAGCTTGAAAGAGGTTAAATAACTCATCAAAATCAATGGCAGAGGTGAAATTTAAACAGGCATTGCTGCTACCCCAGAGGGTGCTTGCAACTAGGAGAGTTGTGTTGTTGTTGCTGTGTTTGTTCTTTTCACGTGAATCCGTGCTATCTGTCTTTCAATAGTATTCAAAAGTATTTTGAACGTGTACAAGATGCACATTCTTTTCTTCATCTTTTAATTAACTGGATCTGCAAACTCTGTTTCTCATGCATCCTTGGTGTTTCCCAACCCCTCCTCTGGGCAGGCTCTTCCTAAAAAGTCTAATTTTAATGCCTCCCCTCACAATGTGCAATGTGTGCCCACTCTCCCTTATTTGGTCTTGAGGGAAAGCAGAGCAGATGCTTCCTATTTTTTTTTACACAGTTGAAGATTGCTGACCGTGTGTGTGTGTGTGTGTGTGTGTGTGTGTGTGAGAGAGAGAGAAAGAGAGAGAGAGAGAGAGAGAGAGAGAGAGAGAGAGATTTCTAACTGCAGAAAGGAAGGTAATTCTTTTCTACAAGTAATTTGGAAGAGACCTACATTGGTAGGTAATCTCCATCTTCTCTGCATATTCAGGTGGCTTTAGTTTCATTGTTAAGTGTCACAGTCAAAATGGAAGACTTAGCATGACATTTATATCACCACAAGTGCCAATGACACTCTTGTCTTATGAATAAACAGTTTCTACTCCTTATGGCCTATGATTCATGGCCCAGACTGATCAAAGTCAAAAAAATTAACATAACATCCAAGCTTTGAGTAATGAAGACTTAAAGAAACTACAGAGAATCCATTTGTCTCTGAAAAAGTCTTCCAGGAATCACCAGAATTAACTTTATCAGAAACAGCAGCAAATCTGGCTTTGAGGGCAGTTGCATTATTTCCAAAGAGAGGATGCGTCTCTTAACTTCCCTGCTTTAAAGATAAGGGACATTTAAAGGGGAAAATGAGGCTTTCAATGATTCTGGGTTTTTTAAATTTACACATAAAAATCGTACATATGTATGGTGTACAATGTGATGTTATAATGTATACATTGTGGAAGGATTAAATCAAGCCAATCAACACAGCCATCTCCTCACATACTTGGGTTTTTGTGTGTGTGTGTGATGAGAACATTTAAGATCTGCTGTCTTAGTAATTTCAAACATACATTTACCAAAGCCACCATGCTATACAATAGATCTCCACAACTTATTCATTCTAAAATGACTGATCTTTAAAATTTTTTAAAATTGTTTAATTACCTAGTTTGATAGAGTCCTCTGGAGGACTAGCTAATTAAGTGTGTATGATTTCTAACAGCACTACATCATTAGTAGCAGCTATGCACTTAGTACCATTTTAATCTCCTTCCGAGTACTAACATATCATAAAAGGTGTCACAGACCAAGAACACGTTCATTTCAAACACCTAAATGTAGGACAGTCAGATATTTTTCAGGTGTCAGGGTACCAAAGTTGGCTCTTTGAAGGGCATAGAAGCCTTTCAAAGACTTCTGTGGGTTACTTTCTATCTTTAGAGAAAACAGATCGCTAAATTGTGTTCAGTCAGATTTTAAAAGACTTTTATACTCCCACCCCAGTCGGAAATATTGTGTCTGGTGGTACCTGGCCACTACTAATGCATCAGAGGTTATAGGTCTAGAAATTTGCATTTTCAGAAGTTCTTCCAATGATTTTCATGCCCAAAGTCATTATAGACTGTCTAGGTCCTAAGTAGACTTGAGACTTGAGCCAAGAGAGGCCCACATGGGGATGAGCAAGTTTGTCTCAAGGAGGAGGAAAAGGCCAAGAAGTGATGTTGTTCCTGGTCTCAACTCAGTTTAAGAACTGCTCAGCCTACAGACAGGGTCAGGTAGCAGGTGAATCCACCTCCTGTATTGGAGGCACTACGGTACAGCAGGGGAGAAGAAAGCAAGCATTCTTGAGTCGCCACCTGGCTGGTAAAGCTGACTCTGCCTCTGGTAAGCTGCAGGAGCTCTAAAAGTCACAAAACCTCTCTCAGTCTGTTTCCTCATTTCCACAACAGAGATAAAATAGTAGCTACCACATAAGGATGTTGGAAAGTTTGAAAGAGCTTTAAGTGCTCACCACAATACTTTATTCCTAGTATGCAGAGGCTTCTATTATCTCTCCATTGTGACCAAGTGTGGATGTAGATGTATGTGCCTGAAAAGGAAAACTTTTCCTCTACCCTCTTGGGTTTAGTAAATGGAGACCTGCAGATTTAACAGACCAAAGACAGATTCACAGAAGAAAAGGAATACAAAATGACTTGATTTTTTTAAATTTTATTTTATATGCTTGCTGGTTCCTAGAAGTGTTTGCCTAAAGGAGCTCATAGTACTTCTTAACAAAGGAGAGAGAGTTTGAGCTTCAGAGAAAAAGGATTATATGAAAGTGACCCAAAAAATATATGGGGGAATTAATGGAAGGTGATATTCTAGCGAGGTTCCTTTCGCAGATAAAACTTAGTGCCAGTTCTCCGTCTCCAGTGACGAGGGTCACGTTCCTCATTCTGGTACAGGAGAAAGAGACTTGATGCCACCTTCACAAGGGGAAATTCATGCTCTATTTTAGTCAGTAAAGGAAGACCAGAGAGCTCTTCCTGCTTTCAACTCAAAATAATCCTTACGTCAAAGTGGCAGGCAACAAGGTGGCATATCCCAATCTCCCTCATGTGTCGATGGTAAAGTCTGTAGCCTGGACACCACGAGCACCTCATGATGACCCATTGGACCACCCACTCTCCAGGATGTGAAGCAAGTGGGTCAAAATAACGGGAAAAGTTTGAGAACTACAGTGATTTATAATAACTTGGCATAATTTCTCGGTGAACACCTGGGAATATATATATCATGTGAGTAAAAGATATGGGTAATATAAGTTGGAGCTGCTTATAACTGACAGATCATTGCCTAATGGAAGAATCCCTTGGCTGGGTCTCCTAACAGAATCTCAGGCCCTGGCCAATCATTGCACTTCTCTGGGCGACACTTCCCTCACCTGTCACAGAGGTGTCACATACCTTCTGCAGAGCAGTAGGAGAATTAGATACATAGTAAGAAACTCGGGGCTACTCTTCCCTCAAGCATTATTTTACCCCATCTCCCTGCAGGGATTGCTGAAATATGAACTTAAGTGACAATAGGTAGGCCATATATCCCCAGCTCTTCAAAACTCACACCAAGAAAGTGACCAGGAAGTCTTTGCTTTATTTATTTTTGTGTATGGGGTTTTATTTATTTATGTGTTATGCTGTGTTTGGTAGAAAGAGAGAGAGGAAGGAAAGAAAAGGGGGAAATGAAATATTTCCAGAGAGCAAATAGGCTTTTCCTGAGAAAGCTTCAGTGATTGGGGAGGCAGCAAAGCTGACGCCAGATTCCACTTCTGCCTTATTCCTCCCAAGCAGTGGTCCCCCAGGAGGAGGTTAGGCCTTGGGCCAACCCCAGGAACAAGCAGGGCTCTCTCAGGACTATTTATAGTGTGGGGCTGGTGGGCAGATCTTTTCTGATGGGGATATTTCCAGCTCTTTCTAATTCAAAACAGCTCTTGACAGCCCTGGGCCATAACAGTGTGTGTTTAAGTGCTTTTACATATCACTATCCTGGGTCTCCCTGGATGCATAGATTAAAACAATATTAGTCATCATTGTTTACTCCACTGAGTAAAATAAATCACTCAGTAGTGGCCATTCATTGCTTTCCTTCGTATTGTAGGAGAAGATCTCTTTTCACTGACATAGCCTTTTCCATAGGCAGGAAAGATAAAACCGGACTGTAAACATGGCTTCAGCTGTACTTGCTTTAAGTATGTTTTAAGATTCCTTTTTTTTTTTTTTCCCCTAAATAAGGATTCTGAGATTATAGTGTCTCCTCTCTTCAATTTAGATGGCCTTGTGAATGATGGATGTGCCATCGCCAAGGCCCACCAGTCACTGATATTGAACAGTTCTGATGAAATACCGCAGCCTGCTTAAATTGTTTTCCAGAGACTCAGACTATTAAGAAAACAGCTCCAACTGCCAGACCTAGACCCTGGTAAGCAGTGTGCCTTTATATGGTAAGAAAGTGTGAGCTTGCCAGCATAGCTTCAGGTTGTCACCCAAAACGAAGGAAGTAGAGATGAAGAATTTATGGGATTGAAACTGAGAGAACCTTAAATCACTTGTCTTAGGGCTTATCTTGCACAAGGATGAATTTGGTTGGGGAAAAATGGCAGTTGTCTTCAGGGTTTTTTTTTTTTTCCTTGTGGCTACATGAAACAAAAATTTGTAATAATATCAACTTTGTTGAGTAACTGGTCATCCAATGGACACCAAAAAAGACTTTTTTTCAGAGCTGAGGATCCAAGCCAGGATTTACCACTGAGCTACATCCCCAGCCCCAGAATGCATTTTAAAATTTTATTTTATTTTTTGAGATGGAGACTTGCTATGCTACCCAGGCTGGTCTAGAACTCCTAGGCACAAGTGGTCCTCCCACCTCAACCTCCTAGGCTGGGACTACAGGGCGGTGCCAGCATGCCTGGTCAAATGCACTTAATCATAAGTATATATCATACTGAAGAACAACTTAATAAGAGCGACCTAGAATCTCATGATTTTAAACACTTTTTTATATTATAAGGCATTGCCACAATATTGGGCTATACTACATACTTGATATTCTGTTTATCTAAACTTACATGTTAACTTGAACCCAGAACCTGAGAGTAGAGGTTGGCTGAGTCATGGATCCCTTACTTATACTTTTTTTATTTCTCCCTCATATTTTTTCCCTTTGAAATTACAAAACTGAGATATGTCAATGCAGAAAATTTGGAAACCAAAAAAAAATGTGATGAAAAAACTACCACATCCGGGCTGGGGTTGCGGCTCAGTGGTAAAGCACTTGCCTTGCACATGTTTTGCTATTATAAAAGTTCTATGATGCACAGCTTTGTACCTATATACTGGCTGTAACTGAGCTAATTTCCTTAGGATAATTACCATAGGCATAATTGTTAAGCTTTTGGTCACAGACTTTACTGGTAAGAAATGTCATAGCAGATAACCCTCCCCCAACTATGTATTTAAAGTGCCCATTTTGCCAATACCCTTACCATCATGGATGTTGTAGTTTTAAAATAAGAATTTGTCAACGTGATACCAAAAAGAAAAAAATGGAGATAATGTCACATTGCTTTCATCTGCACTTTTTTTGTTGTTGCTGTTTGGTGCCAGAATTAAACCCAGGGTCTTACACTTGCCAGGCAAGCCCTCTTCCACTGAGCTACATTCTAGCCCATGCTTTTTATTCTTAACATATTTTATTGTATGTATTATTACTTTTTTCTTTTTTGACTAGTTTATTTGTTCTATTTGCCATTTTCATACTTAACTGTTTATATCTTTCCCAAAGCTCCATGTATGAATGGCGACTATTGGGAGGTGGTGAACCCTGTAGAAGGTGGGGCCTAGTAGAAGGAAGTCAGACCACTGGGAGTGTGCCCTTGAGGGGGATATTGAGACCCTGACCCCTTTCTTTCTCTCTGTTTCCTGGCCTCCATGAGGTAAACATGCTCTCCACCATGATGTCACAGATGCAAAAGCAACAGAGCCAACTGACCATGAACTGAAACCTCTGAAACTTTGAGCCAAAAGAAATCTTTCCTCCTTGTATGTTTATTCTCTCAGGTATTTTGTCACAGCAACAGAAAGCTGACCAATGTAGTTACAATTTTATATTTCTGTGCTTAATTACTAAACTGTTAAGAATTTGTTTTGGAGTAGGTTTTGAAGTAGGGAAGCTCAGGGAAATGAGGGAAGTTCATTTAATCATTTCTCAGATAGTTAACCCATACTGAAAAGTTATTTATGGGATTAGCTACATTTTACACTCCAATTTGTAATGAAAGCTTTGCTATATACTAATTAAAAAAAAATATATATATATATATATATATATATATATATATATATATATATGGCTTATTTATGTACATTTCAAGCTTTTCTAATTTCTTTCTTTTGTCTCTTCATCTACCAGTAAAAATATCAAAGCTATATTGACTTTATAAATATGTTTTGACATAGTAATAGATATCCTGTCAGTATTATTTCAACATTTACTGTTACCAGGTGAATTAGGTGAATAAACGATGATAACCAATATTATCATCGGTTATTCACCTAAACTGGGCACTCATTTGTAAGTTAAAAAATAATGTTTGGATTTTGATTAGGACTGTGCAGTGAACGTTTAAATTAATTTTGGAAGAATTGCTTTCTCTAAAATAATGAGACTTATCATCCAGAGGCACAGTCTTCCAATTTGTCTAGCTACTTTTGAAGTTTTGCAGTTTCCCTTATATAAATATTTTGACTATTGTAAGGTTTTCCTCCTCATTATTTTGTATTGTAAATTTTAAACAAACTACTGGTTTAAGGCATTTTACTGAATTCTCTTTAATTTTGAAGAGTTTTTATTGATATTTTTAGATTTTTTCTGGGTGGTCAATTGTATAATCCACAATGATAATTTTGTCTCTTATTTTCCAATATTTAACTTTACTTATTTTTTCAAGGTCTAATTGCTTTTTATCATTTCCAGAATGATGATGAACAATAATAGTTAACTATCTTGCTAGTTTTCTATTTTAATAGGAAAGATGAAAGCTAATATTCTTTAAGTGTTTAAACAAATTAGCAGTATAAAACTCTGTTCCAAGCAATTTAGGAATTAACTCATTAAATCTACCAAACTGTTCTTTGAGGTATGGTATCATTTTTATTCCCATTTTATAGGGAGAGAAACTGAGACACAGAGACACCAAGTAACTTATACAAAGTCATACTGTAAGTTCCTGGCAGAGCCAAGATTTGGATACAGGCATTCTGATGAGCAGGCTGGTAATAACCTGATTTTGACTCTTATGACTCTTTCTGGCCATGAATTGGGACAGGAAACAGATTAAAGGAGTTCTAGTGGCCTCAGCAGTATCTAGCATCTCAGACTGTCAATGCTAGCCTACAGAGGACAGCCATCATGGAGTTCTCCAGTGTCAGTGGGGATGGGGTTCCAGAAGAACAAAGGTCATGGTGCCCTCCACCACTGGAGGCAAGGGTGGGGCATCCTTACCATAAAGTTCGCAACAGAGGCTGGGGCCACTGTGTTGTTCCCAAGGATAAGAGAGATGTCAGACAACAAGTATGTTCCTTGGTTTGTATGATCATTAAAAGTAGATGAGAAGACTGGAAAGCAGTATGGAAATTCCTCAAAAAACCAAGAATGGAACCACCATTAGACCCAGCTATCCCAGTGCTCAGTATTTATCAAAAATAACTAAAATCAGCATAGTCTAGTGATATAGCCACATCAATGATTAGAGCAGCAAAATCATGATAGCCAAATTACAGAATCAGCCCAGATGCCTGTCAATAGATGAATAGATTGAGAAAATGTGGCATATAATTTTACTAAGCAATAAAGAAAAAATGAAATTATAGCAGTTGCTTGTAAATGGATGGAACACTAAGTGAAATAAGCCAGACTCGGAAAATCAAGGGTCGAGGGGCTTGGGTTATGGCTCAGTGATAGAGCACTTACCTAGCATGTGTGAGACACTGGGTTTAATTCTCAGCACTGCATATAAATAAATGAATAAAATAAAGGTCCAGCAACATCTAAAAACATGTTTTTATAAAAAACAGAAAATAAAGGGTTGAATGTTTTCTCTCATATGTGGAAGCCAGAGTAAAATAAAGGGAAGGATGCAGGTATAGGGAAGATCAGTGGAGTAGAGGAAGGAATTGGAGAGGGAAGGAGGAGGAACAGCAAAGGGGAGGAAATATGGAATGAATTTAACAAAATCATGCTATGTGCATGTATAAATATATCAGTAAACTTTACCTTTATGTGTATGTAGAAAGTATCAATCAAAAACAAATAAATTTATGAAACAGAAATGAAGGTAGATGAGCAGGGCTGAGGTTATACCTCAGTGCTAGATCCTGGGTTGAATAGCCAGCACCACAAAAAAAAATAAAAAGTAAATGAGCTTCCATGGGAAGTAGCCCACACCTATAATCCCAGCTACTTGGGAAGCTGAGGCAGAAGGATCGCAAGTTCAAAGGCCAACCTGGGCAAATTCACCCGAGACCCTATCTCAAAATAAAATAATAAAAAAGGGCTGGGAGTGTGCTCAGTGGCAGAGTACTTGCCTAGCATGGATGAGAACCTGGGTTCAATCCCCAGTACCAAAATAATAATAATAATAATAAGAGTGGAAAGTTGACTTAAGCTACTCCAGTGGACAGTCATGAAGGCTCAGCCAGTTTCCATCTGAACCAATTCTCAGATCTAGAACAGATCAAGTGAAGGGGTGTCTGGGTTACCAAGTAGTAATTCCACCAGTTCTTCCCCAAATGACAGCACTATTTACCTGTGTGATTGCACACTGGAGAAAGGAGAACATCCGTATGATTTTCCAAGGGCTACTGGATACAGAATCTTAGTTGACCACGACCTTCAAGACTCAACATCATTAGAGCATCCCTCTTACAGAGAGGTCATTAGAAGTCAGGTGATAAGGAATCTGGGCCCAAATCTGTCTTGTTATAGATTCAGGGTGTTGATAGGCCCACCTTGTAATCATTTCTCTAGTAGCTCTTGAGTGCACCCTCTGGATGAACATGGACTGCAGAATCTCATCTCAGTTACCTGGCTTCTGAAACGAGAGCCTCATGCTAGTTATTAAGCTATTGTCTCTCAGCTTCAACCATCCCCATCTCTTCCACCTCCCCACACGGGATTGTCTGTTCTGCTTTGTGATGCTTGGACTGTAGCTCTGCAAACCACATGTCTGCTTGGCCGGCTGCCTCTACATTTGCCTCTGCCAATAGGGGAAACTAGAGGGACAGGAAGACATGTGCCTGTCATTTGCTTCATGCTCCTATCAGCATCACCTCAGTCACTTCTCACCTTGGCATTGGCAGTTTGCTTCAGTTACAGCAGTTTTTGCAGTACCCACGGGACCCATCTCATAGTGGGCACCAGAAGCACTAGCATCAGTCAGCCAGGGTCTCCTCTCCCTCAGCTTCCTCAAAGCCCAGGGGGCTCCTCCTCTGAGTTCGGGGTCGTCAGCATACACTGAGGAGTGGCCCCCTTTCAGAGGTCTGAATTTCTGTTCCTATCCAGGCTTCTGCTATCGACAATCCCAACTTCCTCCCTTATCCCCCAGCCCTAAGTGTGCTGGCTGCAGGTCCCAGCTCTGAAGTGCCTTAGTGTTCTCTCTCTTTCCCTTTCCAGGTCAATAACTACTTAGCAATGCTTTTCATTATGTTGTCTCTGTTAAAATAATGGGAGGAGTCTCTGTCTCCTGACTGATACATTATAGGAAAAGCCAGATGAAAACCTTGAAATTGCCCTCCTCTGCCTCTTACAAGAAAATCAGGAATTAGGAGGAATAGCAGGGTTTGGGGCCATCCCAAAGACTTAATGGAGGCCGACTGCAGTGCCCACCATGTCCCCTTTAGTTCAGCAGTCTATCCTCCAGAAAGAGCCAGTCAGATCATCCTGCTGATGGTGCGCTATTCTAAACCAAGTATTAACCCCAGCTACAGCTACTGTTCCAGATGGAGTGTTTTTACTTCAACAGATCCACACGGCCTCTGGCACTTGGTACCAGGCTATTGAATTGGAAAATGCATTCTTTTCAACCCCTACTAGAAAGGAGATTCAAAAGCAGTTTGCCCTCACTTAGAACAGACAGAAATACACCTTCGTTGCCCTGCCCTACAGTTTAACAGAATCGGGTTCATCCGGATATTCTATAGGAAGCCCCGTGGCTTCACTGTGCTGCCGGCAGCTGAGTCTTGCCTGTGGATGGTGGCAGGAGGCCGTCGGTACTCTGAATGCACTCGTCAGACATACGTGTGGCAGAGGAAGAGAGAAATCTCAAATAATCAAGGGCTTTGCCTAGATCAATGAAGTGTTTAGGGGTTCAGTGTTTTGGGACATGCCAGGTCACTCCTCCAAGGAACAAACTCAAATCATATACTTTTCCCTTCCTACCACTAAGAAAATGGCAAAATGTCTGCTAGATCTTTCCCCATTTGGAGAGTGCACCTGCCACACTTGTAAATAACTGCTCAAGCTCATATAGCAGAAGGCTTCTAATTTGGCAGAGGTGTTGTGGGCCCAACGTGTCCCCCTGAAATTCACATGTTGAAGTCCTAAGCCCCAGAACCTCGGAATGTGGCTATTATTAGTCAGAAGGTAACTTCTTCAAGAGGTGGTTTAGTTAAAATGAGGCCATTAGAGTGGGTCTTAATCCAATCGACTCCTACCCTCATAAGAAGAGAAATTTGGACACACATAGAAACACCAAGGATACTCATGCAGAGAGAGTATCACTCACTCTGGGTGACAGGACCTGAACTGGCGCTGGCTCTCCAGACAGGCCCAGGTGAGAAGCTCTACAACATAAATGCCACATCGATACACAGGGAGAAGGCAGCAGTCCACAGGCCAGAAAGAGAGCCCACACCAGAAACCAGCCCTGCCAGCACCTTGATCTTCAACTTTCAACCTCCAAACCTATGAGAAAACACATTTTGATCATTCAAGCCTAACAGCCTCTGGTATTTCGTTAGGGCAGCCCTTCCATACTAGGTGACCCAGAAGGTTCCATGGTGCCAGAGTCTAGAATCTGTGACAAGGCTCTTTGAGAGAATCACAAGCAGACAGCTAGAGGTCTGGAGCCAGACCATGCCATTGGCCTCAGACAGCTCCTCACCACTCAGAAAGTTGCTCCTGAATGCCACTGGGCCAGAGAGCGACCAAGCACCTGGGTTTTGTACAGTGACCATGCACCCACACTGCTTTATGGGTAGGCTATCAACGAGTCTACCAAGGCCTAGGATTGCACAACAACAACAACAACAACAATCATAATCTAAGATTTAGACCTCTCAGAGATAATGGTCTGGGTTATTCTACCAAGGCAAGAACCCTAAAAAAACAGAGTTCTTGCCAAGGAGGAGGGGAAGCTACACATGGTAAAAGGAAAGGGAGATGATGAATGAACCTCCTGGGATAAACCCTCCTGGATAAACTGCAGCAGCACACAGTGAAACTCTGGTCCAGTATTTTTTTTTAGTTGTCCATGGATGTTTATTTTATTTATTTATGTATTTATATGTGGTGTTGAGGATGGAACCCACTGCCTCACACATGCCAGGCAACCACTCTACCACTGAGCCACAACCCCAGCCCCTGATCAGTAATTTTCCTGTTGTCTTTTTTCTTCTCTTTATTTGTGACCTTGAAGAATCAGTGATAGGATAGAGTAAACCTATGGGACACAGGTGGATCTAGGTGACACAGGATCTGGACTGCAGCACCCTGCTGTCATATTTATGTCAGCACTCTGCCCATGTCCCCTTACCTCTAATACCTTAGAGCACACCAGCCTCTCTATCTGTCAGCACCTAGATTCACCAGCAATGAGTGGGAGAACAGGATCCCTCTGGCCTACAGAGCAACTCTAGTCCTATGCACAGCAGGCCAGATGTGCAGAGAAATTACACCAGGCCCCCCAGAAGCAGCCTTTGACTACCAATGGATGGGAGCTGGTGTTTAATTTTTCATTTCCCTTACCCAAGTGTGGGTAACTCTTAAGGGCCATGTTCTAGCCTGCCACTCAGAGTTCCCCAGAGGAACTAAACTTTGGTTACCTACAGTGGTTTCTTACTTTATAAGAATCATTTTTAAAAAAATATTTTTTAGTTATACATGAATACATTAGATTTATTTGTTTATTTATTTTTATGTAGTGCCAAGAATCGAACCCAGTGCCTCACATGTGAGAGGCAAGTGCTCTGCCACTGAGCCACAACTCCAGCCCTTGACAGGAATCTTTATTTGCTACCTTCTCTCCCTGTGTTATTTACTCCTCTACCACACTTTCTGTGATCCTTTCCAAATTATTATGATTTTCTGTATTGTCTCAATCTCTTCTGCTAGGAGAACTCAAGTAAGTATAAGACACTACACCCACCAAAATATGCAATCTCTAATAAACAATGCACCCCTCACTTGTTCCTATTATTATCTGGGACTGCTTGCCACTACACATGCAAAAAAAAAATCACAAAAGTAATGAAAAGAAAATACTTTGGTCTTTTGATAGATCAATACTTCTGAGATAAGTCAACGACACTGTTTTCTATGGGCACAATCCCTGGGTCCCTGCCTAAGGGAGCAGAGGGCAGAGGATGCATTGTCTCCTTATATTTTTCACACATCACCCTTACTGGATCTAAAACCCGGGTATGCCATAAGGCATTCCTTAAATCTGCTGCATTTGCCTTTTATATAATGAGCAGGATTTCCTCCGAGATTCTTGAATTTGTTGTCGTTAGCGTGCCTTTCAGGCATCGTTGTAAAATTCTATATTTTCTCTGTCTTCATTTTCTGTACCATCATAGTTATTTTAATGAAAGCTGAATGATATTGCCTGGTGGAGGTTGCTGGCCATGAGATTTTGCTCCGAATGCCTGCAGTATTCCATCTCAAGAAGTCGTGGTGGCTGGAATTCCCAGGGTTCATGGGGGCTCCCCTTCTGGAATAAAGCAGCCTTCCCACATAGAGCCACAGAAGAGATGTACCAGCCGCAACAGTAAGCTGCATTGTGTAAATTCAAATCCTCATTATCATGGTTCCTCAAATGATCCCTAAGAAAATTATTCATGATCTTGAGAGACAAAGAGATGGACAGAGAAAAGAGGGAGGGTGAGGGGGGAGAGAGAGAATGAGAGGAAAAAGAGATCGGAGGGTCTACGTTTCAAAGAGGACTTAAGTCGTAATAATTTCTCCAGAGACCTAATAAATTGGTCATTCAATAATGCTCGGAATATTTTGAGAAGAATTTAAAAACTATTCCATTTTATAGTCAGCACTACTGACCATTTCATTCTGCAAGTGACATTTTAATGGGCAAACAATCACAGTGCTGCAATAAATCCTGCAGTATAGGAGTGATTTTCCTTTTGGGCTGGGTCATGATTTGAGTGATTTTTCATGGGTTAAGTTCCATTATTATCTGGGTGACACCTCTTGTAATAATAACCTTGCCGTGTTCCCCATCTTGTCATATTTATCTTTCCTGACCAGCTGCCATTCACACTGTGACCCTAGGATGGTAGCGAGCCTGCCCTGACCTTTGCAGCTAGTAAACCCAAAGGGGCTAAAGTGCCACCAATCTATACCAACCCTAATTAGCTCTCTCCAGCAGCTCTAGGAAAGAGTCTGTGCTTCGAGATCTTTCTATTGCTTGATAGAAAGTTAACCCATGCTGGGAAGGAAAAACCAAAAGGGAAACACCTTGGAAAATGGAAAGACTTTCCTGGCCAGATTGCAATCCTGTTTCAGCACTTCCAAAGCCTTCTTGTGTGACTTTCAACACTTACTCTTGGGAAGTGATATTGATGTAGGGATTCAAATACACATTTGGTGCAAAGCACCCAAAAGGTGCTAGAAAATGAGGAATCACAAGACCAGTAAGTAGACCATGGCTAGCAAATAAGTTGCATTGCACAATTGAATATAACACATATGGGTCACCAAGTGTGACCCATATACCTAATCTCTTTGAATCCATTTAATATTGCTAGGGACTATGTTTTGGAATCATCTCAGATCTTTTTATTCAGCAGTGAAAATCCCATAGAACTGTACTTATTTAACTTTAATGAGAGTTAAGATTTGCTGGAGAGGTCATCTTAAACTCCAACTTAAGATTCATATTCAGATGGTCTGAGATAGGACTTAAGCAAACATGGACCAAGTTTATCCTGAATTTTGCTTTTAAAACTTCCAATGAATAAATGAGAATTGTGGTAAAACCTGAAGCTTCACCATGGATTAAAAGCACTGCCAATAGGGCACAGACATGCCAAGAGAGCATCCAAGACGTTGGTGTGAAGCACATTAATCCAGCCAACTCTATGACTGTCGGAGCTTTTATCACAAGTGGCCCTTTCATAGCCAAACTGCTTTCAATATCAAAAATCATCCCCAGGATTAAGAAGGCAAACTTACTCAGTATGGACCTAATTTGCTTAGAACTCTTCTAGTGATTGCAGAAAAACTCAAAAGTCTAGGAAGGCACAGTCTCTGCCTTCAAGGATATAGGAGGAATCACGTCACCCCTGTGGCATCAGAAAAGAACAATGAAATTCTAAATTGGTCCCCATCCTTAAGAAGAAAGAGACCCATGCAGGTTGCAGTGCCCAGGGAAGGATTCATGGGGGTGAGGGGCAGGGGGACAGTTACACTGAAACTTGGCTTGGAAATTCTTTATTTGGATTCAGGAAAAAAAAAAGAATAAAGAGCAGGAGCAATTATGTGCTCTCTGGAAAGAACATGCATGTCAGAAGTCTAAGCCAAATGCATCAGATTCCACCAGCTTATCAATCTCTGCATGGGCCTCAGGTTTCACTTAGCTTTAGAAATGAAGAAGTCATAGGAGGTGGGCAATGTACCAAAATTTCAACCTCCAGAGTTAGTTTTTGTAGGAAAAAACAAGTCAGTGGGTGAATGAGGACTGATTCAGGATGGGCCTGAGGTCCACGCAGAGGTCTGCTCTCACCTGCTGTGATGCATGGATCCTATATTCCATCACTCCCCTCTTACTTCTCCATTCTCCCTCTAACTGGGTCCAGTACTATATATCTCTTACGGATCCCCTAAGTTCTGAATAAATGAGAGGGGCCCCTGCAAATAGCTGAGGATCAACTCATTAAAAGGAAGTTTAAGAATTAACAAAAAACTAAACAGTGAGAGTCACCAACAACCTGGCGTAACTGCTCCCCAGGAAAGTCAGAACTGCTGCAGCTGGAGAGCCTGAGGCAGCCCAAGCCTAGGGTTAGAGGAGAAACCCAAGCTCCCCACTCCCTGGGATGAGCTATCTGAAGGAAGGGGCACCAGGGCATGAACCCGGGTATACACAGGAGAGAAAGACAATACTTGGCCAACACTTCAAGAAGATGCCTCAAGACAACCCCACAGTTAAAGTGAGAGGAGTCAGGATGTGTTTGATTGCCAGTGGTTAAGGGTGACGTTAGTTTGCTGCCAGTTTCCAACTGCACGAGAAGGATCTTTTCTCCACCCCTATGCATGGTATTTTCATGTCATTCCTACAGATGCCAGATCAGACTTCATCCCCTCTCAGCTCCACTCCGATAAGTAAAAACAGGCCCAGAGGGAGCCGAGTGGCTGGAAGGACAACACAGATCTTTCGGATGGCTGTGTAAGAGAAAAGCTTTTCTCTCAGAGAGGGTATTTCAGGCAAAGGCTCTCAAACAGATTTTCCTTTTTATCTTAAAACCCAAACATATTTCATACTATTTTTCAGAAACGAATGTGAAAGAAAAAGTCATAGGCAGTAACATGGTGACATCTGCCATCACTTTTGAAGTTTTTTACTTCCTTTGAATTGCTTGTAATTGGGTATTTTCTTCAGGTAAATGATGGTGCCTGGGTTCCTAATATCTTATAGCCATGGCTCACTATATGTAGAAATAAGTTTCCATTAATGCTTATAAATCTCACCATCAGTGAGACCCTTCTGCAATGGCCTGACAGTCTTTTGCAATGAGTGGACCCCCCACTGTCTGTACATTTCAGAATAGAGCCAAAAACTGGTGACTTCCATCAGTGGGTCCACCCAAAAATGGCCAGCAGGCTAGCTGATGAGCCCAGACTCAGAGGACTTGAGACTTGGAGCCTTCACATAACAGTTAGAAAGCAGCCTGATAAACTCAGAGTCAAGAGGGGAGACCTCATCGTGAAGTCTGCTGTCAACTCAGTCATTTATTCACTCATTGATGAGTGGGCAGGTGTTTTGTGTCTCACATTACACTAGATGCAGGTGATACCAGAGCAGATGAAATATATCAGGGTAATGGGAAATCATTGATGGATTTCAAGGTGGGGAGCAAATGTCTTAGATATGCATTTTAGAATTTCATATGACACCAGTATGGGCAAGGGATGGTGGGAGAGGGCTGTCATCTCCTTTGATACCTGGTGAGCACATGGGCACAGGTGAGGCCCGCACCCCAGTGAGTGTGGGCACTCTCTAGCTACTGCTACACCTTCTCGTCCTCCCTAGTGTCCCCCCACCTTACAGGATGCCCTGCAGCTAAATCCACTAAGATGTCAGAGGACAAGCAACCTAAGATTAAAGGTTGAACACACCAAGTAGTTCTGTGGTGGACTGACTTGTGTCACCTCAAAACCACACACTGAAATCCTAACCCCCAATGTGACTATATCTGGAGATGGGGCTTTTAGGGAAATGATAAGGTTAAGTAAGGTCATAAGAGCAGGGTCTTAACCTGATAGGACTTCTGTCCTTAGAAGAAGAGGAGGGTAATATGGTTTGGATATGAAGTGTCACTCAAAGACTCCTGTGTGAAGGATTGATCCTGAGGTAGCAATGGGCAGAGGCAGAGCTTTTAAGAAATGATTGGATCATGAAGGCTCTGAGTTTCATCAGATATGCCTGATGGGTTAATAATTTGAATGGACTACTGGGAAGTCATGGAAATTGTAGGAGGTGGGGCAGAGTTGAAGGGAGTGGGTCCTTGGGCACAGGCCTTCAGGGACTAAATCTTATCTTCAGGCCTTTAGTGTCTGTCTCATCTCCTCCCTCCCCCCTCCTCCCTCCCTCTCTCCCCTCCACCTTTCCTGGCCACCATGAGATGAGCAGCTCTGCTCTACCACACCCTCCCAGGCATGACGTTCCACCTCACCACAGGCCAATGAAGCCAGATGACCGTGGACTGAACTTCTGAAACCATGAGCCAAAATGAATCTTTCTTCCTCTAAGTTGTTTATGTTAGGTATTTTGGTCATAGTGACAAAAAGCTGGCTAACAGACAGGATACCCAAGATTCAATCTCTCCCTCTCTTCCCCTATACACACACACACACACACACACACACAGAGAGAGAGAGAGAGAGAGAGAGAGAGAGAGAGAGAGAGAGAGAGAGGGCCTTCTGAGGACTCAGCAAAAAGGCCTGCATTTGCAAACCAAGGAGAAGCCTCACCAGATATTCAGCCTATCAGCATCTTGATCTTAGATTTCTAGCCTCCAGAGCTATGAAAAAAAGAATGTCTGTTATTTAAGCTGCCCAGGATCTGTGATACAGTTGTCCCTCAGCATCCACAGAAGATTGGTTCCAGGATCCCCTTGGATACAGAAATCCTTGGATGTTCAAATCCTAATGTGAAACGTCATAGTGTTTGCATAAATCCATGCACATTCTCCCATATACTTTAAACCATCTATGTATTACTCACAAAACCTAACACATTGCAAATTCTATGTGAATAGTTGTCGTTCAGTATTGTTTAGGGAATAATGACAAGGAAAAAGTCTGTACATGTTGAGTTCAGCCTCAGGTTTTTAATATTTTTAGTCCATAGTGAGTCGGATTCATGGATGCCAAAACCACAGATACAGAGGATCAGCTATATTTTGCCCTGGCAGCTCTGGAAGACTAATAGAGTTCTAAAATAGGAAAATTAAAGCATCCCTCTATTTCCATTTTTCCATAGTTATAAATACTTTCCCCAAGTTTCCCTTCTAATGAATGGGAGGGAAGAGTTTGACACTATTTATGTTTTTTTATAGTTGTAGATGGACAGATGCCTTTATTTTATTTATTTATTTTTATGTGGTGCTGAGATGGAACCCAGTGCCTCATGCGTGTGAGGCAAGCGCTCTGCCACTGAGCTACAGCCCCAGCCCAACACTATTTACTTTTTAAGAGCAACAGAGCACCTTCTAGACTACTGAGGAAGGCAGACAGGAAGGCCTTTTAGCTACTACTCTGCTCACTAGGGTGATTTCGGTCATTAAAATCTCTCTTATGAGATTACCTATGACTCAGAGAAGCTGAGTCCTCCAGTAGAAGAACATCAGATATTTGTCATTTTGAGTTGAAGTTAAGAAAATTCAGCTATCTACACAAAATGAGGCCAAACCAAATGCATTCTTTTTTTCTTTTTGTTTTTTTAAATTTTATTTTGTTGTGTTGTACTTTAAAGCAAGTTCTAGGCAGTAGAATACTTACTACCCTCTATTTAGTTTCAGAAAATCCAGGGGAAAGTGGAGTCAGCAGTGAGCTATGAGGAAGGGATTATGAGACATCCTGATTTCCAACTGTAGAAGTTCTAATTATACAAGTTAGCAGGAGCCACAGGGCCAGGAAGTAGCAGAAGGTAATATTAGCAAGTCAGTCGATTATTGGACCAGTCAGAATAATCTAGATTATGCTGCAGTAACAAAAATCCAACCAAGGTTTACTTCTCCCTCATACAAAGTCATCTCTGGATGCCCATCAGCTCTCCAGGTAGCTTCCTTCCAAGGACCAACTTGGGGTTCATCTTCTGGAACAGGAGGCCTCTACAATCACCAAGGTAGAGAAAAACGTGGGAGAAGAGGAAGGGACTTTCTCACTGCCTCAGCCAGGAAGAGACATGTCACATCTCACTGGCTACGATGTATCACAGGCCACCAGATTTCAATGGAGTTGGGAAGTACAGTTTCCCACATGCCCAGAAGGAGATACATGAAAAAGTATTTCATGAACAGATTTTTCTCTGCCAAGTTGCCAAACAGTGCAAACTACCAAAGAGAAAGAACATTCCTGGTTATTAGAACCCAAAACTGAGTCACAAATGGAAGAGTTCTTCAGCGTGTGGCCATTGAGCCGGAATTCAGGATGCTACTCACCCTCTTCACCCTGGGATCTGGCAGATGAACTGCCTATCCTAAAACCACTAGACAAAGAAACATGCAAGCCAGAATACCCCAGCATGAAACTCTGCAAGAGATGGATAGAAAATACACTTTGAGCTGAAATGGGCTACCATCTTCCAGACCCTTCCTTTCTTAACCTAAATCTTAGGAGAGGTAGAATCACTCTACCAGAAGCATGAACAATGACAGCAGGCCTGGCCTATCCCAGGGAAAGAACTAGAAGGACAGCCCGACTCCACAAGAGGGAATATAGGGGTCCATGTGGGCAAAGATGGAAGAGAACTTAATGCACCAGACCCCTGACACAGCAGGTCAGTGTAGGGTCTTGAGCCACCCTCAAGTCTCAGTGACCTACCCATGGGCAAATATGACCTAGGAAAGGGCCCAACAGTGACCAATCAAATTGGAAGCTATAGAGGATCATCTAAAGAAAGGCTGAGCCCAGAACTCTCTCCATCACTTCCTTGAAAGAAGAGAGGGGCCAGAAGTCCACTCCTCTATGAGCACAGATTGATATGTAGTCAGAGAAACATACATAGAGAGAGAGATTCCCTTGATTATAACTGATTCCTTCCCCAGTTCAAACTTCAACAGGGCTACTGTGCTTATTGCTACAGACCAAGGCATTTGACTGCTTCGTTTTCCTTTGCCATCAACATGGCAGTCTTGGTAGTAAAAGTCTGGCCATTTGGAGACTTCTGGTACTGATTCCATTCACAATCCAAAGACTCTACATTCCGGTGACCAAAGGAAGCAGATGAAGATTGGTTTGGGGTCTTTTCATCTCTTTGTCTCTAGCACCTAGCATATAGGATATTTGATAATAAAGCATGATCTGAGTGAATGAAAGATCAAAGAAGAGAATTATGTCTTTCTCAGCAAAAGGTACTGCAACAAAAGAAGTTTCTATCATCTGTGGACATGCACAATATTGCCCTTCTGGAAGAATCATCTTATGTGTAGCTGACAGTTGGGTTGGCAGTAAAGCAACCTGGAATGGTGTCTTATGACCTTCCAAATGTGCCTCTCATCCAGCCTGAATAACCAGGGCATTTATGGGTCTGGGAAACAGAGGCAAGAGTGGAATCCTACTCCTAAATCCCACTCCATCTGCAGTTCAATGCCTACCTCTTCCATGAAGACCTCTCTGACTAATCCAAGCCTCACGAACTTTGAACTTCTAATTGTCATCTTCCCTCTATATTTAGATCTAATTGTATTTTACCCATCACCTCATTAGTAGGTTATACTGATATTTTCCTCATGTTCCTATATTGTTTTTCTCCAACTACCTTTAATACTTCTTGGAATCTTTCACAATGCATACAACATGGCAGGCATTTATTACAGATGGGTTGAATGATTCTACTAATAATTATTGTAGGTTTATTTCATGCCAAGCCCAATAAAGCATACAGTTTGTTACATTGTTTCACTCTCATAACAAAACAACTGCTATTACCTCAATCTTACAGATAAGGAAACTGAGACTTCAAAAAGAAAGTTGTCCAAATTCATTACAGTCAGGGTAAAGCTAAGATTTGAACTGCACCTGTCTGACCACAGCATTCATGCTCCTAGCAATGGATGTCTGAAAGAAAAGACTCCTTCTTTAAAATAGTCTTACATGGTTTTTTTCTCAGGGCAAGGTAGAAACCAGTTCCTGCAGTTCCATAAGTCATAAGATGATGCCCACAAATAAGAGACTAGAAGCCCGTGCTGAGTGACAATTACTGGGCTTCAACATTCAGCATAAACCCAAACCAGTACCCAGACCACTCAAAAATCAGCCTGGGCCACAGCAACCCAAAATAAGATGACTTCTCATTTCTCAATCTAGAAGTCAAAGGAAATTATTTCTGAAGTCCCCAAATCTTTATAATCACTGAACCTTATATCTTACAGAAACTATGAAGAAAAATGCCATTAGAAAGAAACAAGCAAAATCATAACCCTGGTGCTATTATTACCCTAGGTTAATGAATGGCTCTAGAATGCAAAAGAACTGTGGTTTCATCTCTTCACATCTAATTTTAGCCTGTTTCCTGCCCTTTGATTCACTCGGCCAACAGCTCCCAGAGTTAATTGGCTGCAAGGCAGAGATGTCAGAGACCAAAGTAGCTGTCACTCTCATCTCTTCTGCCGGGGTGAGCACACACTCGTTGGTGACGTGGGTGATGGGTCAGTCCCTCCAGTGGGCAGGGAGGGCCAGCTCAGAGCTTAGTTTCACAAGGATAATGAAACCTACCTGGGGAATAACTGTTTCCAGCTGAGGGGGCAATGGCACCACCTGATATCTCACAGGCAGCAGCAGGGATGAGACTGGTATCACCTTCGCCACAGCTGTCGGCCTCTGTCACAAACAGCAAGGCAAGGAGGCCCTGTGACTGGACTCAGCCTCTTTTTGGTGAAAGGTGAACCTGTTTCTACACTAAAATGCCCATTTGCAGTGGAACTCATTTTCACTTCACACTGACCTGGCTCAAAATCCACCAGGCCCTAGGCCTTATGGGGCAATCCATAGGAATGGTAAGAGGACAGGCCGGTCAGAGTCCTCTTGATTCACACAGGCCACTCCTGGACCTGCTTTCCAAATGGATTCCTGGCAAAATCAAATTAGCCCAGGATACATCAGACACACAGCTAGAAACATCTATTCAAGTGGGAAACAGCCTAAAAGGAAAGTAGATCCTTTGTAAACAAGGTAATAAGAATGAATTGTGGTTTCCTAAGCAATTATTTTTTTAAAGAGCAAAATCTCCATCCAAAAATATAATGGACTTAACTAGTGTGAGCCTAATACTCATCCAGTCCAGTCCGCTGGGAGACCATCAAAAAAAGTCCACAGTCCCCCCATAGAGGAACTGAGTTCTGATTAACAGAAAAATTCAACCGTGATTCCATCACAAAGCAAAACATAATTAGAGGACCTTTCTTAATGACTTCCATGCAGAAAGCTGAGCTCAGTGCCAACTTATTATTATTTTTTCTTTCAGATGTAGCTTTTGGCAGGGTTTATGCCATTACTACACCTTTCATTTTAAAATTCAAAAGGGCTGCTCAATTTGTCATTAATTATGGGACAGTTATTATTCATCATGATAGGGAGCCAATATCAAAACCTTCCTTTTTCAAATAAGAACGCTAAAATACAATCAACTTCAATGACATGGACAAAGTCATATACAAAGAACTGGTCTCTGGAAACACCGTCCTTCCGTTTCTCAACCTCCCTTATGTTTGGGATGCTCTGTGCCCCTTCCCTCCCTCCCTCCTGCCCTTACCCCAAGCAGCTTTCCATCTACTTAACCCCTATATGTTCTTCAAATCTCAAACATCCTTTTTAATAATTATTATACATTTTCATACTACCTATTTTTCTTAGCGCTTATCAAAATTTGAAACCATTATTTTTGTGGTTATTTGATTAACATGTCTCTCTCACTGACTATAAGCTTAGTGCTACAGTCACAGAACCACAGAAGCTACAGGCTCCAGAAAGTAGCAGTAGGTACTGGATCTGTTCTTGCCTATTACTGCATCCCAAATGCACACCACAGCACGTGGGTCTTTATGGGCTCACCTGGTATGCGTGGAATGGATGGATTTGGTTTCTGTGGAGATTACAACTGTGCATGGTATTTAAATACTTTTGTACTACTAATCAAGGTATTTAAATACTTTTGTACTACAAATCTAAGTATTTAAATACTTTTGTACTACTAATCCAAAAGGTATCCAGTTTTCTAACCTTGAAGTAAAAGTGGAAATAATGATTTCAAAAATAAAAGCCAAGGTCACCTCCCTCAGCAACACCTAGTGATTGCTTGTCACTTTCTCACCACTGCCACGAGAGAGTCCTTTGTTAAAGGAAAAAATCACTCTCCGAACATGAACACACGGTGTTTATACATATAGAATAACACTGTAAAATCAAACCATAAAAGTTAATTGACTAAGTTCTTCAACAATACCTCAGTCAAACTCCCGAGTCATGGAGCAGCGGAGCTGTGCCAAGATGTGACAGAATCCCCCACATGGCTTCTCAGATAAGTGAACCAGACTCTAAGATTGCATTGTGCCTCCAGAATACTAAGTGTGTCCTTATATTGCAGATTTTAATTACTTCACTATCTGAAGATTGCTAATGACAGTATGTGTCAGCCAAGTAAACAAGGTCTCTGTAGGAAACCCTGATGAAGAATTTGCAATAGAAGCAAAGATGGGAGTTAAGATTTCACCTTCCCCCACTGATACAGATTTTCCTGTGCAAATTCTGAGCAAGCTTGACAATGTTGGAAAACTAATAAAATGTACCTTAGTTCCTCCCTTGCCTTTCTCAGCATCCATCTTCACCCCTTTACTTTTTTAGGTTTTCTGTACACTCTGTGCTTCACCCAGCTCCATCCCCCAACCCATGGTTCAGACATTTCTGCCCACCCTTCCCTCCTAAACTTTATCCCTTGAGGGTGTATTCTCCATCAATGCCCATGGGTATTATGGTTAGGAGCAATGTCATCCCCCAAAAGTGATTTTGCTAATGGTGGGATACCAGGCATCAAGTTTGAGACAAAATCTGCCCCCAAATTAGAACAAATTGTGACCTAATCTTCCTATATATAAGAACTTCATCCATCAATCTCAGAGAAAATTCTCTCTGGTGTAGCCAAGAATCCAAGAGCCTAGAATTACATCATTGTTTTACTTGTCAAGCTTTTTTAACAGCTGTGGATACCGTGAGAAAGCCTAACACACACACACACACACACACACACACACCCTAAACTCTGAGTCCTTAGTAACTCTTTCCATTCCACCATGACACTAATATTTATCAGCTCCAACTATCCAATAACCAAGGGAGGAAACTTTTCATTTTTATCACCTTATTGTATCTCTGAGCTGAAAGGGTACATCACAAGTAAACAAACATTGCCAATAATTCACTACCAATTAGAATCAGTAGTGGGAAATATGCCCCCTAGAAAAACAGAAGCCATTGCTGCTATTTTGCCATGTCTGGCAGCTTTGAAGGTAAAGCCCATTTCAGACAACAGAGAACACGGTTTTTACAAAGTCCGATGAATGTTTCCTCCCTGAGCCTCCCTGAGCCTCAACCTCCCGGCCCATGCCCTGCCACCAACCTGAGGACTATCCCATCAACCCACCTATTTTAGTCAGATATTTTGCTGCTGTGACTAAAGGACCCAACCAGAACAACTGTAGAGGAGAAAAGTTTATTTGAGGGCTCACAGTTTTAGAGGTCTTAGTCCAAAGAAAGCTGGCTCCATTCCTCAAGGCTCAAAGTGAGGCTGAACATCATGGCGGGAGAGTGTGGCAGAGGGAAGCAGCTCCCATCATGACCAGAAAGCAGAAAGAGATTCTACTGCCAGATACATATATATACCCAAAGCCACGCCCCAATTCCCACCTCCTCCAGCCACACCCTACCACTTCAGTTACCACTCAGTTCATCCCTATCAGGGGATTAAATCACTGATTGGGTTAAGACTCTTACAACCCAATCATTTCTCCTCTGAACCTTCTTGCATTGTCTCACATGTGAGCTTTTGGGGTACACAGCATCTAAACCATAATACCTCCTTACTTATGACCAGCAACATCTGTCCAAATACAAAGCTGACCAAGGCCACCAAAGGAGCCTGCATATTAGAGAGTCTGAGTAAATGTCTACTCACTGATTGAGTGAATACCTGCAAATGTACATAATATTGCATCAAACCCTGAGTGTTCTTAATGTGAGGAAAAAAATTAAATTTCATTTCTCACATCTCTGTTGAGCTGGTCCTGGAAAAGAGGTACTTTGAACTAGATATTCATAACAACTGCGCCACCTTTTTAATCACCAAAATAGTAAGTAAGCAAAACAAATATTTCTTCAGACATGGTGAGATTTAAAGAAGCTGTAGACTGGAGTAGTGTTGGGCACATGGGAGGAGTCTAAGATGGGGTAAAGATCTCTGTTGTGGATATTACCTGATCATTAAAAAAAAAAAAAAAACTTATATAGGTCATGCATTCTTATGGTCCAAATTTTTTAATAAAAATAGGAATAGTCTACAGTAAAAAGTTTTCTCACCCCTGTCTTCTATCCAAATGTTTTCTATCAACCAGGTAACTAAGAGTATTATTTTCCTGTGAATTCCTAGAGTTTCTTTATGCCTATGTCAAAAATATCTATTATCTCACCTATCTTTTTAAACAAAAATAGCATGCTGTATATTTTGTTTTGCACACTCTTTTATAGTTGCCTGAGATTTTGTTGTTTGGCTATCCTATGATTTACCAATTCTCTACTGATGAACATTTGTGTTGTTTCCAATCTTTTGTTACTGCAGATGGTACTATAATGAATAAGCTTATACAAAAGTCTTTTTGCTCTTTTTCAAATATGTCTGAAGGATGAATCCATACAGAAGTAGAATCACTACTACAGTAGAATCAAACTACAGACTTAATACTATTTGCTTTTAGTGAGTATCAAAACATCCTGAGCCAAGATGACTGCATCAAAACAACCATGTCAATGTTGACATGAGGCAGGAAACGCTTTTTAACCTCATTGGCCAGTGTTGGAAAAGAGATTGGTCAAAGTTCAGCTTCTATCAATTATGTCCTTAAGCAATTATTGTGGGCATTTTTGGTTTGGAGCCAGCCAGAATCAAGACCCTTAAAAATGGCCTAGAAATCAAACTTCAAATAGTGCCTCTCCTGTTTACATTTCCCAGAAATAGATGATCTTGGGCAAAAACCTACACTGACTCAGCTAGTGCTTTATGGTTCCGTTGGACAGTTAGAGACACTTGGCAGGAAGAAGACAGGAGAGTAATGGGGAAAAACGGATGTTTAGGGGGAAATGCACAGACTTAGGCTATTTGTGCCCTTGTGAGCAGGGCACACCAGAAGGAAGCCTCTAATAACCAGCTGTCCCAGGTATGCTATAAAAATCAAGATAAGCATATTAGAGAAATTGTCAATAAATTGACAAATAGTGATATTAGATAAAAAGAGTGAAATTACAAAGATGCCAGTTATCCTATATTAGTCCACAAATCTGTGCAACTCTGATAAAAATCCTATCGTGGAGGAAAGTTCGAATTTTCAAAGTGAGTTCATATGTGTTAGAATTACAAAGAGAAGTCAGGAAATATTCAACTCCAAATTCATCCTAGTGGTGTTCTGGTGAGGAGTTATAGTGAGTGAGCCAGGAGCCTCACAGGTGCTGGGAATGTTGGGAATATCCTTGAGCTGGGTTGGGGGGGACATGGGTGTTAATTTTATTATTATTTTTCATTCCCGTCTCCACACTGCATATATGTGTATGTGCCATTCACAACTTTTAAAAATGTAAAAGTAGCTACAAGTGATTAAAAAAATAATATGAGAAGTAACTTGACTTACTGAATATGATCCATGACTTTTAAAAAAATTATGATAATGATACAGGAAGAGAGAGACAAGAAAAGTGGAACACAAAGCACAAAGATTCCAGAAATTGACTCACAAATGGAATTGGTATATAATAAACACAGCATTTCAAAACAGTAAGGAAAGTGTAGATTATTCAATGATGCATTGAGAAGACAAACTAGAAATTTGGAAAATATAGTGAATCCCTACCTTATTCTTACAACAACATAAGTTCTAAATAAATCATAGACTTAGCTCTGATAGAATGAAAGCATAAAAACATGAAAGAGTCCTAAAATAAAACTTAGGTGACTATGTATGTAAAAATGGAGTAAAGAAGGCCTGTATGGGGAAGATAGAGAGCAAGAGACCGTAAAGAAAAATGGTGATTATAGGACTGATTTAGGCAACCTAAAAATTGAATAATGACCTCCCAAAGATATTGGCAGCCCAATCACTAGAATCTGTGAATAATAACTTCCATGGAAAAAGGACTATAGTGACACTTCGGGAATCCTGACTTGGGCAGAGTAGCCTAAATTACCCAGGTGGGCCCTAAACATAATAACCAGGGTCTTTATACAAAGAAGGCGAGTAGATCAAAGGAGGAAGAAGATGTGAGAGGGAAGCATGATGTGATGTGAGGAAGGGGTCACAAACCAAAGAATGCCAGGGCAGCCTTTAGAAACTAGAAAAGCAGGAAACAGACCTCCCCTGAGCCCAAGAGAAAGCAGCCTGCCTACCCTGACTTTAGTCCAGGGAAGCTAATCTTGGACTTCAGTCTCCCAGAATGGTAACAGAATAAGTACGTGTGGTGTAAAGCCACTAAGTCTGTGATCATTTGTAGTAGTAGTAATAATAATAATAATAATAGGAAACTAACACTTTTCTCTGTTTCAAAAACTATCATAAATGTTTCAACAAAATGGCAATGTGTTAATAGTGTTGATATATAAATAGTGTTTTAAAAAATCAGAAAAAGAGAAACGCAGGCAAAACTAACAGGCAATTTGTAAAAGAAGAAATGTAAATTGGCCAATATACAAGGGAAAAAATATTCATCTTTATTAGAATCAAAGGTATAAAGAAAGGATACTTTCCACTTATTAGATTGGCAAAGGGGAAAATGAATGCCAGTACTCCATATTGAGGAATATGACTATAAATGAGCACTACCATGTACTATAGGTATAACATCTCTGGAAGATGACTTTTCAAAATGGTTCAATAGGTCAGGTGTGATGGTGCACGCTTGTAACCCCAGTGGCTCGGGAGACTGAGGCAGGAGGCTAGTAGGTTTAAAGCCAGCCTCAGCAACTTGGTGAGGCTATAAGCAACTCTGTCTCAAAATAAAAAATAAAAAAGGCTGGGGATGTGGTTCAGTGGTTAAGTGCCCTTGGGTTCAATCCCTGGTACCAAAAAAAAAAAAATAGTTTTAAAAGTATGGTCACACATTGACTCGTATACTTTACTTTTAGAGATTTATCCTAAATTGAAATTCAGAAAATTGTGGAGTACGTTCATTTCAGCATTATTTATAGTAATGAAAAAAATAACAAATAACCTAAATGTCCACAAACAGATTTATGAAGTAAGTTATTGTACATCTATATAATAGAATACACGTTGTTGACATTGACATCATACACATGGGAAAATAATAATCGTATTTTTAGGGAAAAGTTATATAAAGGTAGTATATATGGTGTCGTCCCATTATGTAAACCTACATATTATACAAATTTCTATGTTGTGTATTTTGTTAAGTTGGGTTATTTTTGCAATTTTCCCCTTGCTGTGTGAACTTTCAGTGCCCTGGAGTGGGAAAAGCACCCTTCCCAACCCCATTAATCTTGGGCTTGGCCATTGCACTTATTTGGCTAAGAGAATGTAGGCAAAAGTGACAATCTGTCAGTTCCAAACGGAGCCCTTAAGAGGCATTATGTGGGTCTGTTCATACACTTGCGTTTCTGCCATTGCCACAAGAAAAACATGTCATTGGAAGTTGCTGACCCAAGAGGAATGTAAAGACAAGTGGAATGGAAGGAAACCAACCCAAACCTTGAGCCAGGCCAATCAACCCCTAATCTAAGAAAAGAAACTCCCATCAAGTCAGAAAACCATGAGGAAGAAAAACAAATATACATTGCATGCCACTGAATGTTAGTTGGCTTATTATGAAGCATTATCACATCAGAAACTAAGAAGTATGTTATTTAATTTGATATTAGAGAGAGAAATTTGAAAAAGAAACTTCCATGATGTTAACCTTGGCTCTCTCTAGATGCAGGATTTGATGCTGTTTATTGCTCTTTTTGATAACCAAGTCTTATGGCTTTACCTAAACTCAACAACTCGCCCAGTTCCACTCCTAAACTCAGCTTTATACATCTAACAGCCTACTCAATGTTCAGTCATTTGAACATCCTGATCTTAAAATGTACAAAATTGAACTATTAGTATTTCCCTCAAAACTCCACCCTACCTACAGTTCTCCCCAATACAGTTAGAGGCAAGCCCATTCTTCCAAATGGCTCAAGCCAAAAACACTGGGAGTCATCTTTTAACACTTTTTGACCTGGTATATTTCACATTCAGTCCATGAGAAATCATGCTGGTTCTAATTTCAAGAATCCTCACACCTCTCACGAACACCGAGGCTACAAACCCTGTCCCCAAACACCATCTTATGAGCTTCTACCTGATCTCCCTGCTTTTACTCTTTTCCCTTACCATCTAGTCTTCATACAGCAGCTGAAGCAAACCTTTTGAAACGTCAAGTCAGAGTCTCTAACTTTGATGGAAACCTCTAGTGGAGCAGCCCACTCGATGCATGTTCTCAGCTCCATTATTTCTCTGGCCTGGCCATTGCCTGCTCTCTCCCTGCCCTACCCTCCTCAGGCACAGGGGACTTGTCTCGCCTTAGGACTAGTGCACTACCCTGGCCTCTGCCCAATAGATCCTGCCCATCAGTATCCCACAGCCCCACTCCCTCACCTCCTTCAAGTTTCTGCTTCAATGCCATCTTCACAAAGAGTCCATTTTAACCATTCTTTCAAATTTGAAATCTGCCCCTTCCCCTGCCTCAACTCCCTTTCCTCCCTCCCCTGTTCCATTTTTTTTCCCATAATACCTACCATCTTCCCACATAGTATTCATGTATTTGTTTAATTATTACGTTCACCACCTGCCTCCCTTGTTAGGGTGTAGCTCCTCAGAGACAGCTTGTTTTGTCTGTTGTGCTCACGACCATATCCCAAGGGCCTAAGCCATGTCTTGCACATACTTATCAAATATTTGTGGAATAAATGAAGAAATAAATTTTTTACTTAGAAATTTCTTTTTTATATACATAATTAACATGAACCATTTTAATTATTAAAACATTTCTGCAAATTATGATTGGGTATTCTTCTTACCAATGAACTCTTTTTAAAGACCGGTTAATCCAACAAGCATTCTTTCCTTGAGCCTGAAGAGAATTAAATCCACAAATCTCCTACCACAATATTATCGCCATTAAAGTTTATCTGCAACACCATGTCCGGCAACTCTCCTGATATTAAAAGCTATTAGGCTGGTTTTTGTAAGCTGTTGGTGACTTTTCTTCAACACTAGCCACAAATATTCTCTTCAGTCTGTTAGAACAACGAGGGAGACAGACTTAACCCCACTTTCTAATGCTCTTGAAGAAGGTGTCTGCCTGTTTGTCTCCTATAAATAATTTGTAAGTCTTACTTTGTGACAAAAACAGAAAAAATAATTACTTCCATACCAGAAAACACCACCATTGCCTCCCTCTACGGCCAGCTTCTCTGCCTGCCAGATTCCACCTCTTTGGTAGACAGCTTCTGTTCTATTAGCCAAATTCTAGACAATAGGCCTCATTGCCAATAGCACCAGCAGGTTCTCAGCTCACTGGCTCATCTGCTTGGATCCATTCTGTTTTCAGTTACAAATAAATCTTTCTAGACTAATTATCAGTAAGCTAAAAACTTTGGGTAGAGAAATTTTACCACCCCATAATCTCTATCAGCCACCCCAAATAAGCCTAACATATAAATCATAGATGGTTGATTTGCAACTGAAAGGCAGGGTGGTGCAGTGGTCAAACACACAGATTTTGGAGTAGGACTGTGTTGGCTTGAACCCTTTCTTCCCCTCTCGTATATGCCCTTGGACAAGTTAAAGTGCCTCAATTGGAATTCAGATCAGTGGGGCTAATAACAGAACAACTATTATAGGATTGTTTTGAAGATTAAATGAATCATACCTACTGAAAAATATGTTTCCAATAAATGGCAGTTTAAATTATTATACAAGCTCTGTTGCAGAAAAAGTTCCCTCGCTGACCCCTTTGAGTCAGATCAGCACCCATAAATCCCTTCTATTCAGAAAATTTGGGAGAACTTTTGATTTCTACAAGATATGCTAAGCATTTTCTGCTTTTTCCACATTGACCAACCCACTAACTCTTTAAAAATGATAGGTTTGCCATGTTGTAAAATTGCCTGCACAAAGACACCATCTACCCAATGCCCAAAGTAGCGAGTTGGTAGAAAACCAAATAACCAGGAAAGCCCAGGCCATGCCGACCTGGAAGGAAGGCCTGTTCTTCAGTCTGTGGGCAAGGGCAAGGCCAGCATTTCCAGACAGAGTCAGGTTCTGAGTAGAAATCAGCCATCATGGGTCTAAATTTCCATGTTCACCTCAATCCCACATTTCTGCAACTCCAAACATTATCCATTATTATGATTTGATCAAATCCACCAAAGGGCACAAATGCAATTAAGACTTGAGACACTTCCCATTTCCATATTTCAAATGCCAAGCAACTTCTTGAAAAATCAGAGTTTCCAGAACTCTGTGCCCAGATTTCAGACCAAGAGCTAGGAACTGATGGAAACCCCATGTAATCCAAACCCCACACAACACAGCCTACTCTAGATTCTAACATTTAACCCAAGTGATCTCATTTAGAGGAAAAGAAAATTCACATCTTAAAAAAGAAAATTCATGTCTTGCAGAATTATTATGTTCTGAATGGATTCAAGAAGAATTGGGGTGGGTGCCATTTCATCTGGGCTATGAGGAGCTTTCTTGTCCCCGTAAGAATTCATCTTGGGGGAAAATAAAGTGATGTGAAGCTGAGGTTGTGAGAGCTCTGCCCAGATCCCAGTAAAAGGGAGAGGACCTAAATGCACAGGGAAACAATTCTACTTAGAAATGTCACACTGCAGGTTGCCAATTAAAAACCTTTATTGTGATGCAGTCAGGCATGGAAGACATTGTGTGTTATGAGAAGACTTAGAGACACCTGTGTCACTGGTGGGTGGATGTCTTCTGGTTGACTTGTGCTGTGGAATCAGCCTCCTCATCTAAAGAGAGGGAGGGCATTCCCACCAGTAACTGTAGGATTCAAGGAGTTGTTGCAAGAATGGAGAACACCAATCTGGACTCAGAGTATTGTCCTAGTACTGACTATTTCTATTATGAAATTCTCAGTTCTCTGAAGCTCCGTGTATCTTGTGTACAGTGAAGGATTTGAACTAGAGAGTCTCCATACCTCCAGCTACAGGAAATGGAATTCTATATCTACTTGGTATTATATATCATTTTACTTGCTTCCTTTCACAAAGGCCCTTTGTTGTGGAATTCCTTGTCCCTGATCCTGTTATCTCCCTGTAAACACAATCTTTAGAAATTAGCATTTTATTGATTTTGACATGCACTGTCGTGGATGCTCTTGTTTTATGTGTTTTAATTAAATGTTATTATTTGCCTCTGTGTCCCGAAGCCATATATGGGAATGGGTGAGATTTCATAAATCAGACCTGGAGCCCATGTTGAAAAATCCATTGATTCTTCTTGCCATGTCACTGAAATTATTCCTCTTGGATCCACAGAGAAGCTCTGATGTCTTTACCTCAGAGAGAAGGCTTCTTTCCATTTATCTCCCAATTTGTTGTAAACATACACAGCACTTCTCCAAATCTCATGCTCCCCTGATATAAAACTGATTTTTTTTTTTTTTTTTTGCTGTTTTCAGAGTTAGTTGGTACTGTCATTAGATGCTGCCACATCTCTCAGAGCCACCTCCACTTGGGAACTGCAGCTTGGTGTCCTGTCTTGGGACTGCAGCTCCTGCCTGGTCCTATCCCCAACCCCATTTGAGTTCCCTTTGTTGCCTGCATTGCACTGCAGACTCTGGACTACTATTAACTCTAAACTTTTAGATGTGTACATTGTCAAGGATGTCATTTTTATTATGTCTCTATACTCATGTGTTTGCCTAGCATGGTTAGTGCTCTATGCACATGGACTCACTCTAATTGAGGAGAGAGAGAGAGGAATTTGCACATCTCCCAAGTATAATCACCCTAGAGGCATTGAGATTCATCTCAGACTCTGCGCACCATCTGGGACGAGAAAGACTGTGGCTAGAGGAAGAAGAGGCTGTGGGTTTTTGAGAGCATCACTCTTTTATATTAAGGCCAAGCAATGTTTATGTTTTAAATATATAGCTCTCCATTCTATATAGTGAATTCCTAGAATAATTTGGAGATGAAGGTGGGAGGTAGAAGATGGGAGGGATCACTTATTAACCATTTTTTTGTTTATGCTCAATAACTATTTCTTGATAGCATACAAGTTAAGAATCCAAGTCAATAAGCAGGGATCAGGGGGCAGGGGGAGCATCTTCCTCATAAAATAAACAAAGGTAATTTTAAGAGGGAAGAATCAATGGAATTTATTTGGTATTATATATCATTTTATTGCTACAATCCAGGTAACTAACACATTATGAATCCTTAATAAATATTTGTTGGAAAACAAATAAATAAATATTTGTTGAATGAAAAATAATAGATAAGTAGATGTTTCTCAAATGAGTGACTACATAGAAATTAGGGATCAGAGCAAAGACCAGAGTCCCCTGTCTTCTCCAATCCAAATCTGCCCTCTTCCAGGAAGCAGGGCCTTTCCCACTCCAGCATTTTTATTTTTCTGGATTTCGAAAGCCATCCAGTGTTGCTTGATCATGCCTTTCTTTACTTAGTTAGCTAATCTTGTTGAGCACCATGTACCAGGCACCATTCTAAGCGTTCCATGCATACCTCATTTAATCCTCATAACAGCCTGTGAGGCAGGTATTATTGCTACTGTTATTATTATCATCTTCAACTTACTAATGAGGGAACACAAAAGGGCTAAACGATGTGGCCTAAGTCACACAGCTAGTGGGTACCAGAGTCAGAATTTAAATCCAGGCAGTTAAACCACAGACCTTTTATCCCAGGCCTTATGCGTGCTATCAAGTGCACTACCACCTTTTAACCACCACTGTAGGCTGCTTCCTCCTTTGCCATGGACTGATTTTCAGTTGTCTTGTGTTAGCCTGGCTCTAGCTGTCATCATATTCATTCAGTACATATTTATTAAGAACCTCTTCTGGTTGAGGAATATTCTAGACTGTCAGAATGCCTGCCTCACCAAATTTACATTTTAATGCAGGGAAACAGACAATACAAGCCAATGAACCAACTGAAAAGATAATGAGAGAGCATCCCAAGTGCATAAAGGAAATAGGATGGAGCAATAGGATCGGGAGGACCTGAGGCACAGGAGCTTCATTAGGTTCTGTGGTGAGAAAGAGCTGTCCACACCGGGTCCTGAGGAAAAACAGCCAGCCCTGTGAGGATCGGAGGGAAAAGTGAGCCAATCAGCCGGTACGAAGACCCTGAGGTAGAAATAGCCTTGGAAAGTTCCAGAAAGAGAAAGATGGCTGGAGAGTAACAATCAAGGGGGAAGGGAGGAGGGGAGCAGAGTCCAGATCCTGCAGGTCTCAGAAAGTTGGAATCTATATGCTATTTGAGAAGCCACCGGACATAGCACAGTGCTGAGTCTCCAGTGGACAGTAAATGGCCCCACATCTCTACACCTGAGTGCCTCTAAGCTACCTGGTACCACTGAGCACTCCCCCCAAGGCACCTATTTATCCCCCCTTGTCACTGATTTATGGGGTGAGCCAATAAATCCACACAGACCTGGATCCAGATTGTCAGAATTTTGATCCCTCTTCTCTCCTGTTCACAGGTTGAATAACTTTTGGGGGCAAATTAATGAATCTAAATTTCAATTTTCTAGTCTGAAAAATGGGATCATAAAGCACAAATCCCAAAAGATTACTGAAAGGATTACATGAGATAAGCATATTGTGCTCCCTGCAGTGCTAGAATGTAAGAAACAGGCCCGCATAGGCCCTTTTTAGGTTGTGGTGATCATTTTTATTAATTATGCTAGGAATTCAACCCTGAAGTGCAAATACTTCCTAGCAGAAAGGGCTGGAATCCCTGGCATCAGCTATACTGGTTTCTTGGCACTTAGGAACAGATCAGTGAAGAGGGTCTGAAAAGAAAATTAAAAATGGTATGACCCAAAACATTTATTTCCCAAATTATATGATTTCTACTTTTTTAATGCAACCTACTGGAAAGTTCTAAACTTATTCATTTAGAATCCTATCCACATTCCATTCTGTTTCATGTACAATGACATCAGTGTACCCCTCTAATGGAGAATCAGTAACTGAAAATGGGGGCAACAGGACCAGAAATTCAGTTCTAAGCCAGATAAAAAGAGAAGAGTGTTTAACCCAAGAAATGTCAAGGCAGGATTTTTGTTCAGATTTCCTGAGAAATAGAAATTTTATGGAAATGCTAGACTGAGGCCTCCACCCCTGTGCTGTTTTCTTTCTTTGGTGCCCCAAAGACCAAAATTAAGAACCAAGCCCTGGCGCCATCTCCTGGCAGTTTCGAAATATACATTTAATGCAGAGGACCCCTCCCTCTCTTTAACAGAAATTAAGTTCAGGAAGAAAATCTGGTAATTTCATCATGATTTCTGTGTTTTCCATCTCCTTTTAAATATTTTAATCAAGAAGAGCAGATGGGAACAGTATCAGCCAATTACAGTCCCCACAGGGACAGCTCCTGCTATGTCACCGTTTTCTTTGTTTCTGTAAAAGCTCGTCACTCAACAAAGCTATCAGCGACCAGAGGCAGCACATTTCTCCTCAGTGGGACAGAGACAGCCCCACTCCCACCCACGCACCCAGTCTTACCTGAGGGTCCTCCTCTGCCCTAATTAGCATCTTCAAAGGCTTCTACTTTCTCAAGATTCTTTACACAAAGAAATCACTCTTGGCCTCTGTCATCAAAGAGTTGGACTCCCAGCTACTGCAAAGCTGCAAGCCTAAATTCACCTCAGTACCCAGAATTCCATGAAAAGAAAAAAAAATGGCTCCCTTGCCATCATATCCCCGTTCACTTTCTAAGGCTCTGGTGGGGACCGGTCACTGACTGGCCTGGATAGCTTTACAGGTTGTATCCAGCTTCGGACTCACCTACAAGCCAGATAAATTGGCATCATTTAGGCACCAAGCACAAAAATAACCAGAAAAAAAAAATAAAACCTGCTGAGTTGCTGACTAAGGAATTAACCAGAACCACAAAGAATTCTAGTTTATTTCTCTGGAGAGACTGCAGGTCAGTTTGAAAAGAAGAAAATCATTGCCTGAGGCTGGTTCCTCCCCACTCTATTCAAAGATATACATCTACTTATTTGAAGTACACTGAGCCCTTTCTGCTTACCAGGTAAAGCAGTAAGTACTTTGCCAATAGTTAGTTCCCCACTCCATCTCAATAGCAACCCATGCAATAGATATCATTTGTATTTCCACTTAACAGAGAGAAAACAAGCCCAGAGGGAGCTTAAGTAACTTGCCCAAGATTCTCCAGCAAATAAATGGAAGAGGAAGGATTCAAATTTGTACTTCATGGTTCTTCTTAATCACTGTAATAAAGTATCTTTAAGAAACCTAGAATTTTCTCAGCACTGCTGAAAACTTTACAGCCACTTCTAATATTTATTTGCAGGAAGAATGAAACAGAGTAATTCTCCATGAATGAAGAAGGTACTATCCAGAGCCCTGTGAATATGTGCATGGTGGGGAGACAGGAACTGCATTATCACCAGGCACTGCTGTGTATTAGTCCTTCTTGAACAGGATGCAACCAATACAATGCTTTCCTAAGTCTTCACCCACTTGATGCAGTTAATGAACTATAATCCTTATCCCTAGCCAGTGTTTTAGAACCCTGCCATTAATTTTCTCACACAGTCCATGCCTAACAATTGATTTCCCTAGTTATTTTGAAAAAAAAAAAAAAAAAAAGCATAAAACTAGCCAGTGTTCTGTTGTTGTTGTTGTTATTTTGTTTTGGAGGAGTTTTTGTTTTGTCGCTTTGCTTTGTTTTGGGTACTGGGGATTTAACCCAGGGGTGCTTTGCCACTGAACCACATCCCTGCCCTTTTTATGTTTTATTTTGAGACAGGGTCCTGCTAAGTTGCATAGGGCCTCGCTAAGTTGCTGAGGCTGGTTTTGAACTCATGATCTTCCTGCCTCAGGCTCCCAAATCACTGGGATTACAGGCATGCTCCACTGTGCCCAGCTAGCCAGTCATTTCTAAAACCCAATATCAACAAGTGCTCTTTGGGGATCCTTGATTTACCAGGTCCTGCTAAAGACAACATTTCTTTTGACACTAAAATACCAAGGACAGCAACCTGTCTCTTGCTCTTTCCAAAGTTTATAGAATGATGAGGTCTAGCCTGATTGAATTGGAGGAAGGGAGACAACCTTTCTTTGGTACTAGGATTGAACCTAGGGGTGCTCTACCACTGAAGTACATTCCCAGTATTTTTAATGTTATTTTGAAACAGGGTCTAAGTAAGTTACCCAGCTGGCCATCCTCCTGCCTCAGTCCCCCAAATTTCTAGGATCACAGGTGTGTACCACCATGCCTGGCCAAGCCTTTAAGAATCATAAAAAGCAGTCTGGGGCTGAAGCTCAGTGGTAGAGTGCTTACCTAGCATGTGTGAGGCCCAGGGTTCAATCCTCAGCACCATATAAAGGTAAATAAATAAAATAAAGGTATTGCATCCATCTACAACTAAAAAAAATTTTAAAAAAAAGAATCATAAAAAGCTTTCAGGATTCCTGATTCCAGAAGCCACCCACCCTCTCTCAATGTATACAATTTATATTTTTTCCAGGTAATATTGGATTTTTTTTAAGAAAAATATAGAAAAATTTTAAGCATTCATTAACCATCTTTTGGGTTACTGGCACTGTGTTGGTCACATTGGTATCAAAGAAAGTTCCTCATACTTCTTCAAGGTATTTATACCCTGGTTGGAGACATGACCCACACATGAAACAGTTGGAGAGCAAGACTTGGCAGTAGTATCAGGTGTGAGATGGAAAGCTACAGATAATTGATATCAATGCTCAGAAAGGAAACCGGACAGCATTGGGGAACAGTCACGGAGGAAGCTCATGGCTTTGCCACTCATTCCCCATTCTCGCTGTGCCCCACTGGACCTCAGTTACATGATCTATAAAACGACAGAATGCAGTTATTCTCTCAACAATTTTTTTCTGAGTATTGACCATAAACCAGGCACTCCGTGTGGTTCCAATGAGTCAGTGTTGAACAAGACAATGTCCTTGACCAGTGGATGTTACAGGTGGTGGAGGAGAAGGAAAAGGCAGACAATAGACAAATGGATTGCATGGTAGATAGAGAGAAGGGCCAGGAAGAATCCTAAACCAAGGTAAGGGATAGTGGATGGGGGAGGGGCGTGTCAGGAAGGGCAGCTCAGGAAGACCTCACCAAGCAGATAGTTCGGGCATGTAGATGAAGTGAGGGGGCAGCCCAAACAGACACCTGTGAGAAGAGTGTTCCTGGAAGAAGGAACAGCAAGACAAAGGTCCTGAGATAACAGCTTAAAAAGTCTGAGGAGCAGCAAGGTGGTCAGTGTGGCTGGATGGGTGCTGGAAAGTTGGGGGATATGCCAAGCAGAGTGGACCCTGATCTAAAGGCCTGCTCGCCAGGGTGAAGCATTCAGATGGGAAGCCTGTGAAGGCTTAAGAAGAGTATCTCCAACAAGCTCCCATTCTAAGAGTACATCCTAATGTAAGGGACACCTCATTCCTGGGAGGAGTAGGATCTGGAATGGGGGAGTACAAATGCTAAGTCATCACAGATAAGATGGTATGGGCCCCTTTACAGGTGCAAGATAATTTAATTAGGGAAGTAACCAAATTAAGGAGTAGGGAAATTTATTAAAAGTAGAAGTTCAGAGAGGAAAGAGAGTCTCAGACATTTTTTTTTCTTTTTATTTTTTTTTATTGGTTGTTCACAACATTACAAAGCTCTTGACATATTATATTTCATACATTAGATTGAAGTGGGTTATGAACTCCCAATTTTACCCCAAATGCAGATTGCAGAATCACGTCAGTTACACATCCACAATTTTACATAATGAGTCTCAGACATTTTATGAGCACATTGGGAAATATCTAATGCCAGTGTCCTGCTGCTGTCCCTCATCTGTCCAGAGACTTCCAATGCAGTGCCCGATCAGGAATAAGCAGAGCCCGATCAGGAGCAAGCAGGGTCCTGTCCTCCTAAACACCAACCTGCCATTCAAAACTCACTAGTCCTGTGCTTGATTGCCACTATGATCTCTACTATAGATAACAGTTAGCCACTAACACTAATTAAGCCCAAGCTAATTGTTCAGTGCATCTCAAGTTTCCTAGAAGTCTGCTGAGGCAGAACAGAAAATAGTGGCCCTAGGACATCTGGAAGGTGGAAGGTGAGAAGGCGCCCATCACAAGCAGTAAACTTAATTGAAGATTCATGTTTTATCATAAAAGGCATGTGAATGCTGCACTTTATTTCATATCTGTAGGAACTTAACAGCCATGTTTTATCTTAGTCAATGAGCAAATGTGACCCTCAAAGAAGATATGCTACATTAATCCTGTACTTTGCCACACATCTGGCACACTGTACTGTATCCCCAGGACTAGGCAAACTTGAAAAGCATTAGATTGATAACTAAATCCAATTAAAGCATTCATCTCTCAGGAAAGACCCTAAGGAGTTGCTAATATTGGGGATTTCAAGGATCAAGGCTCGATATTGAGAAGAATGTATAAGGCCATGGATGTCTTCTTAGAGACCTAATGCCAGGACAGATTCTGCAATTGTTTATCTTATGAGAGCACAAGCCATTTCAAATATGAGTTGAGATACCAATACAAGTTGGAGATATTCTGCATCTTAACCATCTCTGAACATCTGCAGGCTTTACATGTGCACATTATGGCAGCCCCACAGCCATTTCACATGGGTGAGTAAATTCCTTCAGTGTCACATGCTCTTAGAAGGTGATGCTGAAATGTCTAAGAAAGCATCAAAAAAAAGAACCCTTCTTCTGTTGCCTCGTAGTAATTCATAGCATCTCTAAGTGACCATGTTTGTCTTATTGTATTTGTTTACTATCTGACAATATCTTGACTCATACTGTAGTGGATTTGAGTTAAAATGAATACAGAGTATGTTCATTTGGGGATGGGGAGAAATTGGGTTGATACACATATCCATCAATACCACTGTGACTACACAATGCCATATTAAAAATATTTTAAGATAACTTACTTTAAATACCATCTTTCCAAAATGTGGTATATGTACACAATGGAGTATTACAGAAGAGGAATGACTTTTTAAATTTTTTTGAGTTGTCGATAGACACAATACCTTTATTTATTGAACCCATTGCCTTACACATGCTAAGCAAGTGCTCTACCACCAAGCTACAACCCCAGCCCAGAAGAAAGACTTTTGACATTTGCAAGTAAATAGATGGATCTGGAGACTATCAGGCTAAGTGAAATTAGCCAATCCCAAAGGCCAAAGGTCAAATGATTTGTGGAAGCTAACCTGCAAGAAGGGGGGAAAGGTGAAGAATAGATATTCAGTAGATTAGATAAAGGGGAATGAAGGGAAGGGAGGGGAGATAGGAAAAGGAAAGACAGTGGAATGAATTAAAATAATTTTCCTGTGTACCTATATGAACACACCATAGTGAGTCCCACCATCGTGTACATCCATAGAATTGGGTCCTAATTAGAATAAGATATATCCCATGCTTGTACAATTATATAAAAATGAATTCTACTATCATGTATAACTTAAAATAATCAATACAATAAAAAATTTTTAAAAATCTATAACATGCAAAAAAATCACATTTATTATTCATTAATCAGTGCAAAGAGAATGTATTTTTGAAGTCCTTAAAAATCTATTGAGTCACCAGTCAAAACCTTAGTTGTATAATGTATGCAATTTCCTTTCTGTAGCAAATATTTTTTATTGTTGATATCTCTTTGTTCATTTTTGAAGTGTAAGATATCTTATTGATAAAGGGATAAGTGATTTTAAATGTTATCTTTGTTTTTGTTGAAATTATAAAGAAGAAATTAAGGTCAAGAGTTAAGCTCAGTGGTAGAGCACTTGCCTAGCACATGTGAGGCACTGGGTTTGATCCTCAGCCCCACATAAAAAATAAATAAATTAAATAAAGGTTTAAAAAAAAGAGCAGAAACTAAAAGGCAGATTTCAGCTGGGCACAGTGACACACACCTGTTATTCCAGCATCTCTGGAGGCTGAGTCAGGAAGATTGTGAGTTCAAAGCCAGGCTTAGAAACTTAGCAAAGCACTAAGCAACTCAATGAGAAGTTGTCTTTAAATAAAAAATATAAAAACAGCTGGAGATGTGGCTCAGTGGTTAAGCACCCCTGGGTTCAATCCCCAATACCAAAAAGAAAAAGAAAAAGCCAGATTCCAGATTTAAAATGAAAGACTGATTACAGACATCATATTCTTTTCTTGTAAAATTATTATAATGGAAATAAAGAAATAAAACTGAAATAAATGAATAAATACCATCTTTCCCTGAATGCTGCCTACGTGAGGGGTTGAGCAGGCTGCTACTGCCCCACAGTGGGGACTGGGGGAAACGCAGCCCCAGGAGCTTTGCCGGCTTGCAGCCAATGAAAAAAAAGGTAAAAATATTTCCTGACTCTGCAATTCTTATTTTCAGTTATCTCACATTAACATCAGAAGAAAGAGCAAGTACAGGATGCCTTATTATTTGTATTATGCAGCATGAATGTACTAAAGATATGGTAAAGATATAATTTCATTTTGTCATTTTGCTTTATTTCCTAAATAGCTAGGTTTTTAAATTCAGGTCTATGTACGTTTTTGTTTTGTTTTACTTTGTTCTATTTTTGTGGTGCTGGGAATAAATCCAGGACCTTGTGCATGCTAGGAAAGGGCTGTACTATTGAGCCACATCCCCAGGCCGTGGTATGTTTTTATACTTTAAAAATCAATATACCAAGTCCAAAGAAATTGGAATTGTTGCTTTAGGGTGCTAACATATCTCAGTCTATACTGATGATTTTTGTTATCCTATGGCTTCCCTTTTTAATGAAGCTAAGTGCTAATTTTACATAGAATCCTTCTACCTCAAAATATAAAGGATTATTATAAATTAAGTGAAAAGTTTCATGACACATACTATTTTTTAAACTTGATATTAAAAAAATATTCTAAGCCAGGCCCTATGACACATGCCTGTAATCCTAGAAACTCAGGAGGCTGAGGCAGAAGGATTCTGAGTTCAAAGCCAGCCTCAGCAACTCATTGAGGCCCTAAGCAACTCAACAAGACCCTGTCTTTAATAAAATATATTTTTTAAAGGGCTGGGAATATGCTCAGTGGTTATGCACCCCTGGGTTCAATCCCCAGTACCAAAAAGAATATCCTAATGGTGGGCTTCATAAATTGATACAGACAGATGATTCAGGGATGAATTAGTTGGGTAGCTCTTTAGGGAACTAAAACATTTTTAAAAATGTAATGAAGTAGGAAAACACTGAATTTATGAAATTTTAGATTGAGTACTGTATCTAATCTGCTGGAACACTTTGGTAAGCCTTTGGGGCTTGAGAGGAGAAGCCCCAAGTAATAAGGTAAAATGGCCTGGAGGACAAGTTTAAAACACCTAGTAAACTCAGGATAGAAGGAAACTTTCTTAATTTGATAAAGGATACTTACCAAAAGTCTTTAGCATATTAAATGGTGAAAAACTAGAAGCAATGGAGCAATGTTTGTAATAGTGAAAAAATGGGAGAGCTTTAATACCCCTCCATCAGAGAATGTATAGATAAATTCTATATATTCTTATACAATGAAGTCCTAAATAGCAGTTAAAATTAATTAGCTACATAGATCTTCATGAATAGTGCTTTAAAATATATGTATGAAAGGAGCCAGTTCTACAGTGTTGAGGGCAATATACTGTCATTCAAATAAATGCCAAAGATACACAGCATCATTGCATATTGTTCATAGATTCATAAAAGTATTAATGCATGAATTAAGTTTGTGCCCAAATTCATGAGAATATTACCTCTGAGGAGAGTAGAAGATATACAGACCTTCACCTATCTGTTTAATATTTGATTCTGAGAAGCTAGAAAGGGGAAAAGAAGACATAAACCAAATGTAACCAAATATTAAACATGTTTAAGATGTTATTGTGATTAAAAAAGTGTCTTTCATATTATTCTTTCCCTATTCCATTAAAAAGCAAAAGAAGTTGGTATAGTCAATGGCAGGATCTTTGTTATACTATGTCTTAGTCCATAGTGTATATAGTATTCTGTTGCTATAACAGAGTAACTTGAGACTGGGGAATTTATAAAGGAAAGGTATTTATTTTGACTCACAGTTCTGGAAATTCAAGAGCATAGTGTTGACATCTGCTTGGCTTTGGGTGAGAACTTAGTGTGCTCTGTGCATGGCAAGAAAGCAGAGGGCAAAAGGGCACAAGCCAAAGAGAAAAGGGCATGAAGTCCTGTGCTAGTGCTAACCCTTTCCTGCAAGCAAAGCATTAAGCCATCCATGAGGGCTCTGCCCCCTTTACCTAAAGGCCTCCCATTAGGCCCCACCTCCCAACTCTGCAGCACTGAGGCATCAAGTTTTCGTGGGGGCATACCATATTTAAACCACAACATTGAGTACAGTTGGAAGTCTAGGGCCAGATCTCCCTTGTCCCCCCCCACCTCCCCTCACAACCTCTTGTATGTGATTTTGTATAACATTGAGGGTTTCCTTCCGTTTCCATGCAATTTCCCTTCTCTCTCCCTTTCCCTCCCACCTCTCGTCTCTGTTTAATGTTAATCTTTTCCTCATGCTCTTCCTCCCTGCTCAGTTCTTAGTTGTTCTCCTTAAATCAAAGAAGACATTTGGCATTTGTTTTTTAAGGATTGGCTAGCTTCACTTAGCATAATCTGCTCTAATGCCATCCATTTCCTAGGGCCAGATCTATACAAACAAAGGACCACAGTGTCTTCCTTCCTTCACAGAACATTCAGACTTTCCCTTAGATAAATGCAATTAAACATTTCAAGAATACTGGTTTGAAGGTGCATCCAATCAATATTTTGCCCATAGCTTCCTCATATCTCCTCCAGTATTTTTATTAAGTTATTCAGTCTCAAAACTTAAAGGGACATATCCATCAGCTTTTTTGATACCTAGCCCAGCTGTTATCCTGAAACTATAAGTTATAAAAAAAAAAAAAACTAAAAAAAAAAAAAAAGTTCAGTGATAAATTTTTACAGGCAAAATTAAAAATACAATAGCAGGCCAAATTTTCTCAGTGAATAATGTAAAATATTCTAGTTTTATACACACACACACACACACACACACACACACAATCCTCCAATGTAAATAAATAGGAAACCTTAAGAGTTTGAAGGGGGTGGGGGGAAATACAGACCTTTTCACGTTATCTTCTTCCATTCCATTGGCTTGAAATTCATTAAATTACTAAACTCTCAATCTGACCTCAATGCCAGTTAAAAAAAAGAAGAAGAAGAACTAAGAAAAAGGCATTAAAAATCTTACGAGCAGCAGAAGAATGCAGCAAAATGGAATCTCCATAGATTTTTTAAATTTTATTTGAAGTATCACTGTGCATTTTAGCAAATAGGAAAATTCCTATTTTGTGTTATTGGTCTAACTCAATAAAGATGCACTAAAAACAGTCCTAGAGACTCCTGTCACTCTTGAAAACAGCAGATTTATTAGGAACAGGAACTTGGCAGACACTGATAGAGGAAATTTTAATTTAATTCACTGCCATAAATTGCATAAATGTGACCGTGCCTTTGAAGCTCCCTGTAGGGAATATTTCTTCAGAAATAAAAAAAGGAAATGTGATTTGGGAGAAATACATTTTACCTTATTATATCTCAGTGTGAGAAGCCAAAGCTTACCCTAAAATAAATTTTACAGTCTAGACTTCAGTCGAGGGAGAAACAAGACTACAATCTACTTGTTCCTTTTGCTTTCACAATAGAATCACTCTCAGTTGTGATGAGAATCATCCCAAATTATAAGGCATAAAAACTGGCATTGCCTCACATGTTATTAGTCTATTTGCAGATGGCACCGCAATTTACAACCCTACCCTATTACAAGAAATGCTGATTCTCCAAATCCTCTGCTTGTGAGAAAGAATGGTCTCTTAGAAATCACAGCAGTGATTAAATACTCTGTTTAAGCTTTGCAAAATTTACATTAAAGCAGTTCTTGAAAGTTATAGGAAATAATTATATCTTCTTTGAACCATTATTAATCTTTCTAGACCAAATGTGGTTATAAACCAGTGTCTTTGTTGTGCTCTAATTTACTCACAAACAATTAAACATATTTATTTTATAGAGTGGGACTTTAAAAAGAACCTAATATGTTGGAAAATTAGAAAAATATAGTTAGCAAAATTTTATTAAGAATTCTCTAAAATAAAATTTAAAATATCAACTAGGGAGGAGCTGCCTAGTCCAACAATATGCGATTTTACTGACAACAGCAAAGAGACTATTGGAATACACTAGAAGATTCATCTTAAAGATTGAGGATTCAAATTCTTGAAGGTTTTTTTCCTGATTCTACAATTACAAGCTGCCCTAAGTCTACAAGTTTAATGTAAAAGCCAAAGTAACAACTCAACTCCTTATTTTTACATTTACTATTTGGACAGATGGCAATTCAAATCACCCTCACAAAACTTTCTTCTTCAATTCAAGTGAAGAGCTACTAAGGACCTGCTGTTTACATAATGCTCAAAAGGGTAGAAATGTGTTCTGTATAAATCTTACCACAATTTCATCATCTCCTCTAGGAAGCCTTCTCAGCTGCACTCATCCATCCTGATTGATTCACTTATTATTTAAGTTTATTTTACCATTATTATATAACATGTGCCCAACTTAAGAAATCTGGAAAATACAGAGAAATAGAATAAGGGGAGAAAGCTACCCATAGTCCCACCAAGCAGAAGTAAGTATTAAAGTCTTTCTGGGTTCTTTCATAATATTTTGCTGGAAATTTTTACATAGTTACAATAATGCAATAAACTCAAGGTTGTATAAAACAATATTCTAAAATTATTTACAACACCACAATAAACCTAACAAAATAATTGACTTACAAATAATAAATATATAATCTTCTCAAATGTACATGGAACACTCTCCAAAATAGACCATATGTTAAGCTATGAAATAAACCTTAATAACATTACAAAACTGGAAGTAGAAAGAGTATATTCTCTAAAGACAGTGAGATGAAATCAGAAATCAATGACAGGGAAATTTATAACTGTGGAAATTAATATTTTTAAATGACTGATGAGTCAAGGAAAAATAACCACATGGGGAATTAGAAAAAAAATGTTGTGAAAACACAACACATCAAAATGTATAAGATGCAGCTAATGCAGTGCTTAGAAATTTATATCAGCAAATGACTATATATATTCATAAATGACTATATGTAGATATATATATATATATAATTGGGGGGTATCAGGGATTGGAATTAGAAGCACTTAACCACTGAGCCACATCCCCAGCCCTTTTTAAATTTTTTTTTTCATATTTTATGTAGAGACTAGGGCCTCACTGAATTGCTTAGGGCCTCACTAAGTTGTTGAGGCTGGCTTTGAACTCGTGATCCTCCTGCCTCAGCCTCCCAAGCTGCTGGGATCACAGGCATGTGCCATGGCGCCTGGCATGACTATATATTTTTTAAAACTCAAATAAATAACTTAAACTTCATCTTAAGAAATTAAAAAGAATCTAAACCCCCATGCTTTAGACATATAATAAATTATAGTATTCCTTTTCCCATTTTAAAAAGAAAAGTTTTAAAAGAAGGGTAAACTAAATCTAAGGCAAGAAGGAAAAAGAATGTTATTAGAGCAGAAAGTAATAAAATAGAGAATAGAAAGAATAGAGAAAATCTATGCAGCCCAAAGTTGGTTCTTTGAAAAGATCAACAAAATTGACAAACATTAACTAGACTGGCCTAGAAAAAGAAAGAAAGAAGCTCAAATTACTGAAGTCAGAAATGAAACAAGGGGCATACAACTGACCTTACAATAATGAAGTGATCATAAGGAAATATAATTTAAAACTGTTTAGATCAAATTACATAACCTAAATGCAATGGGAAAACTCCCAGAAAGACACAAACTACTGAAACTAACTTAATAAGAAATAAACAATCTGAATAGTCCTACACATGTAAATAAATTTAATTAGTGATTTTAAAAAATACACACAAAGTAAAGTCAGGATGAAATGACTTCAAAGGTGATTTCTACCCAAGTGTGGAAAAAAAAAATAGCATCAACCTTTCACAAATGCTTCCAAAAGTTTGTAAAGGAAGGAATGTTTCTCAACTTGTTTTATGAGGTCAGTCAGTCTTATCCTGATATCAAATCTAGACAAGATATTCCAAGAAAAGAAACACTAACAACCAATATCTCTTATAAACATAGACCAAAAAAATACTCAACAAAGTACTAACAAACTGCATTCAGAAACATATAAGAAATTAGATACCATGACAAAATGAGATTTATCCCAAAAAATGCAAAGTTGGTTTAACATCTGACAGCCAATCAATGTAATATACACTATATCAATAGAAAAAACTAAAACTACATGATTATCTCAATAAATGCAAAAAAAAAAATCTGCCAAACTGCAAAGCCTTTTCATGATAAAAAAAAATATTCAGCAAACTAGGAATAATAGGAAACTTCTTCAAACTGATAAAGAGTATTTTAAAACACACACACACACACACACACACACACACACAGAGTTAACATTGTACTTAATAGTAAAAGACTGGACGCTTTACCCTATAATTAAAAACAAGATGGATATACATGCTTAGCACTTCTATTCAATGTTTTACTGGACACAAATTTGTGTGGAAAAATGGAAAAGACAGAAAAGATATCAGGAAAAGAAGAAATGGAACCTTCTCTATTAAGAGACAACATGATCCTATAAATAGAAAATCCTAAGAAACAAACAAAAAAACCTGTTACACTGTTTACACTGTTTAACAAGTTTCAGAATACAAGATCAATATACAAAAGCAACTGTATTTCTGTATATTCACACACAAAAAAAATCTGAAATGAAATTTTCAAAAATTTTATTCACGATAACATCAAAAAAGAATAGAACATTTAGGAATAAACTTAACAAAGGGACTGCCAGAATTGTATATTAAAAACTACCCAAAAATAAAAGAAATTTCAGACTTAAAAAAATGTAAAGATATCCCATGTTCATAGATTAGAAGCCTTACTATTGTTAACATGGTAACACTCCCCCAAATTTTTATATATCATAAAAACAATGTAATCTCTATAAAAATTTATCTGGTTTCTTTGCAGAAATTAGCAAAATGATTCTAAAATTTATAGGAAGATGCCAGAGACAATCTTGAAAAAGAAAAACAAAGCTGGAGAATTCAAAATTCCCAATTGCAAAACTTATTATTAAGCTACCATAATCAAGAGAGTGTGGCGCTAGCTTATGGAAAGGCATCCAGATCAACAGCATCCAGTAAAGAGCCCAGAAATACCCTGTTCACCTATGGTTTACTGATTTTTGACAAAGATTTCAAGACAATTTAATGAGGAAAGAATATAGTCTCTTCAACAAATGGGGCCAGGACAACATTTCCGCATGCAAAACACAAAATTTGACCCCTATCTCACACCAAATATAAAAGTTAACTCAGGATGATAGACCTAAAGGTAAAGGTTAAAACTACAAAACTCTTAGAAACCCAGGAATAAATCCAAGGGGCAAAGCATCATGGAGACGCATTTCCTGATACAGGAAGTGAGCAGCAGGAAGGAAACCACTTAGGGAAGCACTGCTGGCTCAGGCTCCAACGTGACTGCAGGGTTTTCCTGACAATAAAGAATCCAGTGGGGATACTGGGTTAAGTTTAGGGTTAGGCTGAGGTTAGAACCTCAAGTCCTTTTAGAACCATAGTCCCCTAATTTACCTCTCTACTTTACTGCTTCTTCTGGCTGGCTGGTGCAGTTTTATCAGAGGAGAATGTGGATGTGGTTCCTGCATCCCTCTCTCTCTGGAAATAGCTTTGTATTGCTTCATACACAAAGGACAACTCAACTTGTTTTAAGTGCTTGGGTTATAGCCTCTCTCCCTCCAAATCCTGTGGCTATTGCAGTTTTAAGCGACTTTTAGCTTACAGTCACTCAGAAAACAATGTGATTTTGATTTCTTTGCTGGTTTCATTAGAGAATGTATGAACTTCCCATTCGTGTGTGCTATACTCCCTTCATTTTCCCCAGGGCTATATGTAAAGGAATGTTTCTATATGTGTGCACCTATGAGCGTGTAAAATATATAGTAAATGAACATGTACCCTCTGTATCCTCAGATCAGACAGCTAAACCGTCTGACCTGATGTACTCTCCACTTATCCAAAGTGATGAGGCAAGGAAGGAGGTCCACCTGACATATGCCTTTAGCAAAATTACTTACTTCAGCAATTGTGGGTCTTAAAGGCTCCAGGCAGTGAGGCCACAGCAAGTTAGTCTGAGATGATAATTTAGAGACTTGATTTTATTATTCTCTTGCTTCATGTTTCCAATGCCATCAAAAGTAACCACGCTACCTCATTATTCCAGAACTTTTAAATTATTTTTTTGGCATTGCTTACTCAGTTTTTCAGAGCTCCACCCTGTGGTGTTTGTACCCCAGAGCTGTTGGGGAACTAACCTGCCACATGAAAGGGGATTTAACTGGTGTCCCCCACCCCTATTCTTTGCCCACTCCCCCAAAATCAACCTTTCGTTGAGAGTCTCTTGCCAACTGGAGCCATCGTTTTATTGAAAGAATATAAAGGAACCTAGAATCTAAAAGAAGTTTAACCAACAGGATTGAAAAGACACAAATCACTCTTGAAATTTACAGGAAGTGAAAATGGACATCCTGGCATTGCCACAGGGTGCAGGAGCAGAGGCAATTACATCCCTTCCTTTTGCTGATCTGTGAAAGCTCCAATTCAAGGAGAAACTGACTATTAGCTTTAGGTCACATTCCCACTTCTTAGCCGGAAGGGACAAAATATCTTGACTGATAGTTCCAAAGTAGTGACTCATAAGGGGAAGAGGCAGTTTCCTAAAACTGTGTCAGAGTGCTTTTAAAACCAAGAGGAGGAGGAGGAGGAGGAGGAGGAGGAGGAGGAATTTTTCCTCCAGTTTTCAGATAGTCTGTTTTTTTTAAGTCATGTAATTAAAGATTTGTCTTCAAATGTATGTAGATGTGGGTCTTTCTGATTTTGATTTTTTTTTTTTAAATAGAGTGAGCCCCTTTAGCCTGCATACTCAGGTTTTATTTAATCTCTTGTGATTGCTTCTGTTCAATATGTTATGCTACCTTGCTTAGAAACACAAAGTAATCTTATACTAGAACTTTCATTTTCTGTGTTTCCTTCTGCGGGTTTTTTTTTTCTGCATTCTAGATTTAAAAAAAAAAAAAAAAAGCTTCTCAAGTTTGTTTTCCTTGTAGCTGATTCTAATTTGCATATGACCAGTTCTGCATGATCATGCTATTGTGTTCTGAGTTTACTTGAGAGGCTTTCATAAAAAAAAAAAAAAAAAAAAAAAAAAAAAAAAAAAAAAGACCTGTTGTCTTTTCCCTTCAGCCCATGTCTCTCCCTGAGGTTATATTCCTGTTTCACAACTCTGTATCTTGTTAATTTCTGCTGTTACAGATTCTACCCAATATCCTACAGTTTTTTTTTTTTTTCTAGATCCCTTAGACCACTGTGTTCAGTCCACAGTTTATTTCCCAGGTGATCACCTGGGATCGACGGGAAGGTGGCCTCTCTCCCTACCCCGTGGTACAATTTTCTGATGGGCTTCATTCATCATGCTATAAAATCAACTGCTCAGCAGCACCACTCAGTGCCTGGGCCCTGCATTGTTTTTTGTTTTGTTTTGTTTTGGTTTGGTTTGGTTTTTGTTTTTTTAATATTTTTTTTTAGTTGTAGATGGACACCATACCTTTATTTTATTTATTCATTTTTATGTGGTCGAACCAGTGCCCCACACGTGGTAGGCAAGTGTTCTACCTGAGCCACAACCTCAGCCTTGGGCCCTAAGTTCTAAAGAGGTCTTCACTCTGGCTTTCTTTTGGCCAAGCCCCTTCCCATCAGGAGAGGAATCTACAAGATCAAGAGAATGTGCTCATCCAGATCCCTTCAAGACCCATTCTAGAAGCTCATGACCCTAGAATTCTATGCCAACACAGCTTGGAGCCTGTTTGCAGACCTGCATAGATCTTATCCATGTGTCAATCCCTCCAAGGATAAACCATCCCACTGGTATTTATATTCTCAGGCCCACAAATGGCCAAGGGCAGCTATTGGTAGAAGCTCTGGACATCCATGTAGGACATCCACAAACATGTACTCCTAGCTGCTTGCAATGGAGACAGTAGTAGAAGGAGAAGGGAGCCAAAGTAAGGGGTAAGGGTTTGGGACCAGCTTTTTCCAAGCCACCATGTTTCTGCATAGAACTCCAAGGAATTTGAAAAGTTCACATTGGAACCAAACATTCCAGATTATTTTGAAAGTGTGTTTATAAAGGCAAAATAATGGCACTTAATTTTACCTTGACTTCTATTCAACTATTAGGGGTGGCCTAATAAATGGCTTCCAAGACTTTTCCTGCCTCCCTCATTTAGGAATGAGTGAGTTCCAGAGGCTTTTTATAAGTCTATTTATCAGAAAGTAAAAAGTAACCAAGAAAGGTACAATCTCTCAATGCCCAGATTGCCACTGAATCAGTGTGTGAGATGACCTTCATAGCTTTAAATGTGGCTATACTCTTCACCTTGCTTTCCCTACATTCTATCAGGCATCTTTCTTTGAGGCTGGATTACTACATCTACACCAAAAATCTCAAGCAGATGTCATTCCCATCCCAACCCCTTCATCCCTTGATAATCTCCAATAATTTTCCGTGGAGTTTCTAGCCACCATGATATAGGGATACTTGAGTGCTCTAATCAGATCTCCTTGGACATTTTTCTTCAAAGCACTCCTTTGAAGCACTGTATCTGTGGCTCTTAGAGGTCTGCTACCAGGCTTTAGCAGCCAGGCATAGGACAGAGAACCAGGGCCTTAAGGAAAATGTCCCTTTCTCTCCTAGCACAAGCCAAAGTCCCTCACACCCAATACTTGCCCCAAACTCTCCTGTTCAATGAAAAAGAAGCTTTTAACATTCTTGAAACTTATCTAGAAACTTGGTGTATGGTACAAATAGCGCTGGATCCTGCTTCCTGATTTTGGGCGGGAAGGATGGGGCACAACTCAGCTTCTTCCTCTTCAATCTATCTTCCTCACCCTCCTCTTCCTCAGAAACATCATTGCTTATAGTTACTAGAGCTACCAAGCACTTGAAGTCAGCCTCAGGAACTGCAATCTCCTCATGGCCATAGCTCTAAAACTCAGATTCCACCACATTGCACTAGTCTTTGGTTCCCTCAGGAAAGCATGGTCAATGCCAGCATCATCCTCTTCCTCTACCTTGAAAGTGAGGGAGCAGATGTCTCACCAGCCTCTTCTTATAAGGTCACCAGTCTCACTCATGAGATCTTCATAACCCAATTACTTCTCCAAAGTAATAACCCCATTTCTAATAATGTCACATTGGCATTGGGGTTTCAGTATATGAATGGGAAGGAAGAGGGCTATGGATATTCAGTACATTATAGCAGCAATCGTGCATTGCAGATGAAAGAAACCAGAGAACTAGATAAAAAAAAATTTCCAATAACAAAAATCACCAAACAATTCAATAGAAAGAAAACAAATAATCCCAATAGAAAACAGGCAAAGAAGAAAGTGTTGTTCAGTGGTAGAGCATTAGTATCACATGTGCAAGGCCCTGGGTTCAATCATGATCACAAGAAAGGAGAGAGAGAGAGAGAGACAGAGAGAGAGAGAGAGAGAGAGAGAGAGAGAGAGAGAGAGAGAAGGAAGGAGAAAGAAAAAGAGGGAGAGAGAGAATGGGCAAAGGACTTGAATAAACATTTTTCAAAAGAAGACATACAACTGACAACAGGTATGTGAAAAGGTTCTTAACATCACTAATCAGCAGAGAGATGCAAATCAAAACCATGATGAGATACCACCTTGCATCCATTAAAATGGTGTTAACCAAAAAAAAAAAAAAAAGTAAGAAAGATAACAGGTATTGGCAAGCAAACATGTAGAGAAAGGGAAGACTTGGACATTGTTGGCGTAAATGTCAATGACTTTGGCCATTATGAAAAATGGTGTGAAGATTCCAAAAAATTAAAAATAGAACTACCATATGATCCAGCAATCCAACTTCTGAGTATTTAACTATAGGCAAGGAAATGAGTGTGTCAGAGAGACCTCTCCACTCCCGTGTCGGTAGCACCACTACTCACTACAACCAAGATGTGGACTCACCCCAAATATCCATCAATGGATGAATGGATAAAGAAAATGGGTATACATATACAATGCATATATACACAGCCATTTTTAAAAAGAAGGAAATCCTATCATTACAGCAACATAGATGAACCTGAAGGATGTTATGTTAAATGAAATAAGCCAGGCACAGAAAAACAGAATGATCACAGAAATACTGCCTGATCCCACTCAGATGTGGAATCTTAAAAAGTCAAACTCTAAGAAGTGGAGAGTAGAATGATGGTTCCCAGAGGATGTGGATGGGATGGTTTCCAGAACTTTGGGGTGGATAGTTATTGGGGAAGATGTTAGAGTACACAGAATTTAGTTTGAGACAAGGAATATGTTCAAGAGATCTATAATACATCGTGTTGGCTATAGTCAATAACAATGGTATACCTGAAAGTTACTAAAAGAGTAGATTTTAGGTGTTATCACCATAAAAAACTGTAAAGTGTGTGAGTTAGTACATATATTGATAGACTTAATTTAGGTATCCTATAACGTACATCAAATCATGGGTACAAACACATAAATGTATGCAAATTTTATTTGTCAATTTAAAATGATAAATAAATCACCAGCTAAAACATCTGTATGAAAAGTTTAAAATCACCAAAACCCTTCAGCTTTGGTAGAGTACATTCTTCACTGCACTGGTGGGTACATCTTGAAAAGACAACCCCAACCCCACCCCACCCCATCAACAATGACATGCAGTGTTCTCTTTGCCCTGCAGAGGGCAGTGGAGGACTGGTCTCACTGGTGCCTGGCTCAGCATTTTAAGAGGACTCCTCAAACCCAGCCTGTTTCAAGGCCACAGTGCAAAGTGACAATTCCATTCCACAGGTTCATGGTGAGGTTTGACTCCTTGACCCCAACGCCCAGGCCTGTTTCCCTGTTCCTCCTATGTGTGTTAGACTTCAATGCTGAAATAAAGAGAATCAAGCCCTGCCCAGTTTTGGAAGTGGTGAATATATCGGTTCTTTGAGGAAGGAGTTCAGAGATTCATCTGAGAGGAAGTGTCCTGTGTCCTGTAAGTGGAAAAACCTTCTCCACATCCAAAAGTGACAGCTTTACTGCTGGCCACACACTCAAGACCTTAGCTATAGTCTCTTACCTTAGAAGATCTCCCACCCATTCTGACTGCCCCTGATGCTCAGCAGAGTTTATCACTATCCTTGTCTCACTTTTTAGCCAACACCAGGTGGGCAGGCTTGTGGCTTCTGGATAGCTCTGGATGCTGATATGGGTCCAGATAGCAAGGGCACTGGGGCAGCCTGGGTGTCTATCCAGAGGCTCTGCCATATGGAGGGGAGTCCATCAGAACTACCAATTTCTAGGTGTTAAATTGTTCAAATCCATCTCCTTCATTTTATTTATTTTCCTTTAAAATTCTTTCATTCACTTGGAGTTACATAAGTGATTGGAAATACATTTCCATAGTAAAAGTGTTCTGTGTTACACATAATTAATCCTTTTACAGAACTTCAAATTATAGTCCTTCCCCTGAGGGAACCACCCTTTCCAGTTTGACTTGAATCCTTCCAGATGTGTTTCTATGCATGGATATTCACAAATTCATGCTGATCAAAGTACTTAGTTCCATTTTGGTGTTGTTATTAGTTGTTACTTTATAAAATAGCATCAATCTCCACCTACTTGATCTGAGATTTTTTTCATTTTGTCCCGTCGACATTTAAGTTTCAGGTACTTTTCCCGTAATTTAACAAACCTATAGATCTTACCTCACACCTGCACCTGCTGTATAAAATTCCCCACATGTTCAGTTTACTTAAGCACTCCCCTGTTGATGAATATTCAGATTGCTTACAATTTTGCATTATCATAAATAATGATGCCATGAATATCTATGTCTCCATAAATATTATTTTGCTACAATGAGTTATAGGAAGTGAAATTCCTGGGCATAAGACATAGACCTTTAAAACTTCTAATATGATTTTAAGCCTATCTCATCCAAATCTTGAGAAGGATGAGCAAGGTCCAGAACATGGAGAAAGGGCCAAAGAGCACAGCAGCAATGAATCTAAGATGACTCAAGACAGCCATGGGAGGCAGAGCCTGGTCCCTTGACGGTGTCCAAAGTGGGCTACACAACAGCTTTTTGAAAAATCTAGTGCACAAAGACTGCTCAGCTGATTTGATGAGTGGCATCAAAAGCAGTTGCTGGTCACCCACAGCAACCAACTCTCCTCAGTGCAGGGCCCCATATTGGCATGGCAACCACAGCTCCATCTCTGAGTGATAAAGGTAATTGTGGGAAAGCAGAGGCAGACCCCACTCAAGTCCTGCAGGAAAAAAAAAAGAACTTTCTTAGTCATTTCTTCCAGAAGCAGGTGATTGATGGACAGTGTGCAATCATACAAGTTCAGAGAGTCCAAGCTGAGACCCTATATAGAAGTGTACAGAACCCATCTACACAGTTTGCTGCAATTCATCCAACCACTGTCTAGTGTTTACTGAACTAGGATAGGTGAAAAGGTGCTACTATAAAACTAAACCGACATTAGGCATAGGAAAGCAGGTGCACACACAATGGAAATGTGTTTGGTCCCGGATTATGATGGCTGTGGACATTTTAAACCAGGATGGGAAGGGCTGCCCTCAACAGTAAATCTGTGTGCATGCCCTCCACTGTGGTTGGGCTCAACCCAGGGAAGCATGATGAAGGGCAAGCAAAACCATTTGCAACAAGTTGTAAAATGGCTTACCCTCTTGAGTGTTTTGTTTGAAATAATGGCAAGTGTCTTAAGTTATAGCGAATAGTGCTAAAGCAATTTCTAATTTTGGACAAACAAGGATAATGTAAAAAAAGCCTAGACAAGCTAAGGCCTGCAGGCCGAATCTTGCCCACTGCCTGTTTTCGTATGACCCTTGAGCAAAGAACGGCTTTTACAATTTATAGTATCTAAGGGAAAAGTGAAAAGAAGAATGATGGATCACGACATGTGAAAATTATATGAAATTCAATTTTTAATATCCATAAATAAAGTTTGATTGGCACACCACTTCACTCACTTGTTAATGTATTATCTATGGCTGCTTTCATGCTATAGAGCTGTTATGGTTTAGATGTGAGGTGTCCCCCAAAAGCTCACATGTGAAACAAAACAAGAAGGTTCAGAGGAGAGATGATTGGGTTATGAGAGTCTTAACCCAATCCGTGATTAATCCCCTAATAGGGATTAACTGAGTGGTAATTGAAGTGGTAGGGTATGGCCAGAGGAGATTGGAATTTGGGGCATGGCTTTGTATCTGGAAAGTGGAAACCTCTCTGTCTGCTTTCTGATCACCATGTGAGCTGCTTCCCTCCACCACATTCTTCCTCCATGATGTTATACCTCACCTCAAGCCTCAAGGAATGGTGCCATGAATTGAGACCTCTGAAACCATGAGCCCCCAAATAAACTTTCTTCCCTAAAATTTATCTGGTAAGATCTTTTAGTTGTGGCAGTGAAAAGCTGACTGAAACAAGAGCATACTTGAGTAGCTTCAACTATGGCCCACAGAACCAAAAATACTATTTGGCCTTTCACAGAAAAAGTGTGCTAAACCATCATAGATTACTAACTTATAACTCCTCTAATTTTATTCTAAAACATATCTAACATCATGTGAGTTCTTTTAATATAAATCTGCTAAACCAAATTATTCCAATTAATTTCCTTTTTTAATATTTATTTTAAATAAGCAAGTTGATCTGTTTCATGGTTTGAGTCTAAAACTGTCTGAGATATTTCCAAGTAATAGTTAATAAAGATGTTATTTAGAGGCCGGGCATGGTGGTGCACACCTATAATCCCAGCACTTGGGGAGGCTGAGGCAGGAGGTTCGAAAGTTCAAAGTCAGCCTCAGCAACTTAGCAAGACCCTGTCTCAAAATAAAAAATACAAAGGGCTGGGGATATGGGTCAGGGGTTAACCACCTCTGGGTTCAATTCTGGTACTAAAGAAATAAAAATAGATGTTATTTAGAATCCTGTATCAGATAATTTACCAGTTGTCGTGATTCCAAAATTGTTATAAATTGTTCTGATAAGATGCTTGGGAGAAAATGGAGTTACAAAAAATAGTTCTAAATAAAAACAATCTCTTACATTGTATAAAATTATTGAATATATCCTGACAAAATCTTAATATATACTGATTAATGCCCTCCAGAGGACAGTACAAATTACAGGCCCATCTTTAGTATGTGTATATGTGTGTGTGTCCATATATATGTCCATTTCCCCATATTCTTGCTGGTATATTAATTTTACCAATCTGATGAAAATTATGTCTTCCACTTAAGGGTTTCCTGGTTACTAGTGGCAATGAGAGTCTTTTCATGTTTATTGGTAATTTTACATTTTTTATTCCACTAATTGCTTATTAATAGGCAATAGGCAATTGGGGAAAATATATCTTACTATCTTTTAACATGTATTTTCCTGATTACTATAGGGGTTAAGAATTGTGCCATGTTTATTGGTCATTTTTTAAATTTCATATTCTGTGAATTGCCAGTTTGTATCCTTTGTCATTTTTTTTCTACAGGGTTGCTTGTCTTGTTCGTATTAATATTGAATTTTAAGATTTATTGTTGTGTAAGGGTCTCAAAGTGCAGTCTGCTTCCAAGAAAGCAAACACAATTTAATGCCACAATCTAAATTCAATTCTTGTCCAAGTCAGTACTGGGGTTAGCATATTGACCCATGTCTGTGTTGTACACCTCAAACAAAGCACAGAAAATTGCGTATGATAAATTAGTTATCTTGTCCAGCAAAAGCTACATGTCTCTTCTTTCCTCCTCTAAATAAGCTGTTCAAAGAAAGAAGGAAATTGATCATTAAAAATAGCTGCTGGTTTTACCAGCAGGGCTCAGTAATAGTCAAAATCCATTGGGGGCTCAGATAGCAACAGCACATATTTGATGAACATCTTTGTGTGTGCAGCATTGGTGGTGATTCATTGAAAAGATAGCAAAGAAACTTCCAGACCCTCCTGGTTAGGGGAGTGCTAAGTAAGAGCAGACCAGCTCACCAGGGTAAAGGATCAGAGAAGGTGGTCTGTGTTGAAGTCTTTGGAGAGTGTCATGTTCAATCAAGGAAACCTGGATTGTTGACAAGTCCTAAAGGTAGAGAGTACCAAAGGTAGGAGAACCAAGATAAAAGCTTAGAGAATGGAGGGACCTGGAAAGTCAGAAGAGGTAGGGAGTGAAGCAAAACAAGCCCTGAAGCTTGCTGTTCCAAAGAAGAAGGTCTTAACCTACTACAACAGCCACAGACACATACAACCCAAGTCCTTAGGCTTAGGGACTTAAAGCAGAGGGCCTCCATTCTGTGAAATCTGTGAGTGTCTGGACTCCTCCCAGATATGTGTATCATTTGGTCTGGGGTGGGGTTCAGGCATCAGTATATTTTAAAAACCTCCCAAGTTAGCCTCCCAGGGTTGTGAAGCAAAGGCTTTAATAGTCAAATCAAGCCGGGCACATGCCTATAATCCCAGTGCCTCAGGAGGCTGAAGCAAAAGGATCACAAGTTCAAAGCCAGCCTCAGCAATTTCGTGTGGCCCTAAGCATCTTAGCTCTGTCTCAAAGTAAAAAATACATAGGGCTGGGGATGTTTCTCACTTGTTAAGCACCCCCAGTTCAATCCCCAGTACCAAAAAAAGAATAATAATAATCAAATCAAGAAAGGGGAGGTACTGAGGAATGGAAGGGACCAAAGTATATCATTATATCGAGTGCATGTGTGAATACATAACAACAAAAACAACAAATCCCAGTACCATGAATAATTACAATGCACCAGTTAAAATTTTTTTTTCAGAAAAAAATCAAATGCGCTAAAGGAAAAGGAGGAGGTGGGGTCCACAGCCTGATATGTGCTATTAACTGCTCAGAATGACTAGAAGTCCAGTCATTGTGTAAAGATGCTCCGGACCACCCAGAACCAGACCCAAGAGGGAAATAAAGCCCAAAGCACTATGCTGCAAGGGAAGAATCTCGTACATAAAACTGTGAAGCTCTTAATTAATCTAGGAAACATGGAAAGTGACTTGTTTGAACAGAAGATAATATGTTCTATGTGAGACCTCCAGGAAGGTCAGTTTGTTTCTGTTAGAAATATAGACGAACTACTCAAGACAGAATACTGGACCTAGTACGCCAGATGTGCATTAGGAAATCACTCGAAAGAGCTGCTGTAGACTGAATCATGTTCCCCCACAAAATTCATATATCTTGTTTAATGATGGGCCTTTAGGAGATAATTGAGTTTAAATGAGATCATAAGGGTGGGGCCCTTGTGATGATATTCGTGTCTTTATAAGAAGAGACACCCAAGAGCCTGTCCCCTCTTTTTTCCCACCACCATTACCACTTTGCCCTGTGAGGACACAGAAGAAGGCAACCACCTTCAAACCAGGAAGAAGACTGTGACCAGAAACTGACCATTCTGACACCTTGATCTTAGACTTTCAGCTTCTAAACTGTGACAAAATAAACCCTGTCTATGGTATTTTGTTATGGCAGCCTGAGCTAAGTCATACCGGAGCCATGGGAATAGAGCAGATTACGCAAGGAGAGACAGAGGGTGCTGTGCCTCTCAAAGAGAACCTTGGGGAGTCCACATTTAAGGCAGGGCAGAGCAAAGAGTTCCAGAGAAGGTGCAGGCAAGCCACCAGGGAGACAGAAAGAACTAGAAACGTGCCCAAGAGACAAGAGATTGGAGGAAGGTAGAGGTGCTCAGCAGTGCTGAGGGCCATTGCCAAGTAGAAATGACACATCGAAATTTCCTTGCTAGCGTACCCCATGTTAAATGGATTTCGCTGTTGACATTGCATGTAAGGTGACCTTGCTCAAGGACCAAGGCGGATCCGGGTTTAGAGCTGATCAGGTTTGAGGAAGTATCCCGGTCCTTGGGTTTAGGGCGTTCCCGGTTTAAGACAATGGGGGTTTTAGGGAAGTTGGAGGTTGAAGATTATTGCTGCCGGGATTAGGGTGTTCCTGCTGCTTGTTCCCGTTGAGTTCTTGTGAGATTCAAAGGAGATTGGAAAAAAGCCTCGTGGAGTAGGTGAATTGGGCGGAGGAGAACTGGGATTGCCCCAGAGCGTGTGTAGAGGCCGGTGTGAGTTCGGGAATAAAGATTGCTGTTTGAATCTACAAAGCTGTGGTGGCTCGTGATTCTGTGCCAAGCCGAGACATTGGCACAGCAGAGTAGCTGAGCAGACACAGCATGGGGAGGGGAGAGAAGCCACAAATCATCTGGGATGAGGAAGTCACCGGTAGCCTCAGAGAGGTTTTCAGATAAAGGAGAGAATCCCTCCCATTTATTTCCTCTCCTTCACCGTGTAGGGCTCAGTGCCTGGTGCTGGTGAGTCCAGCTATGGACCACAAGGGCAATGGTCTAGAAAGCTCATTAAGAACTTCTTCTGTGCCATCAGGTCCTCAGGAATACTTTGCTGCCAATATCTGAAGCCCACCAAAAAAGCATCCCCTCAAAATGTACTTCATCCCCTCAAAATGTGCAGTCAGGTTATTTGGTAAGCCTCTCTCTCAAGTCCCCACTTTTTAGCTGTAACTTCATGGAGTCTGGAGCCCAGCCCCCTGCCACATCCTCATGAACTAGGAGGACTGGTCTCCCTCAGCTACTCCTGCCAGGGCCCTTCCTTGGGGCTGCTCCTTGTTTCCCTGTATTAGCATAGGTAAATCTCTGATTTGTGCCTTGGACACTTAGCTGCAATCAAGAGCCTCTGCCATCTCCTGGAAGCCCTGATTTCAGGCTACCTTAGCCATGGTTGTCAGCAAAACCACACATGTCAGAATGTCCCCTTGCATTGGAATTTGGTGTTTCCAGACCACTGGGCCCTGTGGGTCCCTGTTGGTTCCCTTCCCCATCCCACCTCTTCCCCCCTGCCAGCTTATTCTGTTCTGTGCCCCTTTCCTCTCTGCCTTGAAAGCCCTGAGTTTGCCGAGTGGTTGGGGCCTCAGCACTGATAACACAGCCCAGGGTCTCCCACTTTGCTCCTAGGCATGGTCCCCATTGGCCTTTCTGTATGCCACCGCACAGCCACCAAAATGGGTTTCCATTCATCTTCTTTTTAATAATGTAAACATACATATCAACCCATGTGTCTTGATTACAAGTCAAAAGAGAAAATTCAAACAGCATAAATATAAGAACTGTCTCCAGGCTGCAATAATCTTTCTGGAACACAGACCTAACAAACCTCCTCTCATCTCCCTCCCACCACACCATCCCCATCAAGCCCATTCCCTGTCACTCCTCAGACCCTAATGATCCCACCAATGAATAAACAATGAGCTTGAAGCAAGTTTCTGGGACCAAGTCAAGCCCACACTGCCTGGGACCTGATCTGTGATGAATGATCAGGATCTTAGAAAATGCTATGTGTCATATGTTACCCAGGGAACAACTTCTTAGTGTTAGCTTTTTTAGACAATGATTTCCAAGTGGACTTTAAAAATAAAAAGCCCGAAGGACAACAGCATATTTCAGTCTGGTAGGATCCTTTGATATGCTCCCTTGAAAGAACAATCCTGTATAATTAACATAAGTATGTGGACAGTCCCCTAAGGTCTGATGGAGTTTGGACCAGGCCTGGTGCATACAGGGAAGGCAGCACATGGTGTCCCAGCCCTATTTACAGCCAACTTTAAGACAAGTTAGATGACCCATAAGTCATGTGTCACCATTCTCCCACAAACCATGCAAAATTGAAATCTAAACTGGGACCTCTGCTGATAACCTTATACACAGAAAAAAAAAATATGGTCGTCTTTGCACTTGAAAAAGCTGCTAAACTACTTTGGTTTCTCCACTTGGACAGATGCAGCTTGAAGAAAAACATCTCCACTGATGCTACTTTATACAGATGTGCACCCTCACACCTCAGCCCCCTACCCCTACCCTGAGCCACTCTATTCCAAGGGAATCAACAGTACTGGTTGGCCCATTGATCCAAAATTCATTTCTATGAGAAATTATCTGGAACTCCTTCCTCAAAAGCTGGATGTTCTTAAGTACCTTCAATGATCAGATCCTATCTACTTCTTCAGATTGGGGGTATTGATTTGGTTATGTCTATTTTCTTGACCTATTCTATAATCCTTGGGTGGGTAAAAGATAATAGCATTATACAGAAGTATAGGTAATATGGCCCAGGTAGTTTTCCCTACCAAACCACACTGTCACACACAGAACATGCACTTGTATCATCAGACAGCATCAGAACTAAAGACAGACCAATTTATTTTCTGAGTTGTTTAGATCAGGGACTCATTAGTGGGGAAAATGATTCAAATGATGGCTGAGAACATGCCACCCACTGTCCACAGGTGACAGCTGCCAACTATCAGAATGTGCCAGGAAGAGGCCCTGGGAACACCAAGTCCCAATCTTCTTCTTGTCCCAGGGTCACTCTGGGTCTTCGTTCTCATCCTGCTTCACTTTCTTCCTTTGTGGATGAGCACACTGACTGTCTCCTGGGGAGGCCAAGCAGAGTCCCTAATGAGGGACCTGGCCACACTTCACAGCTGCCCTGTGTGAAACAACCTGTCCTCATTACCCCACGTCCTTTCCTTCCATCAGGAATATCAGTAGCTCACCACAGGCAGCTCAGAGAACACAGACACCCACCAACCTGTGAGCTCCATGGTCTGGGAACCATTGGCTGTATTGTTACTGCTCGTAACAAAATAATGTTGGTGTTTCTATTTTTACCAGTTATAAGTAATTTACTTGGGTTATTTAATAAAAGCCAGACACCATCAACTTATTGGAAGCTCACCAAATACAGTGGTGTTCATTCCATTAATACTTCTATGGTTTTATGTGGGGTTCATTTTTGATCCAGGGGTCTATGGAGAGGCTCGGGACCAGTAGAAATGGGTGGAGTGAGTGGTTAGTGACACATACCAGCCAGGGAGAGGGACTGAGGTGGGACTTGTGGGGAAGGGAACAGATCTGCCTAAGGGAGGAAGACATTTAGTGAGGTTCACTATGCAGGAAGGTTAAAGTAGTCCCTGTCAATGTCACTCCTTGGATCCCAGAATCTTTAATTTGGACAGCAGAATTATTGAGTATTATTGCTCATAACTAAGTTAGTTAATCAAGCATTTGAGGAATGAAGCTACTATCTGTAAGCATCAGCATAAAAATTTCAAATATTGAAATTGTTCAGAATATAGAATAGTTTTATAGAAAATATTTAAAATAAATAATGAAATTCCAGATAGGCACAAACATCAAGATAGTTTGAGAAATAATAGTCATATTTGAAAACAAATGGAATTTATAAAAATCAAATGGGAATTATTGAGTTGGAAAATATATCCAGATTGCATCACAGAAAGATAGGTACCTGAAAAGGTGAAAGAGAAGATAAGAGATATGCAGGATGGACTGAAAAGTTCTGTTTTAAAATGTACCTGGGATTTGTTTTAATTAGATATGGTAGGACATGAAGATATGCAAATGAGTTTCATGAAGGAAAAAGTGTTTGTACTCACAGATCCCTAGAAACAAGAGGCAAAGCGTATCTTACAGAGCCACCCAGGAATGCACCAGCATTGTTCTGAAGGCAGAGAGAGCAAGGGAGGAACATGGGCAAGAGCATGTATTGTATTGTGGTTTCCATGGGAAAGAATGGGCAAAGCAGGGTAAGAATTCTTAGGATTGGCCAGTTGGAATAACTTTAGGGTGCTCTAGGGTGCTCTGACCATCTCTTATTATTAATCCCTAGTCCTGGAGTAACCAGGGCAGTGAAATACTGACCCTGACTACCAGAGCCTAATAGAGGAGGTGATGGGGTATGTGGGCTCTGGAGTGGTTAGGTGTCACATGAGAGGGGCACTCTCAGGTGGGCAGTTTACCATCTCTAGAACTGGCTCCCCCTGGAAGGGCTCCAAGATCAGCAAGTCCCCAAGATGCCAAAGAATGAGGAAGTACAAACAACAACATGGTTGATACATTTTGATGATTTGTATGCGTCTGAGAAAAAGAGCATGAAGAAAATGAAGCTGGGCATGGTGGCACATGCCTGCAAACCCAGCAGCTGGGGAGGCTGAGGCAGGAGGATCACAAGTTCAAGTTGCTTAGTGAGGCCCTAAATCCTGTCTCAAAATAAAAATTCAAAAGGGCTGGGAATATGGCTCAGTGGTTGAAGTGCCCCTGGGTTCAATCTCCAGTTACCAAAGGAAAAAAAGAATGAAGAAACAGCATTTGAAGAGAAATGACTAGAAAACTTCCAGAATTGTTGTTAAATATGAGTCTACAAATCTAAGAAACCCAATACACACCCCCCACCAAAAAATACAAATAAAAAAGAATTCACACCAAAAGCAGTAGTTTTGAAATGGAACCAGAAAAACAAGAGAAGCTTTTGAAAAGTAGCCAGAGAGAACTGATAGATTATTTTCAAAAGTAATGACAGTTTGACAGCAAATTGCCCAATAGCAAAAATGGGAGTTCAGAAGAGAGTGAGAAATAACAATCGACTTAAAGCTGTGCTGCCCACCACCCAAATTATCATGCAAGAATGTGAGTGGAGCCAGGTGCAGTGGTGCACGCCTATAATCCCAGAGGCCTGGGTGGCTGAGGCAGGAGGATCGAAAGTTCAAAGCCAGCCTTAGCAACTTAATGAGGCCCTAAGCAACTTAGGGAGACCCTGTCCCAAACATAAAAAAGGGGGCGCTGGAGATGTGGCTCAGTGGTTAAGCACCTTTGGGTTCAATCCTTGGTACAAAAAAAAGAAAAAAAAAGAATGCAAGTGGGTTCCTGGTTCCAGACAAGATGGAGTAAACACATTTGACTGTCACTCTCACTGAGCAAAACAAAAACTATGGGCAGAAAGCAAGAAGCAGCTACCCAAGAAACTGAGAAGTAAATAACAGTCAACAATAAAAAACGGTGGAAGGAGGCCAAAATGTTCAGAATTGGCCTGGCAGTGTTTTTGTTTATTCGTTTGGTTGGAGGTTGGTTGGTTGTTTTCTTCCCTTTCCAATATACACTTGGTCTAGACTCAAGAACAGCACAAAACTGAGTGAGGAAAGAAAGAGCTCCAAGAGAAGCCCTCTGTCTCTGGTCTAAAGAGCACAGAAGGGGAATTCTAAAGGCCAGAGAAAGCAGAGGGAAATCTATGTTAGTTTCCTCTTTTCCATTCCCTCCCATGCCGGTCCTCAGGCCCAACCCTGGCAGTGGTGACCACAATGGTCAGTCAGGCACTTGACATTCTGAGGGAGAAGAATTCTTCTCCAGGGTGATGTAATTGTGATCCCAAGAGCATGGCCACAAATTCCTGGTTCTTCCCCGCCCTCTCCTCATTACAAAGAATAGAGTAAGACCCCAGATTGCTAGTCAAGAGACTAATAATGAGGGTCCCAGTTTCCTGAAAAGTGTTAATAAAAGCATTCTTACTTTAAAAAATCAGGAATATGAAAAAAAAAAAACAGAATTTGGCATAATGTTTAACCTCAGTAGGTAGAAGATAGGAATAAAAGATTAGATGCACAAGTGTTCATTATGTTACTATAATTTATAAATTACATACATGTAGTATTGTTATTTTGACATATCACATATATGAAACATAATAAAGAAAACAAAATATAAAATTAAAATAATACTACATGTTACATATTTCAAATATACTAATCCTAAATATGCTAAAAATCCATGCATTATAAACATGAAGAAGAAAGTCTGGAAGGAAAAATCAGAATGTTTCCAGTATCACCACTGAGTTCTACGATTTTCATATGTTTTTTCTTTCTCTGTAATTATATGTTTTCTCTAATACATATGCAATGTTTCATCATTAGATAAGTTTTTTTTTTTGGGGGGGGGTAACTTTTGTTTTAGAATGCCACTGGGATTGAAACCAGTGGCATTCTACCACAGTCACTTTTATGTTTATTTATTTATTTTTGAAATAAGGTCTCATTAAAAGTTTCCATTCTGGCCTCAAACTTGCAATCCTCCTGCCTCAGTCTCCTAAGTAGCTGGGATTTCAGATATGTGCCACCACATCCAACAAGTTTATTTTTCTCTTCACTACATATGCAATTCAACTTGCTTATCTGCAATTACTCCCCAAAACCCTCCATTCACTTCTGCATCATCTTATTGCAGACTTTAAAAAAAACAGGTCTGTTCTCTATAATTCCTATCTCAGATACCTTTTAATATTTTTATTAATGGTAATACTGACAGTGATAGTTGAAATTTGTTGCACACTTACTGTGCTTTCTTAATTTCTAAGTATTTAGTGAACAAACTTAGTTAATGCTTACAAAACCTGCAAGAACTGGTATAACTATTCTCATTTTACAAATGTTCAAAAGAAGTATGATATTCATTTAAGTTTTTTGGTTAAGATAATTTCCCAGGACCACACAGCAAAGGAGGTAGTCAATGAAAAGAAAAACAGAAGTTTTTATTTCATAGCTAAATCCTATTTTATGACCCATTTTCCCATAAATAACTGGATGAGATTGTTCTACACACCAGCAAAAGTGGGGAAAGGACTCATGGAAAATTTATTAGCTTTCCTGATCTAATAAATTAAAACAGCAATTGTAATTACTGTTGATGACAGAACTTCCTGACCAAAATCAATATCTGTCTCAACGAGCAGTGTCTGGCTATTCTCAGTCTAATCGAGACAAGCAGAAACCTGAATGACATTAGCAGTGATCAAAGTCTAAAGAGCCCTCAGCTTCATCAGGCCCCAGGGACTCCTGAAATTCAGTTCAACTCTCAAAGAAAGAACATAAAATTCATTAGTTGTGCTATGACTACTGGAGAAAGTTTCAATGACTATTCCTCCAACTTTCCATCTGTGTAGACATTTCATCTTTGATGTTGAGATAATTAATCATCTAGGTCTCAAAATTAAATGGAAAACAGATGTTACTGATTTCCTGAATGAACATTATGCTGGGATACTGAAACCACATCAACCCATAGGCACTGCGTTTCAACCCAAAGTGGACTGAGTCATCACCAAGCAACTTATTTAATTTTATTCTAATAAAATGCTCAACTACATCACAGTACCTTCTCTACCCAAGCCCAGTACCAAAGCCCTTCAGGAGCTCCATATTTCTACCTTCTTGTCTCTCTATCTACCTCATACCTGTTATAACAAGTCTTCAGAAGCCCTAACACCTTCTTTTAAAAAAAAATGTTAGTCTCATGTTAAGAAAGTATGTATCTTATTGGAAGAACTAAAATCTCCAATCCATAATGGCAGTAAAATATGGATGTACTTATGTGGAAAAGTTTGAATAGCAGGTGGTCAGTGACCATGAAGGCCATCAAAAGTCATATTAATCCAATCTGGTGGCTAGTATCAGCTACCAAGCCATCCCGTCTAACAGCTGAGAACAGAGGATTAGTCTAAGCAGAGAAAGCAACGGGCAAACAATCCTCACCAGAAGAAAGTATAACTTTGGTTAGTCACCTATCGCCCTCAGAGTTGGTATGAAGGAACAGTTTTCTCTCTAAACAAAGCCTACAGTCTGCCGATTTTTTAATTTTAAAGAGCTCAGGGGGAAAAAAATCTCAAGGTAGAATAAGTACAGGCACATGTTCTGTAACTAAACTGCTTTGGTTCAAATCCCTTTTCTGCTACTCATCAGGTATGTCAGACTTTAAGTACACTAATTGAACTGCTTTGTCTCCAGTTCCCTCATCTATAAATAAAATCTATGCCATCAATTATTAGAGGATCAAGTATGATTATGCATATGAAGTGCTGAGTTCACAATAACTAAATGGTGGAGGAGTGGGAAGCAATCTGGCAGAATAGGACTCTCCAGCAACCATCCTCCTGCACAGTTAACAATTTTAACTATTCATTCATAAAGACGCCTTCAGGAGAACTAAGGAAAACAACTGAGAGATTATAGTACCTGGTTAAAGCACAAATAGTAAAAGACATATTGAAGAGGGTAGGAAGCCAAGTTTTGCATTACCCACATCATCCCTCCGCCATATTGCCCACTTGGGAGAGAAGAAGTAGGCCTAGGACTGTGTCTTGCTTTCAACACTGGACCTGACACACAGCTCCAGATAGACCCCCACAACCACTTCCCGGACCTGCTCCAGCGCCAGGTAGGAACTTGGAACATGGAATCTATAGTCCACATGACTACTGGCCAACCACAGCAATCTGAGGCTCTAGACAACCCTGAGTGGCAAGCAAGCCTCAGCAGCATGGGCTTCATATATCCGTCAGTGCTGTACCAACCTCAGCAGGCCCAGGACTCCAGCCTAGCACAGTGCCACTTGTGAGCTGAGACCAGCCTCTATGCTGGTTTGAGCCAGAGTCCATGCCAGATGGCCTGCCCAGAATCTCTGGATAGACTTACTGTTGAAGAATGTTCCCATACAAAGCCAGTCTTTGAAGAATACAATCATCACCTACTTAATCAAATGCACATGCATCAATATAGGACTACAAGAAGCAGGAACAGAGATGGAAACCATGATATCACCACACAGACAAAATAAAGTATCAGAAACTGATTCCAAAGAGACTGAGCTATATGAACTACCGGACAAAGAATTCAAAATAACTATTTAAAGGAAGCTCAGCAAATCTGGGAGAAAATACAGAGAAACAATTCAAAGAAATTAGGAAAACAATAAGCCTTTAGAAATTTAACAGAGTGATTAGAAAAAAAAATGTTTTAATCAAACAGAAATCTCAGAGATGAAACTAGAATGAATGAGGTGAAGAATGTGATACAGGGCATTAGAAGCAGAATAGAGCAAGCAGAAGAATCTATGAACTCAAGAAGATTATTTTGAAAAGACACAAAAAAGGGAAAAAAGTAAGAATAACAAAAAATTACATAAAACTTGTATAATTTATGGGCAGCATAAAAAGAGCAAATGTTCCAGTGTGTGGAATTAAAAAGAGAGATGAAATAATAGAGGGGTAAAAAGCTTATTGAGGGCTGGGGATGTGGCTCAAGCAGTAATGTGCTCGCCTGGCATGCACGGGGCACTGGATTCGATCCTCAGCAACACATAAAATACAATAAAGATGTTGTGTCCACCAAAAACTAAAAATAAATATTTAAATTTTTTTTTCTCTCTCTCTCTCCCCGCCCACCTCTCTTAAAAAAAAAAAAAAAAAGCTTATCGAAAGAAATAATAGCAGAATTTTTTCCAAACCTCAAGAAAGATATAAATACACAAATATGGGAAGATCAAATGTCTCCAGTCAAACTCAATGTAAATAAAACTACTCCAAGACATAGTATAATCAAACTGTCAAAAATAAAAGACAAAGAGAAGATACTGGAAATAGCAAGAGAAACGAAATAACATATAAAAAAGCTTCAATTCACCTAACTGCAGACTTCTCCATAGAAACCTGCAGGCCAGCACAGTGGGATGGCATATTCAATACACAGAAGGAAAAATACTGTCAATCAAGAATAGTGTACCCAGCAAAGCCATCCTTCAGAACTGAAGGAGAGATAAAGACGTTCACAGACAGATAAAAGCTGAGGGAATTAATCAGTACCAGGCCTGTCTTACAAAAAACGCTAATGGGAGTTCTTCAAGCTGAAAGAAGGGGACAGTAAGAAGTAAAACAAAATTTATGAAAGTATAAAACTCATCAGTAAGATTAAGTACACAGTCAAATATACAAAACTGTAATGTTGTAATGGTAGTAAATAAATTACTTATATCTTTAGTATGAAGATTAAAGGACAAAATTACATTTAAAATTATAATTATTTTTAAAATAATATGTAATATAAAAAGATGTAAATTGTGACCATTCAAAATGGGGGGAGTGGAGTAAAAGTGAAGAGGATTTTTTTGTTTAGGGGATCAAAGTTAAGTTCATACCAACTTAAAATAACCCCTTATAAATGATTTTTTGTAAGCCTCACAGTAACGGCAAAGCCTATAAATATCTATTGTAGGTACACACACAAAAAAAAGGAATCACAACATGCCAACAGAGAAAATACCTTAATGAAGAAGAAGATAATAAGAGAGAAGGAAAGGAACAAATGATCAAGAAAATAACTAGAAACTATGAGTAAAATAGCAGTAATCGTTGGCCTTTAGATAGGGATTAAGTATACTCAATTCCCAGGTGGACCCAATGTAATCACAAGGGTCATCAAAAGCAGAAGAGAAAATTGAAAGGGGTAACCAGAGAGATGGCAGCATGAGACAGATTCTGCCTGATGTTGCTGGCTTTAAAGATGGAAGAAGGAGACCATGAGCCAAAAAAAAAAAAAAAAGTGGATAGCTTCTAGAAGCTGGAAAGGTAAGGAAACATCCTCCACACAGCCTCCAGAAGGAAAACCAGCCTGCCAACACTTTCTTCTTAGCACAGTGAAACCCATTTCAGACTTTGGACTTTCAGAACTGTAACTTGTTTTGGTTTTGTCACTACGTTTTTGGTAATTTTTATGGCAGAATAGAAGACTAATGTGTAGACCTAATTGTAAGAACTAAAACATAAAACTCTTAGAAGAAAACAGAGTAATATTTTTGTGGTTATAGATTATGATTTTTTAAATATGACACTAAAAGCATAAACAATAAAAACACAGACAAATAAAAACTGTGATGCTACAAAGATACCACCCAGGAACCCAAATGACACAAAAGTACTTGCTAATTATGTATATGATAAAGAACTAGTATCCAGAATTTTAAAAAAATCCTTCCCACTTGACAATAAAAGACAAATAATCAAATATAACACAGTGAACTTCACCATCATGTTAATCCACACAGAATCATTTTTTAAAAAATAATCATGGATAAATAGCAGAAATATCAATAGGAAGCAGGAAATGGGAAGAGGGAAGGAGAAGGGGAAGGAGAGGTACTGGGACCTGAAGAAAATATATTCCATGCGTGTATAATTATGTCAAAATGGATTCTACTGGGCGGTGGTTGTGGCTCAGTGGTAGAGCACTTGCCTAGCATGTGTGAGGCCCTGGGTTCAATCTCCAGTACCACAAGCACAAAATTAATAAACAAGACAAATGATCTAATTTTAAAATGAAAAAAGAATCTTAATAAATGTTTCTCAAAAAAAGATACACAACCAATAAGCATATAAAAGATGTTCAACATCACTAGTCATTGAGAAAACACAAACCAAAGCCACAATGGGATACCACTCACACTCACTAGGATAGCTATAGTTTAAGAAAAAAAGAGATAGACAATAAGAAGTTTTGACAAAGATATGGAGAAATTAGAAACCTCGTACATTGCTGGTGGGATTATAAAAGGATGCAGCCACTTTGGAAAACTAGCAATTCCTCAAGAAAGTTACCCCTACACACATGACTCAGAACTTCCACTCTAATTCTACATCCACAAAAACTTGTATGAGTATTCACAGCATCACTTTTCATAGTAGCCAAAATGGAAACAACACAAGTGTTTGTTAACTGAAGAATAAATTATACATGATAATAGCCACATAATGGAATATTATTCAGCAATAAAAGTAATAAAGTATCAATACACGAGAAGACATGGATTAACCTTAAAACCATTATACTAAGTGAAAGAAACCAGAAAAAAAGAACCACATTTTTTTTTTAATATTTATTTTTTAGTTCTCGGCGGACACAACATCTTTGTTGGTATGTGGTGCTGAGGATCGAACCCGGGTCGCACGCATGCCAGGCGACCGCGCTACCGCTTGAGCCACATCCCCAGCCCAAAAGAACCACATATTATATGATTCCATTTATATATGAAATATTCAGAACAGGCAAATCTATAGACCCTGAACATAGATAAGTTGTTGCCTAAGGCTGGGGAGCAAAAATGGGGAGTGACTGCTAATGGGTATAAGTTTTTTTTGGAGGTGATAAAATATTTCTTTGGGGATGATAAAAACTGATCATGGTGATGGTTGTGCAGATCTGTGATTATTTTAAAAAACCATTGAATTTTGCACTTCAAATGTGAATTGCATAGTGCTACAGTCAGCCTGAATGTGTCCCCCAAAATTCATGTGTTGAAACTTATTTGACAATGCAACAGAATTAAGTGAGGCTTTTAGGAGATGACTAAGTCACAAGGGCCCCATCCTCTTGAATGGGAATAGTGCCCTTACAAAAGGGTGGAGGGCACTAGCTAGGTTCATTTCCACTTAGACCTTTCAGCCACATTAGGACATAGCAATCATCCCCTCCAGAGGACACAACAGTAAGGTGCCATCTTGGAAACAGAAACCAAGGCTCTCATCAGACACTGAGCTTGCTGGTGCCTTGATCTTAGACTACCCCACCTCCAAAATAGTAAGAAATAAATTTCTATTGTTTATAAATTACTCAGTTTCAGTTATTTTTTAATTGTAGCAAAAACACTCTAAGATACATAGTATATGAATTATCTCTCAAAGGTGTTTAAAAATTAAACTTACCAAAGAAATATCTCTTCACCCATTTTCTTCTAATTCAGCCCACTTTTTGCCCAAATGACCATCAGATGCCTGGTGCTTTCTTTAGAAGTTACAACCCAAGGTATCTTCCCAAATGTAGTTCATTTTGCTCTGCCCAAGCCAGGTTACTCTAAACCTCAGCCTTTCTTGAATCTAATTTTTCCGAATTTCCCAATAATGGCCAGATTCAGCCTGTTATTCATGGAATTTGGCAAAGAAGGCAATTCATGAACCAGTACACAGTTTAAAACCCAAGGATACTTTTCCCAGAATAATGTTCTCCAGTAACCATTTGTATGCTACTGCCTAGGGTCTAGACCCACATTACTGTCACCATGTTCTAGAACAGAGAATTAATGTTGCCTAGAGGAAGAGTGTGGATAAATAAAATGTGGGGGTGTGGGTGATGAGTCAGAGAGAATCATTCTCCAGAATATCAGTTAATCCATGCTTACTGTCTGGAGTCCAGCAGGTGCAATCAAAAAGCTCCCTTGGGAGACATTGCTGACAAATTTTGTGACACTACGATTCCCAGGGGTGGAAAGATCCATTCTTCATATAGACAGTGTGCTCCCTGAGGGAGCCATCCTAACCAGTCCAGTAAAAATGTACAAGAGTGATGCCTCCATTCCTGAGGTCCCTTGTTTCCTATATGCCCATCTCATTTATTCAAAGTCTCCAGTGTCATTTCCATTTCCCTCTAAAACTTTATTTTTTAAGTTGTTAGACTCTGCCTAGAAACATAACACGTTCTTTAGTAAGCCCTGCACCCAGCCACTCATAACAAGAATCTCCCACAATTTCATTTCCTGTGCTTTTCTGCTTTTCTATTTCTCCAAACAGAGCAGAACACAAAGGCATGGTTGTGGTGGTTGGTACATTCCAAACTTGTCCCTCAGGGACTGACGCACACCTTATCCTGAGTCAGGGCTTAACTCCAACCCCTGCACTTCCTAACTACGTGTTTTATTCCTCTAACTTTGAAGAACATTGAGCCACTTAAAAGTATTCTGTCATGCAACAAATATCTATTTCACTTCTCTTATGTTCCAGGCATTGTATAGATGTCGTCCTTGTCCTTGAGAGGCTATTGAGGGAAAGAAGCATAAACCATCAGTAAAGTATCCTTGACATAAATGTTTTATTTTCCAAAAAATCCTAAAGGTTATTATTTATATCTCAGTTTTATAGACGAGGAAAATTAAGCTCTGAAGGGTTTTATATAACTTGGCCAAGGTCATCTACCTAAATAATAATGAAGCTAGGATTCAAGCCATCTGGTACCAGATTTTGTGTTATCAGCCTTTTCAATGTATTATAGAGATGATATGAACACAGATATTTTCGGTACTGTGCTTTTTTTTTATTTTTCAGTATTAGAGATGGAACTCAGTATTAGAGATGGTACTCAGGCAAGTGCTCTATCACTGAGCTACATCTCCAGCCTTGTACTCTGCATTTTTATTTTGAAGAAACAGTTATTTTATCTAGAGTAACTGACCATAAGGAAAATTGCTGAAAAACGGGACAAAGAAAAAAAAATCAACTGGGTCAATTACCTGGCACCAAGCTCAGTCTAGATTCAGACTGAGTGGTAGTTGTAGAAATGAATAGCAGCATTATATCCCACTAATCAGAGACAGTCCTAAAAACCCTCTACCATTTTCTATGGTCTTGTCCCAAGGAAGTGTGCTTGACCTGTAGGGTACAGATCTAGATACATCTACGCTGGTTCTCAAATGGATCCCTGTCCTTGCCAAAACCAGATCCCAGATACCACCTATCTCATTTTCTGCTAGCATAAGAGCTTTGATCTCCATGACTTTACCTACAAGGAAATGCAACTGCACGAAATCATTAATAACCCACACCTAGAAACCTTATCATCTTCTCTCAAAACCCAGATGTGACCAGCTCTATGTTGGGCTTTGCCCAACAGCCATCCAGCTCCAGGTATGGCTTGAAATGTCACCATGAGAAGTATCTCCCAATGCAGGAGTCTTAATCCTTGTGTATCACTTTTTTCCTGAGGATATTCCCAGCTCAGTCCATAGACGGACACTTGTGTGTGTCTAAGAAAGAAATAGATTAGGTTCTTTAGAACTTGCCTACTGAGGCCTATAGGGCCCCAACCAGGACCCTGTGAGAGAAAGGAATGATAAGATAAAGTCCAAGCAGTATTACCAGAGCTTTGGTCCCAAACTTCTCGGAGGAAACCTGGATGAGTAGACTGAGTCAGATTCCAGAAGGTCTTTCTTTGGCTGGTCTCCTGAGTCCAAAACTATTTGAGTAGCTTTCTTGTTTCCCTGTTTCTACTCCCACAGTCCTCAAGATCTCTCCTGATGAAAGGAGAAAAGGAAAAATAAATCTGTGGGAAAACATCAACAAAGAAAAGAGACTCTTTCCCCTAAGGTTCTCAGTATCAGTCTAGAGTGACCTACTCTGCGATCTTCCTCAAGATGAGAAGAGGGGGGAGCCTCCTAAAAGACAAAGGGTCCCAGCCTATCTCAATGCGTTTAGGGAAGAAAGCATTCCAACAAGGTTACTGTAGCAAGAATATAAAGAAGGACATGGATTCTTAGCAGTATTACTCACAATAGCCGACAGATGGAAACAAATGGGTGAATAGCCAACTATGAGACACACCACACACACACACACACACACACACACACACCCCCCATAGGAATGTGTATGTATAGACAAATATTGTATAATTCTTCTTGCGTGAAGTATATGGAATAAGCAAATCTATAAAGACAAAGTACAACAGCGGTTAGAGAATGGGGGAAGATAGGCAGGGAGTCATTTTTTAAAGTGTACAGAGGTTTTGTTGAGATGATAAAAGTTTTGAGTGGAGATAATGGTGATGAAGCACAACACTGTGATATATTTGATACCACTGAATTATACACTTATAAATGGTTCACATGATAAATATTACATACATTTTACTACAATAAAAAGGAGGGAGGGTAAGTTGTGGCTGAGTGGTAGGGCACCTGCCTAGCATGTGTGAGGCACTGAGTTCGATTTTCAGCACTACATATAAATAAATTAATTAAATAAAAGTTCATCAACAACTAAAAATATATATTAAAAAAAGATGTGTGCATGCCTTAAAAAAATGGGGATCAAGGGGGCTGGGGCTGTAGCTCAGTGGTAGAGCACTTGCCTCGCATGTGTGAGGTACACAAAAAAAATAAAGATACTGTGTCCATCTACAACTAAAAAATATTTTTTTAAAAAGTGGGGGGATCAATCCTCAGCACCACAAAAATAGGTGAGGTTGGGGGGAAAACATACAGGAACACCCAAGATTCCCCCTCATACAGGAAATTAAGGAAGGAAAAATCTCTCCAAGACCTGACCAGTGAACAGAAGTGATGATTTTCTTCTCATTTTCTCTTTTATTCAATTTTTGTGAAAACGGTCATAAAGTTAGGACTGAACTAAACAAGGAAGAATTTTCAGCATCTAGGACAATGATTTTTACTCAAATATTCACTGAATGCATACTTCTCCCTCACCACCTAATAAAACTGTCAGACTTCCTGAACAAATTTAGGACCAGTAACAACTACAGAGCAGAACCAAGGCCTGGTAACATTTTCAGTACACTTAGGGTCAAGCTCCTGCCTATCTCTCTGTGGACCCTCCCATTTGGGCATCTACCCTACACCTCTCTGCTTCTTCTTCTGAAGAGAGTGGGAACAATCAAAGAGTTGCTCAGATGTGTTAGTAAAACCCTCTGTTCCAACCCACAATGTCTGCAAGAGACAAAATGAATCCCATACAAGCCATTCACAAACACAGCCCAGAAAACGCTGCAGAACATTCCTTCATGTGGGGGGATGACTTACTTTTATTGGGTACTTACGGTGCTCAGGTACTGTTCATGAATATCAACCCAGTCCTCCTTGAGTCAACAAGATCAGATCAAATGGAGAAAAATCTGCCACCTTAGGAAAGAAGTGCAGTGATCTGAGCAAAGCAGCCGTCTTGTTTTAGGGGACAGTCTAGACCTCAGTGCCACATTTTAAGGAAGTCTCTGCCTCTACTGAGAATGCATTCCAGTAAGGATGACCCCATCCCCTAGCTGAAAGAATAGCCAAACTAAATGGCAGCCGCAGCACTAGCCCACTGACACTGATAGTTCAAGCACTTTTCCAGCTTCATTCAGTCCCATTATCACCTCCTTAAACTCTGCAAAGGAAGAATTCAAAGGAATTCAAGGCAAAACACCCACACCTGATTTACTTATGAGATATGATCTGTCTCCACAGAGCTGGCATTGGTGGGGGAATTATATTTTTTCCCTTTTCCTCAGGGACATCATTAACATAGTGATAGTTAATGAAAGGCAGCAGCTGGAGTTGGGTAAAATATTAATGGTTTCAATCATCCAGAGAGCAGACTGTACTGTGTGGGGTTGTCCTTGGTGATAGTGGAAGTGCTCTGAGGAAATGGGGATGGCGGACAGAGCAGCAGAATCGTGTGTGTGTGTGTGTGTGTGTGTGTGTGTGTATGTTGGTGTGTGTGTGTGTATGTTGGTGTGTGTGTGTGTGTGTGCATGTGTGTGTGTGTGTGTGTTGGTGTGTGTGTATGTGTGTGTGTGTGCGTGTGTGTGTGTGTGTGTGTGTGTGTGTAGCTCTGCCTTCTGGAGTCTACATACACGAGTTCATCCATTCTCAACCGAATGAATTTGGTTTTCATGCAGAAGTGCTGATAGATTAAACCAGGCAGCGGATCCCTCTTTCAAAGAGTAGATCCCATCAGATTTTCCCATAGAATGGTCATGTGGGAATCAGGATGATTTCAAGGACTTGTAGGTACATTGAGGGCAGGACTGGTCTCTTAAAGTAACCCCAGAGTTTAGAAACCAGAGGATAAATTTGAGAACTGCATCGGGAGATCAATGCTGAAGTAGCTGGAAAGTATATCCCAAATTAATTTTCAAAGGTTTGGAAACAAATATCAGAGGCTGATATACTCAAAGGAATCACAGGCAAGCTGGGAAAATGGGAGTGAATAGTGTCTTGTCACAGGAACAGGTAAAAGAAGCAATGATCTGGACTAATTCCCAGGGAAGAGAGATCAGTGGCACAGCAGGAATCTTTCGCCCTCCCTGGGTTTATCTTCATGTATTACACCTAAGCAGAGCCTTCTTGTTGTGCAAGATCACAAGCACCTTGAGGGTGGAAGCTTAACTGATTTCCTCTCTGCTATACCCCTGGAGCCTACCTCAGTACCAGACACAAGTTAGCACTCTGAAATCTTTGTTGAACAGTGAAAAAAAAGTGGGGGATGAATGAATGGATAGAGCCATCTTACCATCCTGGATATTAGCCTAAGGAATAAAATCATATCAAGGGCTGGGGATATAGCTCAGTGGGTAGAGTGCTTGCCTCACATGCACAAGGCACTGGGTTCAATCCCCAGGACCACATACACACACAAAATTATATCAATTTTTACTTACAGTAACAAAGAAATTACCAAAGAATTCATCGGAGAACATGAAAAAAAATCATCAATATAAAGCACACAGCAAATAACTAAATGAATGCTCATTAGGAGTTTATATTTTCCCCCAATTTCCTTCTCTACATGCAACCTATCTCAACATGCAACCCAGGCTCATGCTCTATCTCCATTTCTCCCTCCCTCCTCCTCCTCCTCCTCCTCCTCCTCCTCCTCCTCCTCCTCCTCCTCCTCCTCCTCCCCCTCTGCTCTCTCCCCCCTTCCCTTGCTCAATAAGTGCAAAGTAAAAAGAGAAAAAACAAATAACACCGCTCTTCTAACCATGATGTGATTCCCACTTGCCATCTCAGAGCTCTTGGCACCATTATCTCCCGTTGGGGACCTATGCTGAGCCTTTGAGAGCTCCAGCCAGAGACAGACCTTAGCAAAGTGTGAAGCAGGTAAAGCTGGTCCCAGTGTTTCCCTGTGCATCCTGGTACCCCATCTTCTCTGCAGTCCCTGAAAAAGAGGCTGTGGAAAACTCTCCCTAACTGAAGTCTGAATGAGTTATCTGTGCCTCTCAGAGGTATTTGCTTTCTGACACTAGAACTACAAGAAAAGGGGGTTTGAGGAAACAATTACTGGGACTATTCCAGTGAGTGAGAGATTAGGTGACAAATAAAACAAGTCTATAAGTTAGAGAATAATTTCAAGATTTCCCCTCTGGGTCTACAAAGAAACTATTAGAGCTAATAAATGAATTTAGCAAAGTGGCAGGATATAAAATCAACACGCATAAATCAAAGGCATTCCTGTATATCAGCGACAAATCCTCTGAAATGGAAATGAGGAAAAACACTCCATTCACAATATCCTCAAAAAAAATAAAATACTTGGGAATCAACCTAACAAAAGAGGTGAAAGACTTATACAATGAAAACTACAGAACCCTAAAGAGAGAAATAGAAGAAGATCTTAGAAGATGGAAAAATATACCCTGTTCATGGATAGGCAGAACTAACATTATCAAAATGGCGATACTACCAAAAGTTCTCTATAGGTTTAATGCAATGCCAATCAAAATCCCAATGGCATTTCTTGTAGAAATAGATAAAGCAATCATGAAATTCATATGGAAAAACAAAAGACCCAGAATAGCAAAAACAATGCTAAGCAGGAAGTGTGAATCAGGCGGTATAGCAATACCAGACTTCAAACTATACTACAGAGCAATAGTAACAAAAACAGCATGGTACTGGTACCAAAACAGGCAGGTGGACCAATGGTACAGAATAGAGGACACAGAAACCAATCCACAAAACTACAATTATCTTATATTTGATAAAGGGGCTAAAAGCATGCAATGGAGGAAGGATAGCATCTTCAACAAATGGTGCTGGGAAAACTGGAAATCCATATGCATCAAAATGAAACTGAATCCCTTTCTCTCGCCATGCACAAAAGTTAACTCAAAATGGATCAAGGAGCTTGATATCAAATCAGAGACTCTGCGTCTGATAGAAGAAAAAGTTGGCTACGATCTACATACTGTGGGGTCGGGCCCCAAATTCCTCAATAGGACACCCATAGCACAAGAGTTAACAACTAGAATCAACAAATGGGACTTACTCAAACTAAAAAGTTTTTTCTCAGCAAAAGAAACAATAAGAGGGGTAAACAGGGAGCCTACGTCCTGGGAACAAATCTTTACTCCTCACACTTCAGATAGAGCCCTAATATCCAGAGTATACAAAGAACTCAAAAAATTAGACAATAAGATAACAAATAACCCAATCAACAAATGGGCCAAGGACCTGAACAGACACTTCTCAGAGGAGGACATACTATCAATCAACAAGCACATGAAAAAATGCTCAGCATCGCTAGCAGTCAGAGAAATGCAAATCAAAACCACCCTAAGATACCATCTCACTCCAGTAAGATTGGCAGCCATTACGAAGTCAAACAACAACAAGTGCTGGCGAGGATGTGGGGAAAAGGGTACACTTGTTCATTGTTGGTGGGACTGCAAATTGGTGCAGCCAATTTGGAAAGCACTATGGAGATTTCTTGGAAAGCTGGGAATGGAACCACCATTTGACCCAGCTATTCCCCTTCTCGGTCTATTCCCTAAAGACCTAAAAAGAGCATGCTCCAGGGACACTGCTACATCGATGTTCATAGCAGCACAATTCACAATAGCAAGACTGTGGAACCAACCTAGATGCCCTTCAATAGATGAATGGATAAAAAATGTGGCATCTATACACAATGGAGTATTACTCTGCATTAAAAAATGATAAAATCATAGAATTTGGAGGGAAATGGATGGCATTAGAGCAGATTATGCTAAGTGAAGCCAGCCAATCCCTAAAAAACAAATGCCAAATGTCTTCTTTGATATAAGGAGAGTAACTAAGAACAGAGTAAGGACGAAGAGCATGAGAAGAAGATTAACATTAAACAGGAATGAGAGGTGGGAGGGAAAGCGAGAGGGAAGGGAAATTGCATGGAAATGGAAGGAGACCCTCATGGTTATACAAAATTACATACAAGAGGAAGTGAGGGGAAAGGGAAAAATAATACAAGGGGGAGAAATGAATTACAGTAGAGGGGGTAGAGAGAGAAGAGGGGAGGGGAGGGGAGGGGGGATAGTAGAGGATAGGAAAGGCAGCAGAATACAACAGACACTAGTATGGCAATATGTAAATCAATGGAAGTGTAACTGATGTGATTCTGCAATCTGTATATGGGGTAAAAATGGGAGTTCATAACCCACTTGAATCAAAATGTGAAATATGATATGTCAAGAACTATGTAATGTTTTGAACAACCAACAATAAAAAAAAGAAAAAGAAAAAAAAGAAAAAAGAAAATGAACAGGAATTCAAATAAAAAAAAAAAGATTTCCCCTCTGGACAGGAAAAAAGTTTGAGATTAAAAAAAAAGGAAAAAACAGTTTACATGGAGTATCTATGATTAAATGAATCACATATATGATTCATGGAATCTCTGTGGAATATCTATAAGGTGAATCTCAGAAAAAGAACCAAACATACAGCAGAGAAATAATAATAAAAAATGAGGGAAATATCTTCTGCTTAAATCTTGAATCTTTCCATTGAAATGACTCAATAATACATAGGCAAGATTTATAGAGCCAGAGCTACATGAGGATACTTTGAGCAACGTTTCTGAAGTTCAAATACAGGGAAAAAAAGCAACTACTCAGAGACTGTATAGAGAGACAAGATACTTGCACAAAAAAGGTAATTACAGTGAAAGATTTTCCTTACCTCAATGCCAGAAAACAGTGGACCAACAGTGTGGAAAGAGGTTTCTAGATATCTGTCTTAAAAAAATGTGTTGTTTATAAGAGCAAAACAAATATAAAGTAAAGCACACAAGGACTCAGAAACATAATACCCAAGTAGCAGTCTCAAAAAAAAAAAATCACTTGAAGAAAGATGCTAATGAATTAGAATAAAGAACTCAAGAATTGAGATGTTGTTTCAGAAGAATCAATGGTGTACAATAAATCACTAAAACTTAAAGTCAATAAAATTGTTGTTGTGTTGTTGAGAAGTTTGTGTTGTTGAGAAGATGAATGTTAAAACATTGATCCAAAAGGGAAACTTTAGATACTATATTAAAAATCTGGATCTGAACTACCAAATTATTTTAAAAGGGAATAGAAAGTAAAAAGAAGTTACAAGTTTCAAGATTCCTTCTACAGGGCTGGGGTCAAAGCTCAGTAGTAGATCACTCACATAGCATGCTCCAAGCCTGGGTTTGATCCCCAGCAACACACACACACATAATTCATTCCTGCTGCACATCCAGACAGAGCTGCCATAAGGAGTCAAGGAGAAGAATTAGTCAGGCACAGTGAAGAAAAATCTTAAGATAGTAAAAAGAAAAATCTTAAGATAGTAACAAGAAATATTTCAAGAAATAGGAAATGATCCATCAACTATGTTCAATGTTTCCAATAAGCAAAATTATAGGAGAATAGAAATATATCCACTCGACTTATATGCATGAATTTGTTCAGACCATGATAAAAAGAAAATTTTAATGGAATGTTAGAAGTTAAATTGTAGTGAGTGTGAGAGTAAATAGCAGCAAGCACTTCTAATCTTGCTGATGTACTACGTAATTTCATCACAAGGACAGAAGAAAACATTAAAAATAGAAAACTCAAAATATGTAAGCAGCCTTGAAAGATAAATGTTCCAGTGGATCAGAAACTCAATGTCAAGAACATACTGAAGCAGAGGGGTTGCAGGATTCTGGGTTCAGTGATGGGCAGTGGCAGTTAAGAGTCTGGCTCTCATGGAGTACAGAGGTCTCAACCGCTCCAAAACTGATTGGAGTGGGCCTCTTCCAGAAAGAATACAAACAAGTTTAAATTTGTTTTAACTTCTGTAGACAACTCTCTGGGCTACTGCTTATAAATGAAAGTACACCCAAGGAAGGAGAAAGACAATTCCAGGTGCTGGAACCAGGTGCTGAACATGCCACACACTGACTGACCTGAGTGGTCAGTTGGCAAAAAAGTGAATCAACCATCTGACTGTCCCTGACATTCTGTGATCAGTCCCCAAATGAGATAGTTGATGAACTAAGTAGGAAGCTACACAACAAGAACCACAGCAAACTCCCCCTAAACCCACAAACACCAACTCTTCAGAACCTTCGTGTAGAGACTGTAAGTTGAGAAAGGCCACAGAATATGACAAGAAGGGCCTGAACCCCCAAAACCGCTGTGGAGACATAGGACTTCATTCCATCAGAAGTGTGGCTTTAAGACCTCAGGGCCATAAGAAGCATTTTCTAGTATAAAATTTTCCAGGCTAGAAACACTCCCTAGTTTTATCTTTACAGAGGTTTTCAGTCCTTAAGAAGTCAGTTCACCTACCTTGGTGAGCTCTACATGACAATCAACAAAAATTGGGAGAGGGAATACAAAAGGAAATAAATTACATTGTATGTAGAAGCAACTTCCATATATATATATGTATTTTATATTATATATGCAATAAAATTATATATGTATATAGATTTTATATATGTGTGTGTATATATACACATATATACACACATATATTTATATACACATATATACATACACATATATAAAATCTATGTACATATATAATGTATTACATGTATAATATATATAATTTGTATATATCTAATTTATAACAAATAATTATACTTATATAAATAAGATATATCTTAAATATAAGAAATTATATAGAATACTATAAGATTTTAAAATTTTCTTCAAGTTTCAAATGCCTAAAACGATTCACAAGATTATTTAGCATTTGAAAACCCAAACTTACGAATTGAGGTGATTTGAGGTTGATTCTTTCTTTTTCAAGCCTGAAGTTCAAATAAAGTCAAAACCAATTTAGGCCAGGGCTTATTTGCTTGATTTCCTGGGTGCTCAAACATAGGATATTAGATATGATCAAACAAAGTCAAATACAGACTTGAAATATTTCAGCCAGAAAGAGAATCTTAGATATCTGCCTGTCTGAGGCTGAGGCCCTGCAAAACCATGAGCCTTGCTGGAGGTCACCCAGCTAATGAGTGGCAGAGCCGTGACTGGAGACCAGGATTCCTGCTTCCAGGACAGGCCTGCCCTGTGCTCCAAACCACATCGAGATGGAAATCTAGACATGCAGGCCCCTCAGAAATCCAGAACTTCGGGTCTCTCCTCTCTCTGAGTGTCACCTCCTGAATTTCATTTCTTCAACATAAATCATCCTTCCAGCCATCCAGACTCCCTGTTTTCTAAGTCTGCATGAAGTCTAATCTCCTGATTTTTAAATGTCTGGATTTACACATTTGGAGGGGGCAGTACCAGGGATGGAACTCAGGGGCACTCAGCTACTGAGCCACATCCCCAGCCCTGTTTTGTATTTTATTTAGAGACAGGGTTACAGCCTCACGGTTACTGAGGCTGGCTTTGAACTCACCATCCTCCTGTCTCAGCCTCCTGAGCTGATGGGATTATAGGCGTGTGCCACCATACCCGGCTGGATCAGCAAATTTTCCCTCCAGATTTTGGCATCACAAAAAGAGATGCCAAGAATTTTTTTGTTGTTAGTAGAAACATTAGGAAAATATCTCCTAATTTTACTGGCATTTCATCCAAAAGGATATTTAACACTGAAAATGTAGGGAGTATGCACTTCAAAAGGATGGATTTTATTAAATATAAATTATATTTCAGTAAACTTGACTTTTAAAATGTAGGTTTGTTTGGGCTGGGCATGTGGCTCAAGCGGTAGCGTGTTCGCGTGGCATGTGTGGGGCACTGGATTTGATCCTCAGCACCACATAAAAATAAAATAAAGATGTTGTGTTCACCAAAAACTAAAAAAAAAAAATATTAAAAATTCTCTCTCTCTCTCTCTCTCTCTCTCTCTCTCTCTCTCTCTCTCTCTCTCTCTTTCCCTCTCAAAAAAAAAATGTAGGTTTGCTAAACTTGGAATTAAAATAGTTTAAAATTGGATGTATCTAGCTTTGCTTCCCACCCTAACCCCATGCCATTTTATTACAGACAAGGGGAAACACCACACAGACCAGAGGGCTTTGGGAATCCTCTGCTGGACAATGTCCCCTATGTCTCTGTCCACCCTCACTTCCCTCATCCATGAAACCCTCCACCATTTTACACCCTATGGGCTCAACCAGCACTCAAGTTATTTCCAACAGCATCCTCTTTCCTCTGTGGCTTTAATTCACACTGTTTCCCACACCTTAAAGAAATTTTCCGCAACCTTTGCATTTTGAAATATTATACATCCTTCAAAAATACTCAATTACTTTGTCTCTAAGCCTTGATAATTCATCACCTATACCTCCAAATTTCTGTCTAGTACTTCATGTCTGCTTTGGTCAGCTTTTTTGCTGCTGTGATTAAATGACCTGACCAGAACAATTATAGAGGAGGAAAAGTTTATTTGAGGGCTCATGGTTTCAGAGGTCTTAGTCCATAGAAGGCCAGCTCCATTCCTCGGAACTCGAGGTGAGGCTGAACATCATGGCAGAAGAGTGTGGCAGAGGGAAGCAGCTCACATGATGATCAGAGAGCAGAGAGAAAGCTCTCCACTTGCCAGATACAAATATATACCCAAAGCCACACCTTAATTCCCACTCCTCCTGCCACACCCTAGCACTTCAGTTACCACTCAGTTAATCCCTATCAGGGGATTAATCACTGATTGGGTTAAGACTCTCAGAACCCAATCATTTCTCCTCTGAACCTTCTTGCATTGTCTCACAGGTGAGCTTTTGGGAGACACCTCACATCCAAACTATAACAATGTCTTTAAATGGTAAATCTGTCATTCTGTGGCTATGATCAACATTTATATTGTATATAATAATGAGTAAATGGATAATTTGCTCTGTCTCCTTCTCAGCAAACTTTATATCCTATTTTTCTTGGAAACCAGAAGCCATAAAATAATTACCCCAATTTCTTTCCACCCACCTACAAAGTACTTATATCTCTATATATCATGTACCTCCCTGACTCTCCTAAATGAATCTCTTTCTAACTCTGAAACTCCTCTCATCCCTGACAAAAGCCCTACTCCATGAATCACCTCCTTTCTTCTAAATTGGTAACCTCTTGATTTCTGCTGATTTCTCAGATCAGGGAAGATCCGTGAGAAATATCAACATCAATTATCCTCAAGCTGAGGCCCTAACAGTTGTGCTGATAACTCCTCAAGAGAAGAAACCCTGAAGAGCACAAGCATGCTTTGGAAGGGAAATAAATCACAAACACATTAATCAGGCAACAGACAATCATACCCACCCATCAATGAGACACAGAGGACTGAAAGTTGACTCCAGGGCAGCCACCCTGCTCACTGTCAGTGGCTTCCCCTTGAGATGTTCCTGAACTATGAACACCTGCTAATTCCACCTGGCCTCTGATCAAGGCAACAATGTACACCTGAGCGGGGGATGAAGACCAAGCCACGTGTACCTCGCCCAACATGGCATTCGTTTTCTGAGTCCAGGTCGTCTTTCAGTTCCTTCAGCTCATCAGCCTCTCCCCTGCCTTTGAGCTGTCTGCAGCCCTCTCCCTGTCTTCCCGCTCCCTCCACCCCTCTCCTCATCATGGCTGGCTCCTGCTTCTTCACCTTCTATCACCACTTGTTTCTACAGGGTCTTTCAAAAAATTTCTCAAGACTCATTATTTTCACTTGTTTGTTCTTATTGTCTATTCTCCCCACTGGGTTCGGAACTCCATGAGGACCATGATCATGTATCTTATTTGCTATTAGGTTCTCAACATCTGGTACATGGAAAGCACTCAGAAAAGTGTGGAATGAATGAGTGAAATACACACACACACACACACACACACACACACTAGCTCAGTGTTCCAGAGGCTCTGAGAGAAGAAGCTTAACAGAACCACCCAAGGGTCTTATTTAAATACCCCAATCCTAAACCCCTTCCCTAACTACATTCTCCATATTCAAATTCAGATGCACCATTGTCAAGATTGCAAGGGGATGTAGATACATAGGCATATCATGTGCCCCTCACAGCCCTCCGGACTCTGGCATAGAGTGAAAGGTATGATGTCAGTAATTACTGTGAGAGGGGCGTGGTCATGAGTAATTGAGAGAAGTCATCAAGTAACTGTCGTACATCATCTCCGGGCTGCTGTGAGAATCACTGTTCTAGGTACATAATTCCCAAGCCCTTGATATTCCTCAGATCTTTAGATATAGCTGCTTGTCAGCTCTCAGAGCCCTGACCTTTCAGCCAATCTCAAATAGTCTTACCCTCACATGTGGGCGACTACTTTTCTCATTAAAAATTTCTTAATCTTTAACAATCTTTTCCCCTAGCACAGGGACCTTTCATCATTAAGCATATCAAAGCATTCTATTTGAAGAAGAGCTCTAATATTGATAAAATGGAAAGCAAAGCTATTAAATGTCATCATCATTAGTGTAAAATATTATTCAAACCATTCACTTAAAATCTAGGTCCCCAGACAAAATTTTTGGGAAAAGCCTTTTTATACCCATTCCACAGATTCCCCATCATAAATCTCCCATAACTAGTTTTCCACACTCTTCAGTGTTATTAAACAAGAAAGGAAGGATGATATAGTACAGGTAGAGGTGAGGGGGACAAGTCAAGAGGGGTTAGAGCAGGGTTTGTATTATTTTCTTTGAATTATAAATTCCTCCAACAGCTTTCTTTGGGGGAACATTCCAGGTCAAGATAGGGAACAGTTATCCCCGAGGGTCCTGCCTGTGCACTAATGGATGACTAAAGCAATTTCCTGGTCTTGTCTATTTAGGACCGACACAGATAGGAAAAAAATAAGACACTCAATAAGTTTATGATTTTTAACTGAAATGATTTATGGAAAAGTAACAGACAGTTAAAATATTAAATAATTCTGTACAGTTTTTCAAAACTGAAACATTTTAATCATAAATAAATCTATCATGATCCCCTCCCTCTGTCCTCGAAAAAAAATGCATATTAGTCTCCACTGAGCTAATTTTTATTAAAGAAAGTTCTTTCCTGGGAATCAACAGCCTGTTGACATAGAGAGTAAAGACAAAGAGAGTAAGGGATTAAAGCTGAAACCATGATTAGGACTGGGTGATTTAAGCAAATTGCATAATCTCCCCCTGGCTTCTGTTTCCTATTCTGAAAAATGGAAATAATATCTATCTTGCAAGATCAGGAAGATTAAGTGTGCTAATAGTAATAATAAGAATACCGCCACTGGTTCTGGCGTGTGAAGTGTTTTCGATCAGCATGCTCCCTCTCCCCATGAATCAGTGAGGGGCTTTATTTTTGAATCTACTGTTATTCAGGTGCCTCTTGTGTTTGGATTAGGAAGCCATCAGCATCTGTTCCTCTCATGATGCTGCTTCTTAAATGTTACTTAATCTGGTTTAAGCCTTTGGAAATGTGACCTCAGGTGAGCATCCAGAAGCACTTAAAAGTATAACTAACATTGAATATATTTTTATTACTTGGGTTGAATTCGCCCCCACCAATTTTTGTTTGTTCCTTTCAAAAATTATTATTTTGAGAAACTTACATGACTGTTTTTCCTGGGATAGAGAAATTCTTCAAGATTGTGTATTTGCAAGTGGAAACAAACAGGTCTCATACTCTTAAAGCACCTGATAAAACAATTTCCCTTTCTTTATACAGACAACCCCTAAAGAGTCCATCTTTAAAATCAATGTATATCTTCTTACCAAGGGCTTGCCTTGAGTTCTGATTCTTCAAATTGCTCTTAATGTGGCTAAAATATAAAACAATTGACCTTTTATTGGCCTGATCTGCTAAAGTTCTCCAGAGAAGCCACGTCTATTTTAAAGCTCCTGCAGTTTTTTGACTTCAGTTGTGTAGAACCATGTGATTGTGGAGAAATGAAATGTTCCATTTTCAAAGTCAAAATTGTCTTGGACTATCTTAAGCCCTTTAGAAAAATGCCTTTTACTTTTAACCTTTGTGCCTGACCTAATATTATTGTGATTATTAGGTAACCTCCCAGAATGTATTATTAGGCTTAGAAGACCTCTAACCTCCACCAACCTTAAAGCTAAGAAGGCTGTAAGATAAAATCTAAAATGTCTAGAAAATATTTCACCATTTTATTGTAGCCCAGCTACCTGATGCCCCCACTGATTTGTTTGTTGAATATATTGATTTATGTCTTTCTTTACTTTATGGCTATAAAATTTCAAATAACCTCTTCCACTTCAGAGCATCTCATTCAAGGCAACTTGAATTGATTTTCCCAGGACATGGACACTCATGTTTGGTGTAGAATAAACCATTTCTTGTTTCCTTTGAAGCAGAGTTGTTATTTTATATTGGCAGGCCTTAGGGCTAAAATTAAGGAATCTAGCTGAAGATTTCAGTAAACAAAATAATATCACCCCAAGTTCAGCCATCTCCATCTTATAGTCTCTCCTTTCACCTTTCACACACACATCTCTCTCTCTCTCTCTCTCTCTCTCTCTCTCTCTCTCTCTCACACACACACACACACACACACACAGCTTAAACCACAGCAATCAAAGAACACTGGAATATACTAAAGCTGGTGTGGCAAACTCCTAATTAATGATCAAAACTCCTTGGAGCTAAGGTGCCTTTCTCCCAATAGACTGCTATTTTTAAAATACTTCTCTTTGAAAACAACAGCATGATTGATCTCATCGTTCCTACTTAAATTACTTACATAGAAGAAAAAAATGCATTGTGCACAATTATTAAAAACACTTTATTATGTATAATTTGTACATGCTTCAATTCATGTTGCTTAGAGTGATTTATTCTCCAGGTTGTGAGGTTCTCTACCAAGATTAACTAGATCTAATTTTCATTCTGCCATGCCACTTACAAAAATACAATTTTTAAAGCAAAGTTCCTCTTCTTTACACAAAGGTACACAAGAGTTTGTCAGACAAAAAAAAAAAATGAGAGAAGAATACTTTGCACACGTGTCAACACCATACAAGGCATTATCCTTCACACAGTAACATCAAATGTGTTCTTTTATTTTGGAACAGCAGGAAAAGAGCCCCTTCACCCTCAGAGGGAAATGCAAACTTTATTTTTGCTAAAGCCAAACTCCAGGGATGAAGGCATGATCCTCTTGGGGACAGGGGGAAAGGAGACATATGGTGAAGGATGGACACTCCTTCATAAGCACTTCAAGAGGAAAGAATTGCAGGAGGTTCCTCGGGGACAGTCACACAGCTTCCCGATCCTGGCTCCTTTTCGAACTGCACACTGCTCTCCAGCATCACACTGCAAACAACACAGATGTGGTCATTGGGGTCCCAACAGGCAAGTGCATGTGGGACCCAACCAGCAAGTCTCCCAGTCAACGCAATTTCTGCCTCTAGAGAGGACTGACTGAACCCCATCTCCATCACCAGAGGTTTAAGTATAGTCAGGCCTGAAACACAGGGAAACTTGTTCTGAGAATTTCAATGAGAAGAAATTTCTTTTAAAGAAGTTTAAATGATTGGTCCCTTCCTATCTTTTTTTTTTTAAAGAGAGAGAGAGAGAGAGAGGAGAGAGAGAGAGAGAGAGAGAGAGAGAGAGAGAGAGAGAGAGAGAGAGAGAATTTTTAATATTTATTTTTTAGTTCTCGGCGGACACAACATCTTTGTTGGTATGTGGTGCTGAGGCTCGAACCCGGGCCGCACGCATGCCAGGCGAGCGCGCTACCACTTGAGCCACATCCCCAGCCCCCCTTCCTATCTTCTTCCACCTTTCAAAGGGATCCCATTTCCTGGCCCTTTTTCTTGTTTATTCAGAGGAAGAAACAATCAGACCATTTTCTTTTCTGAGAAATAAACAATAAGCCTGTACTTTCTCACAACCTTTATTCCTTTTTCCCCCCATTTCCTTATCCCAAGAAGGAAGATAGTAGGGAGGTGGGGTCACCCTGAGCTATCCGTGGAAGATGACCAGCTTCAGTGTTTGACCCCAGAACTTAAATTTTAAAAGAAAAACTGCTTGTGCTCTGGAAGACAGGAAGAAATTAGGGTAGCAGGAACTGAGTAGATTCAAGGTCTCTTCCAACTCCGGGAATTCTTCTCTAGGTGAAGAATTCATCTTCAGTTAATACTCCTTCCCACACAGATTATAGGACTGGTTCCTGCCAACGCTGTTCCCTTTCTGTAATAGCCTACCTTTGCCCTTAAAGAACAAGGGACAAGGACTGGTGGTGAAAGCAAAGGGGACCTCACAGAATAATGCACACCCATTACCAGTGTTATTCGGCCACATCCTCCCATGAAGTTGTGATTAAGATTCAAGGCGCTGTGTTTTCTCTTGGAAAAACATGGGGAGGGGTGACCCCAGAGCCTTACCATAGGGACTTGCCCGTACTTCTTCTCATAGATGGGAATACGTTTACTCTTCAGCTTCTTCAAGACTTCCTGCAGCGCTTCAATCTGCAACACACCGCCCCAGAGCCCAAAGTTGTCGCCTTGGCTGTGAGCCCAGCCCAGGTGCTCATTTTCAGCCCTAGTTACAAGGAGCCCGGGACCCACGCATACTCTGTGGGTTGGGACTCTGGGGACAAAAGGATGTTCTGAGGCGGGAGCTGAGTGGGCGCTGTCTTAGGTACTGACCTCGGGTCCCGGAGCCTCCGAGGCTCGCGTTGCTCTAAGAGACAACGAGGGGTTCGCTCGACAGATTGCCTACAGCCTGTGAGCTCCAGACGGTGTTCGGATGGCAGAGGGCGCCCGGGCTTTGCGCCCAGATCTCGGCGCTCTGACTCTGGGAATGGGACTGAGAGGTCCGAAGAGGAGGGATGCGTGCAAAAGAAGGGACAGCGCGGCAGCCCGAGGAGGTCCGGGGCGAGGGGAATACTGACCAGCTCCTTCTCGTGGGAGGCATCCTCCACGGCGGAGTAGATGTCCAGGGCTCGGGGCTGGAGCTCAGCGTCCTCCTGGGCACGGGCGCCCAGCAGAGGTAGCATCAGTAGCAGGGCGGCGCCCAGGAGGGACAGCAGCCGCAGGCGGGGGCTCTCCATGGTGCTGAAACTCTCCGCTGCTGGGGCACCCCGCGCTCCCGCCTTTTATAGCGAGCCAGAGCCCGGGTGCAGGGGAAAGGGAGGGGGTGAGGAAGGAAGGGGGTGTGGAGGAGGACCTGGGTCAACCGTCTGTCGGCAGCGCTCCGCCACCGCTTGACGTCAATGCCCGCCGAGCTCCAGGCACCCGGGAACGAGGCTCTGCGCTCAGATGGGCTAGAGCAGAGAACAAGACCCCGTGCCCCCAAACGCTGTCTGCTCAGTGGCAAGTAACGGTCCCCAGGGGGACTGAGCTGCCGCTAAGGGGTAAGGGGTAAAGGATGGAGAGCGGGAGGGCCCCGGGTAATAGAAAAAGCCTTCGGGGCAATGCACAGGAAGGGGAGTCCCTTCTGGTCACCTAGTCACCTAGCACTGGTGGAAGCTGAACAATCCACCTTGTCAGCCCTGCCTTGCCTCTCACCTGACCCTTAGTGTGGCAGCAAGAAGCAGGTGTTGCTCCAGACAGGCGTGTTAGCTGGGCACCTGACTAGGCACTCTGTGTGGCAGAAGAGGCAAACAGTACATAAAAGAAAGAGAAATGGTGCCCTCCCCCACGATTCTTTGATGGAATCTGTGCAGCAATAATGAAGACAAGAGAGATAAACAGACTAACTCCGATTCACCAACAGTGTGGGTAGTTCAGAGAATAAGATTCTGGTTCCAGTCCCCTCCTCCATGACTTATAAATTCCATGACTTAGAACAGAATAAAGAACCTCTCTGAGATTTTGCTTTTCTTCCACAAAACAGATTTAAAAGATAAACCTCACAAAGTTATCAGGAGGATGAAATGGAAGATAAGTGTGTAAAACTCCTGGCCCTTAGCACAACAAACTCTAAGCCTCCCTTTGAACCTAGAGACTGCCCAAGTATTGTGAGCAAATTTCTCCATCAGAGAACCTCTCTTACTCTCCACCCCTGGTTCCCATGAAGCCTGTCCAGAAAGAAAGTGAAGGGGTGAAAAAAACACCTTCCTGATTATAGAAATAACTCGAGATCAGAAGCCAATGGTGAGCCAAGTTCTTGGTGACTTATGAAGACAGTGGGGTTTTTTTTGTTGTTGTTTGTTTGTTTGTTTTTGTTTTTTAAGTTTAGGGTCTTTATAGCCAGAATGCAAATGAAACTTCATGTAGGAGAAGTGAGGTTTTCCCTCTTAGACCTAGACACCTATCCCACCTGTTTGCCCACCTGGCTTCTTCTTTTACCACACCCTCTTTCCCTCAAAAACTCCTGAACTCATTCACTCTCTCCAGCCCCATCACTCCAGCCCTGGTCATCTGCCCAGCCCACTTAACATCTACCGTGTAGTACCCACTCCATCTTTACTTACCTTGCTCTATCCATTTTCACCATCATCTAGAGTGTTTTCCCCCTTACTATGCACTAATAATTTCTCTTCATACTAAGTGTTGAATCTAAATTCTTCACCCTGTCATATGCAATGCCACTCTGCTGCAGCCTTCATTCCAATCTCACTGGCTTTCATTTGGGTTCTCTACTAGGTCAATCTCATTCCTACTTTGATGCCTCTGCACCTTTCTAACCTGGAACTGTCTTTCTGCATCTCTAAATGGCTCACTGCTTATTGTAACTTAAATCTTACTTTAAATGTTCATGAGTATTTATTCTGAAGTATCTATCAATTTAATCTTCCACAAATGTATTGTTTAACTGAGTATGTGGGTCATTGACAGAATTGATGTACTTCAATTATCAAGTATTTGTTACCCAAATGAACAGTAGGAAGCAAATCAAGAAATAATCTCTCTTCTGCTAAACAGAACACATATTAACAACATCAATATATTTTCTTTCGGCTAAATCCATCCTGAAATGTATCTAGCCCCTCCCCCATCTCTGCCTTTCACATTTACCTTTTGATTCTACACAATAAAACTTCAGTGGCAGCACATTTTACCATTTAAACCTCACACAGGAAGAAATATTTGCACTCACTGCAAAACTATCTCCAGTGATCTTAAAAGTAATCAATGTTGGGCTGGGATGTGGCTCAAGTGGTAGTGCGCTCGCCTGGCATGCGTGTGGCCTAGGCTCGATCCTCAGCACACATACAAATAAAGATGTTGTGTCCGTCGAAAACTAAAAAATAAATATTAACATTCTCTTCTCTCTCTCTCTCTCTCTCTCTCTCTCTCTCTAAAAAATTAAAAAATAAAAAAGTAATCAATGCTACAGGAAAAAAAAATAACTTCAAATAAAATTTTAGCCTATTCTTCCACAAAGGAAGTGGATATCTCCAATACAATTCTTCTCTCAAGTTCCTTCCCAGACACAAGTAGTGATTTTTTCCCTTGTACCACTTCTATTGGAAAAGCAACTTGAAAGTTCAAACCCTTGGGCTGGGGTTGTGGCTCAGTGGTAGAGCACTTGCCTGCATGGGTGAGGCCCTGGGTTCGATCTTCAGTACCACATAAAAATAAATTTAAAAAGTTAAGATATTTTTAAAAAGAAAGTTCAAATCCTGCTGATATTCTGTTGGTGTAATTATCTTCATGTAAGAAGACTATGTTTAATTGAGGGATTGGGTAAAGGACTCCAGGACAATCCTGTGAAGCAAGGATTGAGCATTTACATATCACAATTTTTTTCCCTCTTGAACAGAATAAATTTATAAACAGTCTTGAGGAAGCATAGTAGAGTAAAGCTGCTTTGGCCATTTTCTTCCCAAAGACAATTTATGTAAGTTATAACTTTAGTCAAAAGCATGAGATGCATCACAGTCTACATCATGTCCTGTCAGGAGAATTTCTATATTCTTGCTATTTTGTCATGATTCCATTAGAGGGAAAATCGCACTTTTGATGCCCCATGCTAAAATAAGTCAAAATTGAATTTAATCACTCCTTCTCATCCCAGATATAGGAAAGGAAAGCAGGTCACCTCACAAGAGAAGCAAAAACCAACATATGTCTATAGAGATTTACTGTGGGCAAACCTCTCTTAATCACTCCTCCTAAGATAGAGTAGGCCTCCAATTCTGCTCTTTGAAATAGCTCAAGTAGAGAAATCTCATCATCCAAGAGCCAAGAAATTGGCGCCAGTAAGATCTACTTATAACATTCTGCTCTCTGAGAAGAAAATTTAAAAGGTTGAGAAAACCTCTTCTTACTCATGTCTATCTCTTGGAACTTTAAAACTTTCACTATAAAAATAACCCATTAATTGATCTGTAACTTGGCAAGAGTGCAGAGACTACCTTGGCTTTAGTCAAAACTCCCTGAAAATATAGAGGTTAGTCTATATTTCACCAAGAGCATTAGAAGGTCATGGCAATGAGACACCAAAATTATGTCTTTCCCAAGCTTCAGTATTTCTCTCCCTCTCTTCTTCAATTTTGAATAATTTTTTCCTATACAGCCCAAAATAGCACTGACCTTTTAGATTGTCAGAGTGTTCAAATGTTCACTCCCGACCACGTCTTGTTCATCAGTAAAATTCAATTTCATTGAACTCTTAAATATTTGTATTTAAGAATGTCTCTTTACTTGTGTTAGCTGCACTTTCCTCCAAGTTAAACATCACTCTGTTCTCGTTGGTACACATCTGTAAGCTCTTGGGTGGCACTCTTTTCATTTCTATGTGATCTGCTTTCCACTCTCCTTGCTTCTGGAAGAGGGATTAATTCCCTTTGACATTCATCTTCTGTTTACCAACTTTGAATTCATAGTTTCCCAAAGGAACTGCTATTTGCTGTGTTCTAGCTAAACATCTTCATTACTATCTGGAAAATAGTGATCTGCAAGTAAAGGAGACTTGCAATTGGGGCTAATTGATGGGATGTTAGAGATGTAGTAGTGAAGAACATGTGCTTTGCAGGCAGTCTTTTGAAGAAGCAAAGCAGGGGAAGTTAGGTAAACCTTTTCATTAAGTGTTTTAAGCTTTCAGTTAAACGCTTGAATTTTTAAAAGTCTTTGAAGCTTCAAAATTGCTTTCTGTTACGCCATATGGCTAATTTCTTGGGGTATCCTAATTGGCTGCTTTACTGCTAATACTGTTTCAGGAGTGCTCTGGATAGCTAGGTTGTAGGGATGAGGAAGTGTCATGGGAAACAAGATCAGTAAAATATAAAAAGTTGAGAGTGGCAACAGATAGTTTCAAAACTTCAGTTCACTGAACAGGAGGTAGAAACATAGATGAAGCCAAAGAATTCCATTTTTCAAATACTAACACTGAAAGCAAGCTTTTTTTTTTTTTAACCTACAAAGTCTAGCCTAAGAAAAGTGTCCCCTGTCAGAATAGAGAAACATCACTAGGCAAGAGAAACTTACCTCAGGGCAAGAAAAACTTTCCCTGGATCCCAGCGTAGCATACTTGCTGTAGCAGTGCAGATGGAGGGGCACATTTAACACGCCCTTCCTATGCTATGGTTATCCCCAACTTCTCCTCTAACCTACCTTGATCCAGAGGTCCCAAGCTTGTAGAAATTAGAGTATTAGCAGTAAAGCAATCAATGGGATACCCCCAAAATTAACCATATGGCTTAATAGAGAGCAATTTTGAAGCTTCAATGACTATTTATTGCCTGTAGGTTCAGGTCAACTTCTAAGCTGATGTCAAAGTTTCTTATAATATGGCCCTGAATATGTTTCCAAGCTCATTCTCCTTCACTCCCAACTCCCAATTCTTATCACATCTTATATTTTATTTTACAGGTAAACCATAATTATTTCTTGAATTTTTCATTGAATTGGAGGGATAGACTAGATTCTGCTGCTGTAATAAACAACTCCCAAATCTCAGGGGCTTGGGAAAAACACAAGTCTATTTTCTCACTCATATTACATGTGTATCAAGAGTTGATGGGGTGTTCTGTTCTTCGCAGCCACACAGAGACCCAGACCGACAGAACAGCCACATCTAAAGTTGCTGGTTTTGTTTCCAAAGGAAAAAGGAGCGCTGGACAGTCTTGAATGAGCAAGACTGGACCCAATAGTGATGCTTCTCTTTGCTACCAACTCAGGAGCCTGAACTAGTCATGTGGACCTAACAAAGTCAAAGGACTAAGAAGTACAGTGTTAACATGTGCCTGCTGGAATACAAATATTACAGAATAGTACTGTCAATCACATAATCTGCCTTGCTCTATGCTCTTCCCTGTGCCTTAAATGTTCTTGCCATATTGTGAACATCTAAAAATCTTGTTTGTTAAACTCATGAGGAAACCTGAATCTTTCCTCATCCACAGTTCTGTCATGCCACCAGGTCTGCCTTGCTTTTGTTTCCAGAGGTCTTTATACATATATTTATTAACACACCTCATGTATCATGTGATTGCATATCTAACTCACTTGCTGGACAAGGAAATCCTTAAGGCAAACAATGTATCTAATCCCTTTTGTACTCCCCGCACTTAGTATAGTGCCTGATACAAGACAGATCAAGGAAAGTTCATTGCTATGAAGTGAAAGGTAAACTATAAATGCCACCTAAATGATTATTCAATAAAGTGAACAATTAGCTTAACTGAACAGCTTAGGAGCACTGCCTATTTACTACCTAGAAATATCACTATTATCCTCAAATCAGGAAAAGAAATGTGCCAGAGAGGGATAAACTTGTTGAACAGATAATCAATTTCAGAAGTGGAATTTCTGAAGTATAGAAGATGGGCTCTCCTAATATTGATATTTTAATGCAGTTCAGTTGCAAGATGAAAAAACATCCCCAATTACAAAACTTGCTGTGTCACTCGGAAGAGGTAATGTCTCTACAGCCTTGTCACAGACTTCTACTGTGCTGCCTTTCCCTCACATTCTTCATGGTGCAGTATGGAAAGAGAACCAGAAGAGGATCAGAGCTAAAGAATTCATAAAGCTTAAAAATCTCTCTCTGATTACCAAACCCCAGGACATTCTGATGGTAGAGAAGTGATTTCTGTGTTGGGCAGGAGTTCAGCTTGGGTGGCATCCGAGGTCACTTTTAAAACCAGAATTCTGGTCTCTTTCATGCTTCCTTCAGAGCTCATCTAGATGAAGTCTATTTCTTTTGACATAAACTATAGCCTCAAGAGAAACAGAATACCATCTGGCATGATCCAAAGATCATGTAGGACCTGCAGGCAAAACTATATTTTATAGGAAGAAGGATCATCAACTAATCTCTCCTTTATCTTTTAGGGAATCTCTAGCCCTGACATTTTTCTGCTGTGTGTCAGCTGAAGTTTCATATGGCTCTCATTTTAACAGTGGATCTATCATGGGGACTTAGTGAGCCAGCTAAGTCAGGTCCCACCCTCTCCTGCTCTGCCAGTTAGATGAATTGGCTTTCACGTCTCTGAACTTCCCATCTTGCTACCTCTCTAAAGCCTCCTAGTAAGGCCTTTGAGATAGATGGGCTAGTGGCCATTCCTTAAGCTCCTCCAACATTTGCAGAAATCCCACAGGAACTGTGTTTATTACTCAGGATTAGAGTGGGATTTTGAGAAGACTAAAGATGAGAATGGCGGGTTTGTCCAAGGACATTTAACAAAATTTCCTCTTCTGTTAATTGATTGCTGCAATATAGTTGTTTGAAAATCCAGGTTAGCTTTATGAACAGGATTGTAGAGAAGGGAAGTGCTTAAATTTCTATACAGATGAAGCTTAAAGGCCTTAGTGAAGGCAATTCAACCAATCAGAAGAGGGGTTCCAGGGGACATGTCTTGAAGCTGACCTTGTCATATTGAATGCTCTGTTTTGCGGGGAAAGAGATTAGCAAAGTGACAGTGGAGATTATGGGGATGGTATTTTTAAAAAAAAAAAAACCTTCCATTTCTCTTATTGTATCATTCCCCCTTAATTTTCTACCCATCTCTAGGAAAGATAGCTCTTCGATCATATTCTGTTCTCTTAGGCTCTGGGGCCGATACACTCATATGAGGATGAGAGCTATTCCTTCTCTTTTCTGTATGTCATGGCAGTCAGTGACTACTACACCCTCTGGCCCAAAATATGGTGCATTGTGTTCATATTTTGAGACTCTCTCTGGAAGAGTACTATACTTTTGCAAACCCTGTTAAACTTATATGTGACTATATGACCAGCTTTTTGGCTCATGAAATATAAGTGGACATTTGAGGTGTCCTTTCCATGGGGAAGCTCCAAAAGCCAAAGTATACTTTATCCTGCCTTTTTAAAAAATTTCTTCCAGGATGATTAGCAGATAGAAGCAGCTCTGTCAGCCTGGGTTCTAGAGGGAAAACATTGTGGACATCTTCAACCAACTTTTGATAGATAGATAGTTTAAGTAAGGAATAGACTCTTGTGGATGTAAGCCACTGAGATTTTGCAGACATTCATTGCTGGAGAATAATTTCATTGAATCTGACTAATTAAAGACATCTGTGTTTCCATCAACCCATCTCATAGATAGTATTAATTATCTATGTTGCGTAACAAATTACCCCAAAACTTTGTGGTTTGAAATAGCACACATTTAGTATCTCACTATTTCTGTGAGTCACGAATTTAGGCGTGGCTTAGCTGGGTGCTCTGCTTTAGAATCTGTCATGAGGCTACAGTTAAGATGCCAGCCCAGGGTCTCTCACAAGATTGCAATCACAAGGTGTCAATGACTGGGGCTGCAGGCATCTCAGGAGTCAACTGGGGCAAGACTCACTTTCATGATAACCCAGTTATCACGGGCTGTTAGACTGAGGCCTCAGTTATTTGCTGACTCTTGACCAGGGGTCATCCTTTTCCAAATTGCTTCCTCCATTGAAGTGAGCATGTAAGAAGAGACTGGAGAAAATAATAGCAAAAGAGAAGTCACAATCTCTTCTAACCTAATCACTCACATTCTATCACTTTTGGCATATTCTGTTCACTAGGTTCAGCCTGCAGTCAAGGGTAGGGGAGACACAAGAGTATGAATACCAGGGGACAGAGGTCATTGGAAACCATGCTACCAACTGCCTACCACAATGATTCTATCAACAAATAAAATAGAATTCTTTCCTTTTAATGCCACAGACACAGGCACAAGTATGCTCAGGCTTCAAAAGAGGCTCACCTCCAGTGTCCTGTACTTCAGCAAACTGAAGTTCTGCTGGGACCCCAATAAGCCCAAAGAAATTGCCAATGGCAACTCCCATCAGCAGATCCAGAGGCTGACCAAAGCTAGGCTGATCATTTGCAAGCCTGTGACTGCCCATTCCCAGGCTCCAAGCCGGAGAAATACCTTGTTTCTTTGGAAGGACAGGCATATGGGCATAGCTAAGCAAAAGGAAAAGCCAATGCTCAAATACCAGAGAAGGTGACCTTGGGGGAGAAGGATGCAGATTCTGCACAGGTTGCTCAGGAGATACCAGGAATCTAAGATTGATAGCTACATGTATCACAGCCTGTACCTGAAAGCAAAGAGGAATGTTTTCAGAAATAAGAGAATTCTCAGGGAATACCTTCACAAACTAAGGCAGACATAGCCCACAGGAAGTTCCCAGCTGATCAAGCCAAGATCAGAGACCCACAGGTGCAAGCATTGTGAGGAGCACCTCCAAGCCAAGATGGAGAAGGTTGTTAAGACTGTCCAAAGAGGAAGAGACCAAGAAATAAATCTCCCCTTCCATGTCTCTACATAGCGGCCTCAGTGATTACATAGATCAGTCATTGAAATAAAATAAGACTTTATCTGTCAAAAAAAATGAGAATAATATAAAAAACTAAGTTTAAGTGGTAAGGTGAAAAAGAGAATTATGGAATTTTATAACTAGAGTTTTGGGGCTCAGAAAGGTTAAATACTTTGCCTAGCATACACAGTTAGCAATAACTTCAGAACTAAAATTCATATCACTGCTATTTCCACTAGACAGAGATAAGTGAAAAATTAAATAGCAATACAAGACAAATTGCTTTCAACTGAAACAGAAGCTAGGACATCGATCGATAATTGAATTGTTAAATAAATCATCCAGACAGTGAATGAATTAAAAGTGCAGAGAAGGCAAGCTTTTTGGTCTGGGGCAGTCAAAAAGATAGGTCATAATATGAACTAGGCTTTGATGGGTAGAATTCTTTGAGCAGAGAAGAGAAAGGTGTTACTGGCAAGGGACTGCCAAGATAAAGTCTCTTTTTTCAGGGTCACCCCAGGCATCCTACAGAATGCTGAAGTCACTACTCATCCACCTAAATTCATCAGTTGACATTAAGACCAGACATCTCTGACACATTGTGCATCAAATAATAGAAAGACTCTTAAATTTACCCTTAGGGACAAAATTTCGGGTTCCCAGCCTGAAGTAGAAATATCTGAATCAGCAGAAATCTTTGTGCAACAAAGTATATATGCTTCTACCCAACTCCTAAAATTTGAGGTACCAGAAGGGCAGTCCAGCTCAAGTGGTTTAAAAAGCAGACCCAAGTGATTCTGATATAAGCCCACTGATAAAACCTCCTGGTTAAACATTACTGCGGAGGGGACCTTGCATTGCCTAGTGAGGTGCCAGGGAGCATAGTTTGCCCTACAAGGATCTCTAAGGCCAAGTTTTTGAGGCTCCCAATATCCTTTCCTTGTAAAACACAAACAGCTCCAAGGCTGGACCAGGATGGTTTAAGTGGTTCATTTAAAGTAGTCATGAACATACTCCAAGGGGCTCTCCAAGAATGCCCGGCATGCAGTGAAATACGTCCTCCAAATAGTAATAAGTCCTCAAACCTTGATGAAAGATTCATTTATACTGACCTTGAGGAGGTATTGTGTTCCCACTTCCATAGGTGATAAAACTGATCACTTAAGCAACTGGATCCAGATCCTAATGCAGATGAGAAGATTGGATCTAGGTCATTTGAAAACCAAGTGCTTTTCTGATTTACATTCTTCCTGCATTTAATTGATCTTACCATTGTTAACAGAAAGCGGAAAAAAGAGGGAGCAAAAGAGAAGTAAATAAATAAATAAACTTTTTGGATATTATTTTTTTAATTCCCTAATAATCAAGATACTCCTAATTCCTTGAAAAACCAAGTTGTTTTTTACTGGAAGCTGAAAAAAAAAAAAGGTTAAGTGCAAGCATTGACTTTCCAAATGTGTGACAAGACTGGCCATATTGTGATGAAGACCTTCAGCTTTGAACTGAGCTTCCCCTGAGTGCCCCATGGGAGATCTGCTCCCTAGAAGAACAGAATAGGCCCTTCTAGGCCTTTTGACTGATGAAAGAGCAAAGGTCTCACTCTGCGCTGACACAAAATCCACCATGCCTGACTAAGAAGAGACCCTGGAGGAGCCACAGCTGTAAACATTTATGAAGTTTTCTCCCCAGATGCAAATACCATTTTCTGCCATTTGCACTCTTGGCCAGGGGAGCCCTGGGTAAAGTCATCCCTGATGGGCATGGCCTTTGCCCAGCACCCTGCAGCAGAGGTTGGCATGGATTCTAACTATATTTCTGCCCACAGCAGCCATCAGATACCCACAGAGAACCAATGTCTCCCCATGTTTGCTAATGACATTTCTCCTCAGGGAATGAAAAAGACTTTAAAGAAAAATGTCAAATTTGATTTATTTTTTTATTATGTGTTTTATATCTGAAACGAGTGTGCACATAAAACAAGCAAGTCACTTCTATATGTCATTATCTGTTTCCTAGCAATCTGAAGATTTGTTGTAAGACAGTCTTGTACTCAAATCATTGCTAAGGAAAATGTAATTCTCTGTTCCTTTCTCATCTTCTCTCCTTTGCCCACTCTGAATTCAGTAAAAACATGCCTTAGCTCTCCAGGCATAGACCTAAAAGTTATAAAGACTCCATTACACTTGAGCAAGTCAGGATGAGGTGAATGGAGACACCCAAGAGGGGCTGGGAGATGAATAAAATAGCAATTTTGCATGTAAGACCTCAGGAGCCCATTTTTCTGACACAGGGTGCTATTTAGAGAAACCCCTAAAGCAGAGGTTCCTAGCTTGGCTGCAGATTATACCCACCTGGGGAGCATTTCAAATAACACTGGTACAGGCCTCACCCTCAGAAATACTGATTCACTTGGCCCAGGTGGTGCTCGGGTAAAGCAGGTGGAAACACTCCCCAGGAGGAAGCTGGGAGTATCCACTTCTGCAGTGACCAGCAGGATCCTTCAGGTCCCTGGACATGGAGCACTGGTCAGGGCCTTTGGTCCGTTAGCTTTATTCTAGCCTAGGAGTTACAAACTCTGGTATCTATGGGGCCAGAAAATAAGGTAAAAAGAGGGCCAGACACAAGGCAATAGAGCAAGGAAGAATTTCTGGTTTTTCAAAAGAAGACAGATATTTGGATTTTTATAAGAAAATTCCAAATTTTGTAAAATGTTGATAACAAATTTAAAAGGATTTTTTTTTTAAGATGCACAAGACAAACAACCTTCGTTCTCACCCACAGCTTCTCCTATGCTGGGTCCCAAGATAACCCGGGTATCTCTTTCCAGGACAAACCAGCAAGAGGAAGAGCGTAGCTTCAGAGCTTAAGTGTATAACCAGCAAACACTTCCACCTCCACCTCATTTCTACACGTCTTTAGTTTATCTTGTGTCTGGCCCTCTTCATTCAACCAGTCAATAAGGCTGGTTGCAGGGAGGGGAGAGGAATAGCCCGTGGCCACCATAGATGATCTTGACTCTAAGAAGCTTCACCAGAGCTTCTTGGGGATACTCCACTGGGTCCAGGACCTTAAAGGAGACTCAACAAAAATAAGGAGGGGAATAACTAAACCCCCAAAGATCATTGTTGAGCCTTTTTGTTAAAAATCACCAATAAAAGAGCATGGTATTTGGAAAAAGAGTGCAGCTATTGAAACCAGACCCTTATTTATGGTGTGGCACCAAGCAAACCAAGCCATCCCATGAACTCAGACTTCACATCCATAAAATGGCCACGAAAATACCTGCCCATGGTGTTGCAGGGATAGATACAGTGAATGCAGTGCCTGGCACATAGACCACACTCCATAAAAGACAAACATTTTATTCCCTTGGTAATCTAATTAAAGCTTCTTGGAACCCTTACAGCTTGAGAGTTCATCCAAACCTCTAACGTAATTCTAAGTTTCTTATCTGCCACAGGTGACAAAGGTGACAAAGGCCACCTTCCGTCACAGCTGTTTTCCCTCTGTCCTTTTACCAAGGCTCTTGTGATTCCTGCTGCCCTCTGAATTCTGCCCACCTGTCCACATACCTCAAGTATATCACAGTATTCACCTGCCGTTCAGCACACCAGGATAAGAAAAGTGCTTCTCTTGGCACTGAGAATAAATTCCTTAACTCCCTGTGGCTACACCTCCAGGGTGAACTGTCCTTGCTGACCTCATCTACTGAGTCACTGATTTTTTTTTTTAACACTTACTATAGGCCTCTCTTAACCCTACTTCATACTATTCCTCTTGACTCCACCTACTCTGGAATTTTTTTCTCCTACCCTCTAGGGCTTTTGTCTGATGTCACCTCAAAGATGCCTTTTTTAGCTCCTCAAAATCATTGCCCTTTGTTATTCTTTATCCCTAAATTCCATTTCCTTCCAAGTAACTGTCACTATCTATCATTGACTCTTGGATGAATTGTTAAATGTTGGTCTTCTTCCTTGGACTGAAAACTCAAGGAGGGCAAGGATCTGGTGGTGTGAGTAGACCAGGGCCAGGCACAAGCCCAGAGGACATGGGATGAGCAAGCAGGCCTTTGGGGCAAAGGCACCCCTAGCAGCCTCCTCCCCTGACATGCTGAGTTTTGCTGTCTACAGCCAACCCCTTACCTGGTCATGGCACAGCAGGTGACAGATGGCCCCATGGACCTCAAGCCCATTCAGCAATATCTCAGGGTTCCTTTGAAACAACATTCCTGGTTTCCCTCTTCTTCCTAGGAAAGGCTGTGGAAGCTCTCCATCCCTCCTTGTCCCACCTGCCACGTGGGCAGTCTCATACTTACTTTCTGGAGGAGCTCACCTAGGATTCCCCAGAGAGGAACACAAACCTACCCAGATCATTTCCTGAGAGATACAACTGGGGCACATTCTAAGATCTTGAACTCCGGGTCCTTCACTCCCAAGCTATTTCCCAAGGCAGACGATGCTGGCTTTGCACTGGGATCCTGCATAAGCCCCCAGCAAGTCAGCCTTGGGATGGCCTTGCTCCCACCCAGGGCATTGAGTCTGACCAGAGCTTTCGCTGGTGCCAATGAGTGAAGGTGGGCAGCTGGATGACATCATGCATGACCTAAGCACCTGACTTTCAATACAGCATGGCCCGGCCTTCATTGTAAGATCCAGGAAATGTTGATCTGAAGTCCCAGAATGAAATAGCTGCAATCTTTTTTCCTAGGGATCAGCCAGATTGAGCTGAAATGGGCGTTGCTAATACCCGCTGATTGCATCTCAAGGACCATTTCCCCGAACTAGCCTGGGCCTTGCTGTCATGGCATTAGAGAAATGGATAGGAAAACTCTTAAAATTGTATAGCAAAGAGGTAAGGGCGGGGGGGCAATAAATTAGTTTTTAGGACAGCATAGAGCTTTTTATTAAGCAACAGCCCTGAAGGAAAGATGCATCACCGCTATTACAGAATGTACTCAGCAGATTTTGACTTCAGAACCCCACGTATGCCAATAACAGGTAGTGCCAAAGGAGCTCTGGGCCAGGCAGCTAGCAGCACTCCACAGGCACTCGGAGGAGTAGGAATAACCTTTTTCAGATAAGGAAACTAAGGCTTGGCTTATGAGTAGGACGGCCTGAGCCCTGTGCCACATGGTTTTAGCAGTTCTTCCTGTGACCGTATCTGTGCTTCTGAACCAGGGGGTCAGTGAGAAAACCAGGGGAGATGACGGCTTGAATCCTCCATCCACTGCCATCCTGCCCCCTGCCCCATCCCAGTGGCCTCATCACTAGCTGCCCTGGACAGATGGATCTCAAGACTGCTACTCTGCTGTGCAGTAGGACCCAAGGGAGCAGACCAGAGGGCAGGGCCACACAGACCCCCAGACCTCTGCCCACCCACTCGCTCCACTCCAATCACCACATCCAGGGGCTCACACCATGCAGGGACACCTGATGACCTGGCTTTGAAAAATTAATAGTACTCAGCATTAGTCACCACAAATTCACTGAACCCAAGACCATGTGCTTTTGAAAAACTGCTCTTTTAAAACTGCATAGACTGAGCTGAATCTAATAGGTGCCTTTTAAATATAATCTGGCAGATGTTTGTTTTTTGTTTTTCCTGATAGCTATAATAATACTAATAACAAATACCTACTTGTGATTATCTACTATTTCAGACATTTACATAGATATTTCTCTTAAATAGCTGTATCAGAAATAATATACAATGTACTAATGTTTAATAGCTGCTAATTTAATAGTTATTACTTGCGTCTTAATAGTTATGTATACGATAATGAAATATTTAATTTATTCATTTTTTAATCACTGGCCAAATTAATAATTTTATTCTTTTATAGCAATTAAAGTTTAGGCCAGGGCCAGATCCTAAATAAATTAACTCATTTAATTCTCCTAACAATACCATATAACTATGCCATTTTTGCAGATGAGAACACTGAGGCTCAAAGACAATAAGTAACTTGCTCAGAGTCACATAGCTTACATGTTTCAGTCTGTTTTCAGAGTCCAACTTTGTGACATCTACACTGCTTCATTCCCAATGGCTGAACTCTTGAGAAAGCAAATAATAAGAATACAACAATTATACAATTGTGAAAAGAAAAAAAAAAGACTATCAGATTTGGTGGTATAGTTAGTCCTAAGGCAAAGTCAGAATCACATACAATTCATAGACACACTTTTACACTGTTGAGATCAAAACAAATAAGCATTTAATGTTACATGTTCTAGGGATTCTAACATTTTAAGATTTAGTAAAGACAGAAATGTTTATGGCACTTATAAGCATTCCTAACTAGAATTTATTGTGTCACCACTTATAAATCAACAAGAATAGTTTGTATTTAGTGGATGTTTGTGTAGCTAATGGGCGATCTCTAAAACACACATGCAGATGAATCTTGGGAAACATCCCTGAATAGCTTATTATGTGTGTGATATGTGTGGGTGTGTATGAGGGTGTGGTGCAGTATATAACACACAGCAGCCCTCAAGGTTTGATGGAGGGAAATGGGACTCTTGGATGGAACACACGGCAAATCCTCTGTCACACAGTCACAGGATTTAAGCAGACTTAGCCAAAGCCCGCATTGTTCTACTCACTCTCTTGTCTTTCTAAAAGAACAGGATAAGGAGGAATCCCAACTGCATTTTCATAGAAAATCCTGAATTTTTTATGTTAAAAGCTATTCATGAAAAATGGATAAACAGACTTAAGACTCAGAAAGTATACTTTATTTGCTATTCTTTGATCTATTCATTTTCTTTTTTTTTGATCTATTCATTTTCTATCATCCATGAATTTTGTATTTCCCAGATCTTTCATAAATCATATGGGTTATCATTAAAAGGATTATATATTTAATAACTTCCAGTGTGAAATTCTGTGAAGTTTGGTATAAGCCTAGAATTCACATTTTGCAGTATTCCCTTTTAGTTTACCATACACTAATTGCTTTCTCTCTTCCCTGTCTTAAGTGGGCTATTTTAAACTAAAATAGGTAGCAATAGAAACCAAGTAGATCTGTGGGAAATATAACTGTGGATATTTTATTTTATTGGGGTTGGGGAGGGGTGAACTCAGGGACACTGGACCACTGAGCCAAATCCCCTGCGCTAATTTGTATTTTTTTTTTATATTATTTAGAGACTGGGTCTTACTGAGTTGCTTAGCACCTCACTTTTGCTGAGGCTGGCTTTAAACTTGTGATCCTCCTGCCTCAGCCTCCTAAGCCTCTGGGATTACAGGCAAGTGCTACCGCGCCCAACAACTGTGGATATTGGATATTGTTATTAATTTATTGTCAGTTATTAATTATAGAAATCATAATCTTTATCACAACAGTGACTGACAGGATATTTCTGGATACAGAATAGGCAAAAAGAAGGAGGAAAATTATTAGACTTAATTAAAAAGCACAATTTGGGGGTAGGGGGTCATAGATCAATGGTGGAACACTTGCCTACCATGCACAAGACCCTGGGTTCCATCCCCAGGTGTCTTTCAAACTATTCCAGAGACTAGGGATTCAGGTGGAAGTTAAGAGTTGCACTAAGTGTTTACAGGCTGAGGCTACTTCCCTTTCCTTTTCGATCATATTGCAAATGCTCTTCTTGCCCCCCAAGGCACCACACCGCCATAGCGTTAGCCTGGCCTGGGTGCTGCAGAGCCCTTAACCCACAATACCCAGCATTACAAGGCAAATCTGGAATGAGTGCTACTATTTGCACCCTTTTCAAGATGAGGGAAAGCAAACTCAGGTTGGGACTACAAAGCCAACCAGGTGAGCGGACTCCAAAGCCCAGGACCAGCAGAGTGCCCAGCACCACTTCAATGTTTTGGGTAGAACTGGGGTAGGAAGACCAAGAACTCAGGTGGGGCTAAGGGAAAGTCTCCCATCTGAACCACACCCTCTACCCTCTGGGCCTTGGAAGTGAAGCATAAGAGTCCAGACCTGCCAAAAGGGATGCCATCTTGGTCCCCAGTAACCCACCTGAAAAAGAAATGGGCCTAAGTCTGAATCTCCAAATTCCATCCTTTAGGCTCCCAAAAGCTGAAAACATATTGAGGGAGATTATTGAGCCTGCCCTGGAGGAGGACTTTAACATCAGACAGTCCTCATTCTTGGTGCTAAACACATTTCCATCAAACCAGGACTTTCTGCTGTTGCCTCACCCCACCCCCAGTGAAGTCCTCTTTGCTTCTACCTGTCCCTTTTTTCTTCTCCTCTATGATTCTTCACGAACTTGACATTTTTAAATACTTCACCATTTGTCTAAAACTTAGTCGTGCCATCAATAATTCCTTGAGCTCTTTGATATATAGACAATTAAATAGTTCTTGGCTCAGTAATAAGACTCACTATGTCAGACTGAAAAAGAAATACTGTTTCAACACTTCTTGCACCCACAAAGCACAACTCTTTCAAGTCTGCAGCAAATGTCCATGGTTAAATGTCCATCGAATAAAAGCAGTTTTTAATTTCTTCTAATAAACCCTAATTCTTGGCACAAGAAAAACTGCTCATGTTGACAACATTCCTGTAAACTTTTTCCTGTTTGTCTCCATATGTATCACATAAAGTGAAATGCTCAATATGCATTCATTGACAGAGTGAGGAGACTTTTAATGAACCCTTTGAAAGCCAAAGACCCTCTGAATAACTCTCTTAGGGACAATGTGCATCTCTGAGGAATTTTTCCATTAGCCATGGATCATCACCACGCTAAAAATTTATTGTTTTTCTCTGCATATGACTCTGTGGAAGAAGCATAACATGGTGCTTTGGCATTAAACAGGCCTAGATTCCAACCCAATCTAGCAATTCTACACCCCCATGTGTTCATAAAGAGCCATGTGTATGAACAAAGATTGCAGTAGTGTTTTAAATAGAAAAACATAGGAAAATCCTAAACATCCATCCCTGCAGAAATATATGAATATGGTGGGTTAGTGCAGAAGAGTCAAAAGTAGTGATCTAGATAATGACTACAGCTCACAGTTTTTAAGTGCTCACAGTGAAAGAAGCAGACGAATTTCTGTTCTACAGCTAATGATTTCAAGTTCACCCTTGCAGCCAGGTTGATCATGCTTTCTTGAGAACACAAGAGGAATTTCAGTGGAAATGTGCACCACCAATGGATATAAACAATTCACAAAATATTTGTCTTAGAGATGGACCGCCAGGGGCATCTTTAGTAACAAGAACAAATACCAGTTATTGAGTACATCCTTTGCCAGCATGGTCCTAAGGGCTTTACGTGTTTTAACCTAATTAATGAGTCAATAAAGTGGACATTATTAGAATCCACATTTCACAAATAAAGAAATTAAGGCACAGAGAAGACAAAAAATTTGCTCAGGTCACCCAACTAGTAATGGTATAGCCAGATTCAACTCAGGCAGTCTGGCTCCTGATCTTGTGATCTTAACCAATATGGATAGACGTCAAATAAAGAAAGTGGGGGGAAAAAGCAGGATGGATAATTTTATGTAAGCCATCATCTGTACAAACTTTAAAAGCACATGTAAGCCTGGGGTTGTGGCTCAGAAGTGGAGCACTTGCCTAGCATGAGGCACTGGGTTCGATTCTCTTTTATATAAATAAATAAATTAAATTAAAGTCCATCAACAACTAAAATATATGTTTTTAAAAAAGCACATGTACATTAGGATAATAACATGTATTGGCTCCTAATATATAAATATATTATTTAAAAATATTTTTCAGTGGATTGGAAAGAGCTATATCTAATTCCTGAGGGTAGTTCATTGAGGAAAAGAGATGAAGGAGGTAATAAAAAAGATTTAATTTTCCCTCTAATGTTTTATGTCTTTACAAAAAAAAAAAAAAAAAAGCTAGGCAGGCTTGGTGGCACATGCCTGTAGTCATGGCTACTCAGGAGGCTGAGTTGGGAGGATCATTTGATCCCAGAAATTTGAGACCAAACTGGGCAATATAGCAAGACACTGTCTAAAGAAAATAATTAAAAAGCTGTAAAGCAAATAAAAATTTCTAACCTAGTTAATTCTTGTTGCTTGAAATATAGGTGTTCATTGTATTATTCCTTGGATATTTCTAAATTTTTTAAATTTCTCAAAATCGAAAAAATAAAAATTAAACAAAATTAAAAACATGCCTTAAATTTTACCTGCATTGTTGAATAGTTAGGATCTTGAGTGAGCTCTGATCTGAGTCTCAGGATCTGAGTTTATAAAAGAGAGACACTAAGGATGTTAAGGCCCACACCTCCCAGGGTTATTACAAACAATCAACCAGGTCCTACACATAAGTACCTTGCTGGTGCTACAGAAATGGTAGGTATTATTTTTGAGACTGAGTCAGCCCAGACCTAACATAATAGGGACAAAATTGGCTGAACAAATGAGAGGACCTTGGAATTATGGGATTGATTTCTTACCATTTTGCAACATGAGAGGTGCTTTTAAAAAATGAGAGAAGCGATAGAAGTGTTCTGACTTCATCAGAAAAGAAGAAAATCAACCTAAAAATCAAAGTCTTTCTCCTCGTGTAAATCTAGAAGAGAAGCTAATTTCAAACTGAGCAGTCATTCCACAAATACATATGGTCCTCTGAATGCCATTTATTTTTCTTTCAGCACACCCCTTCCTGCGCTGGAAAACCCACGCTTCTAGAAGTCGTGATGCAGGCAAGAGCCCAATTCTCTCCCTAGGTACTTCTTCCATGTGCTCCCTGGCCTATGAGCCACAGGAAGACAACCTAGGGGGACATTTGCTCTAGACCTAGAGTGGAAGAGAAGCAGGGAAATTCAGAGTTTTCTCTGGCAGCAGCCGCCATGGCACTCAGTGTGCAAGTGACTGCACTAATCACACATGCAGGTGGCAGCACCCTGATCCAAATGCTCCCTTGGTGCCAGTTCTGTCACCCAGCTGCCCTTGGTTCCCGCCCATCCTTGAGGCTTAGTTCTACTGGCTTTGTCAATTGTAGGAACAAACAAGTCTATTTGGTTTTCTTTATTTACAATCAAGAATACCAATGATATATTTTGGTGACTATAATTAATGACAATATATTATGTTTGAAAATTGTCAAGAGAGTAAATTTTCATTGTTCTCACCACACACACAAAAAAATAGGTGAGGTAAAGAATATGCTAATTAGCTTGATTTAACCATTCCACAACGTAGACGTATATCAAAATATCATATTGTACACCATAAATATATATATATATATAGTTTTGTTAATTAGAAAAGAATGAATGGGGTTGTGGCTCAGTGAAAAAATGCTTGCCTGGCACAGATGAGGTACTGGGTTCCATCCTTGGCACCACATAGAAATAAATAAATAAATAAAAGCTATTTTGTCCATCTACAAATAAAACCAAAAATTTTCAAAAGAATGAATGAATTTTTATTTTTTCATTTGTTATATATATATATATATATTACAGTAGAGTGTATTGTGACATACATACATGGAGTATAACTTATTCTAATTAGAATCCCATTCTTGTGGTTGTACATGAGGTAGAGTTTCACTGGTGGTGTATTCATAGATGAACATAGGAAAGTTATGTCTTCCTCATCCTACTGTCTTTTCTATTCCTATCCCCACTCCCTTCCCTTCATTCCCCTTTGTCTAATACACTGAACTTCTCTTCTTCCCTTCTCTCTCCCTTATTGTGTGTTAGCATCCATGTATCAGAGAGAATATTCAACCTTTGGTTTTTGGGGATTGGCTTTTTTCACTTAGCATGATAGTCTCCATCCATTTACCAGCAAAAGTTATAAAGTCTGAATGAATTATTTTTAAAAGATCCCTAAGGTTACATCTTATGATGCGTAATATCCTGTAGTCCGTGTAGAAGAACTACTAGTATATCTGTTAAGGTTTTGGAATCTAAAGTTATAGGTCTGACTTTCATCTCTGCTACATATTGCAATTAGACCTTAAGTAAGTTATTTAGCGTATTTGATCCTTGGGTCCTTTATCTGTAAAAGAGTACTCACCTTGTAGAAATGTTTCGAGAACTAAGCAAACTAATGCATGCAGCAGTGGCTACTTTGCAGAAAGAGCTCCATCAATGGTAACTGTGAAGAGGATAATGAAAAAGATGGAAAAGAAGGAGAAGTAGAAAAAGGAGGAGAGGAATGGATTCTGTCCTCATGAAGTCACAGGAGGAATATTTTAAAATAAGTATATAAAAATTAATGCTATAGGGGCTGACGTTGTGGCTCAGAGGTAGAGTGTTCACCTAGCATGCATGAGGCACTGGGTTCAATCCTCAGCACCACATAAAAATAAAATAAGGATACTGTGTCCACCTAAAACTAAAAAGTATTTTTTTAAAAAATTGATGCCATAAGGACTTTTCAAGAGAAGCACTAATACTAGATTGTACTTACCAGAAACAACCAGAATACTTGACAAAAAGTATTTTGAATATTAGGCAGTACAGGGTTATGATCTTAGACAGGAAAAAAATCTGCAAGCAATTCCTTTGACCAGAGCCAGAACAGGAAGGGGAGACCAAGCAGAACACAGAGGCCACCCTGAGCTGAAGATAAGAGCTCAGAATATGACAGAAAATTCCAACTGGGTATAGTGGCACATACCTACAATCTCAGCAACTTAGGAGGCTGAGACAGGAGGATTGCAAGTTCAAGGTCAGACTGGGCAATAGTGAGAACCTGTCTCAAAATAAAAAACTGTAAAAAAAAATTTTAAAGCCTGAGTATGGCTGGGATATAGCTCAGGGGTAAAATGCTGGCCTAGTATGTGTGAGGCCCTGGGTTCAATCCCCAGCACCACAAAACAGTAATAATAAAGGACTGAAAGAGCTCTGTAGCTCAGTGGTAGAGCATCCCTGGGTTCAATCCCCAGTACAAAAAAAAAAAAAAAAAAAAAATTTCAGAAAATTCCAGTAAGCAAAATGAAGTACACTTCACTGTTGTGCCACTGCTCATATTCCCATGTATATTGTTCCAGGGTCTGTCTATGATTAAATATATATGTCTAGCCAGGCGGCACAGGGGCACATGCTTATAATTCCAGTGGCTCGGGAGGCTGAGACAGGAGAATTGCAAGTTCAAAGCCAGCCTCAGCAACTTAGTGAGATCCTTAGCAACTCCGTGAGACTCTGTCTCTAAATAAAATACAAAATATGGCTGGATATGTGGCTCAATGGCGGAGTGCCCCTGAGTTCAATCCCCAGTACCAAAAAAAAAAAAAAGTATATGAAATATATGTATAATTTTTATAGAAAAAAATGATATTAAATTGCATATATGATTCCTTAAACTATTTTTCACTTAATGTACAACAAATGTATTTAAATATACTTCTGCATTATTGCAAACAGTTGCACATATGGTATTTTATTCTAGGGATGTACATATTTAACCAACCGTTTCTTTCTTTCCCCAAAAAGGAAGGTGAAATGGAAGCATTTTCAGAAAAATAAAAGCTGAGAACTTGTTGCTAGCAGATTTACACTACCAAAAAATACTTCAGAAATTTCTTCTGACTGAAAGAAAATTATTCCAGATCTCAGATCTACACAAAGGAAAGAAAATCATCAGACAGTAAATATTTGCATAAAAATAAATACTTTTTGTTGAAATTTCACACTTTTTATCATTCACAGTAGTAATAAAATAATAAAGCAAATAATAATAATAATGTATTATGTGGGGCTTATAATAAATGTAAGACTATGATGAGAAAGCACAAAAGATGATAGAAAATGGAAGAAAACCTGTAAGATACTTATATTATTCATTAAGGGGCATAATATTTGAAGGAGAATGTGGTAAAATGTACATTATTACAACTAAATAATAAAAACAAAAGAAACCTAGAGCAAACACTAAATATTTTTTTAATATAAAAGAAAACAATAAACACCTGATTCAACACAATAACTAGTATTTAAAGAAAGGAAGGATCATTGAGAGATGCAGCCAAGTTTCCCCAGTATTTCACCTCCCGCTATTCCAGAAATAAAATGACCTCTAACAATTTGACTCTGGTCTAGTGCCTTGGTCTCACCCTTGAACTCAAAGTATGGAAGTAAACAAACCCACCTGAGGAAGCTCCTAAAGAAGCTAGACATAGACAAATAATCCAGAGGGTCCAAAGAGAGACTGGATGAAATCCAAGTACCCTCATGATAAAAGGCGCACGGCCTAACCCAAAAGAGCGTGGCCTAAAGATTTGATGCCAATCAACTTTCTTACCACTTAAACAACTTGAAACCAGTGAAGAGATATTTTTAATTCACTTTTTACTATAGTTTGATACATCAATAACCAAGGGAATTGTGCTAACATTTTTCAAGGGATCAGTTCTTCCAAGGTTCAGATCCTTCACACATCCGTGTGTCCATAGAGAAAAAAGCAGTGGCTTAGGCTTGAGTGAGCTCTCAGGGATATGCAGTTGTTGATGCCAAAAACACATCAGAGCTCCCCAGTGACGGAAATTACACAGACTTTGTGAATCATCCCATCCTGTTCCTCAGATCCAGGCAGAGCACTCACAAGCCCTCATGCTCAGCAAGGTGCAGCTAGTCACTCATGTCTCTGCTGCTAGGATTTTTAAAACGGTCCTTGAATCTCTCAAGACATAGGTTATTACTTTAGGCACACTATAGATTTCCCTGGTGGCTTTGGGCGAGATACCTGACTTCATAAAAAAGTCTTGCATTAATCACGTAGTAATTATTAATAGCTAACATTTACATAGGGCATAGTATGTGCCCTGCATAGGTTCAGTTAGATTATTATATATAACATGTACATAAATATATAATAAATTTAAAATATAATAATATATAATATATATTCTCTTAATCCTCCCAACAGATAAAGAAACTGGGACAAAGAGACTTTAAGCAACTTGCTCTAAAATTGCAAAACTAGCAAGTGACAGAGCTGGGGATTCAAACCCAAGACACATTCCACCTCTTCACCTGCACACTGGATGGCCTGTGGTAAAGGAATGATTGGAAAAAAATGAATGTCACAAAAGCAGCTTGCTTCTAACAACAATTTCAAGGTAACAATAGATAAAAACTGGAGCATGATACAGGAATCCATTTTTCTTGCTCACATCCCTACTATTATGTCTGTTGACATCATAGCCTCCCCTTGGCTGCCCAAATGTTCATCTGGTAAGCACTTTCCCTAAAAAGTGGTTACAGATAGCTCCCCTACAATCACTCGGGGGGTGTCCATTGGTACCAGATCTGTCCTAGATGCTGACAGTCTATCTAAATTGGCGTTCTTACCCCCTAAGCCATGCATTCATTTGCTCATTCAACAAATATTTGTTGAGCATCTATTATGTGTCAGTGACTAAGAGTACACTGATAAATAGGTAGAGACTCTGTCATTGCAGAACCTACAAGCAAGCAGAAGAGATAGATGTGGAACTCATAATTATTAACTGCTTGAAGAGAGAGAGCAGTTAGGGGAATATTAGGGGAAATTCAGTTGAGCAGAATTTTGAGGGAAAAGCGGGAATCTCTCAGTCAGATGAAGAGAATGAATTCCAGGCAGTACAGGGCCACATACTAAGATTTAAAGAAGGGAAATGGATTTGAGTGTTCCATGATTGTGGGATTGTGGACAAAAGATGGAAGAACAGGTAATTAGGTTAAAAAGATAAGGTGGGCTTTGACTTATAAGATAAGGCCAAATAAGTCACTCACAAAAACAAAATGACAGAAAGGAACACAAAAGGCATAATCCAGCAAAACAAAAAGTAGAAGAAGGAGGTCAACCAGGGAGTTGCAGACGAATTCATCAGGGTGGAGAGCACTGGAAAGGGAGTTGATGTATCCAGAGGGTAAAGGAAGTCAAAGTCTACACACAGAGCTCTTGACAGGCCACTAAGCTTGGGGTGTCCCAAAAGCAGAAACCAAGACAAAGATTTGAATGCAGATAGTTTATTTGGGAAGTGATTTTTTAAAAAGCCATAATGAGGAAGTGAACAAATTAAGATAGGAAAGAAAGAGGACAAAAGCCAACAATTGGCGGTGGGCCACAAGAGCTCAATTCCACCTGCGGATGCAGAACACGCCTCAGTAGCCTCATAGCCAGACCCTGGAGTTGGAATATTCATCCAATGGCTTCTAGCTCTCTCTGGCTGAAATCTCTCTAGGGGCATGAAATCCCTAGGACTAGCAGATGGCCCCAATATACTGTGCAAAGCTCCCAGGCACAGGAGAAGCCTCCAAGCACAGAGGCAGGGAGAGGCAGGGACCTGAGGTAGGGAACTGTCAGAATGTACCGGAGCTCTGACAGTGGGCACACTTGGAGGTGGGCTGCAGGGCTGTGGTGCCAGGCATCATAGTCTCTGCGCCAACAGGCTCCCAGCTCAGTGTCTGGAGTGGACAAGGTGCAGCAAGGAGATGTGGGGCACGAATGCACCAAAATTCAGCTCACAAGCGAACACTCCCTCATAGCCCACTGTGCAGAGCCCCAGACACCGAAATCTGATGACCCTCGTCTTTCTGCTCTTACCCACCCCAGACTGAAAGGCTGGAAAGTAAAAGAGTAGAAATAGCACATTCAAATATGTTCCCTCCAAAATCCTAAAAGGCCTGCCAAGTGTTGTGCATCCTTTTATTGGTAAACAATGAAATGTACAGCAACCTTTTACCTTAGACATGAGCTGTCAGGACTGAATCCCCAGAAACTTCAGAGGAAAAAGGCCCCTAAATTTTCATGGGATTTATCTCCCACCCTCTGGTTCACATAGGTCTTATTAAGCTATCCCAAGAACTTGTTTGTTCCCGCTCATCGGGTCTTATTAACATCATCACTAAAACAGTGGTCAATGATGATGTTGTGTGTAATGTCAAAATGTCCAAGCTTTGGTGGATTGTATTTCAACAAAGTGGTCTAGTCCTGAGGCAAGAAGGAAAATATACCATTGGTTTTACCAGGTAAAAGCAAATTGCTACTGGTGATCCTTAAAAACTGAAAAAAAATGTTTTCTGGGTCAATATCTGCATATTAGGTACTAGCTGCTGTATGAATTTGCTCTAGTATATACCATACCTTGAGGACAGGTGAGATGGGAGTCATTCTCCAACAATTCTTTTGCCTTTGCCAAGGCCAGAGAGGCAAGTTAAATGCAGGTGTGGTAAGTATCGGCACCTTGAATTTTTTAAGTCGTCAATTGCAGAAGAGTTGGCGCACTACAGTTGGAGAAATAAAAGATGCAAGGTGTCACCCTCTTTGTTTTATTTGTCCATTAACCATTTCTATGTTTGTCATGGTTTGGATGTGAGATGTCCTCCAAAAGCTCATGTATGAGACAGTGCAAAGTCTAGAGGGGAAATGATTGGGTCATGAGAGCCTTCATCAGTGAATTCATCTCCTAATGGGATTACCTAAGTGGTAACTGAAGGCACATAGGGTGTGGCTGGAGGAGGTGGGGCATTGAGGACGTGCCTTTGCTGGATATATTTTGTATCTGGTGAGTGAAGCCTCTCTCTCCCCGCTTCCTGATGATCATGTGATGATCCCTCTGCCACACTCTTCCACCATGATGTTCAGCCTTACCTCAAGCCCTGAGGAATGGAGCTGGCTGTCCGTGGACGGAGTCCTCTGAAACCATGAACCCTCAAATAAACTTTTCCTCTTCTAAAATTGTTCTTGGCAGGTCTTTTAGTCATAGCAATTTAAAAACCTGACTAAAACAATATATTGTTTGATTTTTTTTAATTTAAAAAAAAATGGGCTGGGGATATAATCCGGCAATAGAGTGCTTTCTTAGCATGCATGAGGCCCTAGGTTCAATCTCCAGTACCACCATGAAGAAAAAAAGTTAAAAAGTTTAAGCCAGGCTCTAAACACTTAGGGATGCCAAGAAAAGGCATGCAAATGTTAGCCCTAAGCCAAGAAAAGTACTGAAGCAAGGGAAAGTGGTATTATCAAAAACTATCTTTAAGAAAGGTGGGGGGCGGAGGGCTGGGGGTGTAGCTCAGTGGTAGACCACTTGCCTAGCACATGTGAGGCCCTGAGTTTAATCCTCATTACCACATGAAAATAAATAAATAAAGGTATCTATGACTAAATAAATAAATAAAAGTTCATGGGAATGTGAATATGAGAGCATTACAGGCTGGAAGAAGGGTTAGACAGAGGACAGTCAAGAATTGAACTGCTATACTCAGGAGTCCCATAACTGGATGGTTCTGGATCTATTTCACATCGCAATTCAGAATCATCCTCACTGAAGTCCCAGAATACGTAAGTTAATCCCTCATCGGCTCTCAAACTCACATAGATTTTTCCTCTTATTCATCTTCCCACCAGTTATCATCATTGCCTGGAATGTAAAGATTGATCAGTGGTGCCATTTGCACTAAGCCCAATCTTTCACTAAGATCCAAAGCATCGAGATGAATGACTGATGTTTAATGGGCTTGGAGTGAAGGTATGAACTGGACAAGGTCATCTGAATGGCCAACATGTTTCATGATGTCTTGGGGACTTCCAGGCACACTTCCCTGCTGGCAGCATGGTTGAGACGTGGAGGGAGAGGTAGTTAGGGTTAACACACTCAAGTCTTGGCAGTTATCCTGAACTTACAGGCCATATTTTAAAATATTCCCCATCAAATCTGATCCCCAAATTTTTATGACAAAAGAAAAGGATGACAATGAATGGAGAAGAGAGAAGTATTTGCCAAGAAAAAAATCCTGAAATGAATCAGTTTCCTGAGTCAGTGTGTCCCCAGTTGTGTTATGCTTACCAAGTACAATCCTCACATCTCTCTCCATAAAAAAAGATAGAGAGAGGCAGGGGAGACAGACCAATAAACAACACAGGCTGAATAAGCACAGAAACCTTGCTCTCAAATGCATGGGGATTGAAAACCCAGGGATCATATTTTTCAATAGTCAGAGGCTAAGCATATCAAATATAATATAGGCATGTGAGTATTTCTTACTTCTAAAGGGGTTTTAGAGAAGTTTATAAAAATAGATTTTGAAGAATTTTTGAGGAAGTAATTCATTCTTAAAAGAAAAGTCTCTCCTCAATCCATTGTGATTATAGAACATTTTAAAACTCTCCCACTGCTTACAGGATATACTGAAGATGGCAGGAGACACCAGTATTAGTAATGGTATTTTAAGCTAAACTAAAAGAAGTGCAATAAAAATGACTGAAGTATTAAATAAATTTACTATCTGAGACAGTGTCAACTCCAGAAGGGCAACCCAAGGACAGTGGTTCTGTGGGTCAGTGATGTGACCCAGGAGTCAGCTCCTTCAACATAATCTGATCCCGAAATGTCAGCTCCATCCTCCTGCGAGTGGCAGTGGGTTCCACCCATCCCAGAGTCATGTCCCCCTGCCACAAGATCCAAAGGAAGAGAGAGAAAGGTTTCTGGCCCTTCCTTGGGACAAGGAAATGTCTTCTAGAATCGCCCCTTAACGGAATTCCCTCCATGCCAGTCCTGGACCAATCACTGGGAAAGAGAATGAGAAACTTAAAAACCCATCAGGTCCACCTGCACCTGTGGCTTGACTGGCTTCTCCAAAGCACATGGATTCATTTGTAGGCACATATAACTGAAGAAAAACCGACTGGGCCTATAGGAGGGACACAGAGAAATGGATGCTGGGTTGACCCAAGTTTCTATTGTAACATCTGCACTGGAAAAATGGCTATGGTTCAGGAAACTAAGTTACATAAATAAATCATCGTGGTCAAAATAGAGAAAATATCTAGCTTCAAATTTTGGAAGAAGATGATAAGAAAATGCCAAGACCTGACAACTACCAAAAAAAAAAAAAAAAAAAAAAGTCCAGTGATTGTATAGGAAAGAAGAGGGCCTAGCCTCTAAGAATTTCCTGGAAGGCTCCATGAAATTTACAGAACTTTACAGAATTCTTCCTGAAGCCGGGTGCAATAGCACACACCTGTAATCCCAATGACTCAGGAGGCTGAGGCAGGAGGATTACACTTTACATACAGCAACGTGAACATTCATAAAAACCCACTGAAGGGTTAATAGAATAAGAAAAATGAGGCTCAGATAGGTTGATACTTGCCCAGCTCACAATCTTAGTAACAGTGAAGGCAAAAATCTTTGTTTTGTTTATTTATTTTTATGTGGTGCTGAGGATCGAACTCAGGACCTCTCATGCTCGAGGGAAGCTCTCTGCCATTGGGCCACAATTAAGAATTGTAAAGGAAAAAAATAAAAATAAAAATAAGAGAGCTCATGTATAATGGCATAATTTGGCGTGAACATACTTTATATACAGAGTTATGAAAAATTGTGCTGTGAGTGGATATTATGAATGTAATTCATTCCACTATTGTCATGTATGTAAGAAATTAAAAAAAAACAGTGAAGGCAAGGTACACACCCAAGTTTATTTGATTTGAAAGTTTGTGCTCTTGGGTCACTCAATCTCTAGTACCTAGATTCTAGAGAAATGGAAAAATTAAGCTAATTAAAGCATGTTCCAAACCAAAAGTTCTAAAGCATTCCAATGTGGTTTTGGTAGATGCTTTCTCCATCTCCAATTAGTTAACCTTTGCTCTACACTCACTCTGACCTGAGAGATCACCTAGGTTATTTGTCCGACCAGCACTGGCATCCTCTACAGCCTTCTACTAAAAGTGAGGCTCACAGACCAGCGACATCACTGAAAGCTCTCTAGAAATGCAGAGTCTCGGGCTCTAACCCATAAATTAGAGCCTGCACTTTTATAAGACCTTGCCATGGTTTCAATACAATTTGTATTGTTCATGAGCTAGAAGCATGGTTCCAGTGTGGCAATGTTGAGAGGTAGTTGGGACCTTGTCTTTAAAAGGGGCTAATGCTGGGCTAGGGCTGGAGCTCAGTGGCAGAGTGCTTGCCTAGCATGTGTGAGGCACTAGGTTCAATTCTCAGCACCACACAAAAATAAAAAACAAATAAAATAAAGGCATGCTGTCCATCTACAACTACAAAAAAAAAGTTAAGGGGTTAATGCTTTTCTCCCAGGAGTATGTTCTTACTCTAATGAGAAGTCCCACAGATTGTTGTGAGCAAATCTGGCAGACCCCCTGAGTCCCCTGCTGCACACAGCCATTCCCTTTTCACCTCTCTTCTGTACTGTTGTGCAACCTGGGGGACTTCTTCAGGAAACCAACAATTTGGACACTCCATCCAAGAGAATCATGAGCCAAATAAACCTCTTTATAAATTACTCAGTTTCAGATGTTTTGAAACAGACTAAGACAGATCTCCAGGTGATTCAAACATTAAAGTTTACAGTTTTTCTCTACTGCATCCCTGACATCTGGGCTCCTCCTTAATCATTCCCAGAACCAGCTATTAACCTCACAGCCCCCATTGCAAAATTCTTGCTCAAACCTCCCATCATTATGCCATCTCAATTTACAAATGACAACCCTTCAGTGCTTGGGAATATAATACCATTTCCCATAGTCCTTTCTCTCTAAGCTACAGGACTACTTCTTTTAACATCTAAGATCATGCTCTTTGTGTCCTCCAGATTAGTGGCACCCAACTTAAGATATACTTTATGACCACCTGAAAACATCCAGGAATGGATCCCAGAACCTATATATTTTGCATACTCCCCAAGTACAGCCAAGGCTCAGTTACCAGGCCTCAGAACCACTGCCCTGAATGCCCTCCAGTTTGTTAATATTCTTCATAGCATTGTTTTCATAGAACTGAAAACAATGGTCATCCCAAACAATAGGGATGGTCTAATCATATGGCCCACGATTAAGACTTTTTAAAATTAATATAGCCTACAGTGTAGATAGTTGTAAATAAGGAGACCCATTGTCTACTAATCCATGTCCAGCTTGTTGAGAACCAAAATTCTAGGGCCTTTCTTTCTTCCTATATCAAGTCCTACTAAAAAGCTGGTTCTACACATAAGCACTCTATTTTTTCCTGAATTTAGATGTAGGATTCTGTATTCGATACTCTCAGTTTTCATCTTGTTGTTTTGAACTCCTGGTTTAACCTACCCAGCATTTTGAATTGTATTTCATCCTTTTTGGGGAAACAGTGAGCTGGGAAAATGGGGTTCTAGTAAAGATATATGTGGGTAAAATCAGATTTGTTTGAGACAAATGGTTCAAGTGGCTATATGGAAGACTCCGCCTCACCACAAAAATGTCCCTGATATATATTTGTTGAGTTAACCAGTGATTCAATGACTGATGGCAGAAAGAGAGATTGGTTAGGAGGCTCTGATATTGATCAAATAAGCATGAAAGCCTATGTGAAGGGGAGTCCAATGATGAAGAAGGAGAATTTAGGGAACTTTGTGAGAGGTGGAATCACTAAGATTTATTGGGCAATTAGATGTCAGGGTGAGAAAGAAAAAAAAAAAAAAAAAGCTCAATGACATCCCTGTTCTGAACTAAGCAATGAGTCACTGAGAGCAGAATTAAATGCACATCACCACAAATGTATCTGATCAAAGGTAATCCCTGAAGATATTATGACCTTGAGGATATTATGTTAAGTGAAATAAACTAGACACAAAGGGATTACTGTATGATTCCATTTACACAAGGTGCCTAGAATAGGCAAATCCACAAAAATAGAAAGAATGGTGGTTACTAGGGGCTGGAAGAAAGGGAGAAAGGGGAAGTTATTGGGCAAGAAGGGGGAGTTAATGGGCAAGAATTTCAGTACTCCTGGGTGGCCCAGTACCCATCCACCTTCAGAGAGTCCTGGAGATGACAGGTGGTGATTGCCCAACAATGCACATGTACTTAACGCTCTGAATTGTACACTTAAAAATGGTTGCAATGGTGAGTTTTGTTATGTATATTTTACAATTAAAAAAACTCAAAACATAATAATCTCAAGTTATCAACCATCCATTTGAGTGACTAATATTTCCCTTTTAAAAAGTCTAGTCATGGTTGATTGGAAATGAGGAACTAACAGGAGTCCTCAGAGACCTAAGTGTCTGTTTAGCCCACTGAGAAGTTACAGCACAGGCACCAGAGCAGAAAGAAATGACTCAGAACAATCCTGTGGAAGCAAAATGTCAGGGTTGTTATGGCCCATTACGTAAAATACTTGTTTTTCTTGTTTGTTTTTGCTCTGATCTTATTTCTGTCCATCACCATGGATAAATCTCATTAGAAATTTCTAGCTCTTAGTATCCACTTTCAGCAGTTAGCTTGAAGTGAAATAGGGAGAGAAATCAAAATAAGGCAAACTTTTATCTGAGCTAGACTTAGAAAATGTAAGACACAATATAAAATCCAAGACGTTAAGTTCATGGAAGTGTCTTGGAGGGAAGGGTTGCCCCATTTGGAAATCAACTGATAGTCTAGTCTTCCCCTGTGAAGTGACTCTCAGCTTGAGAACTGGAGTCAATTGAGAGCACTTTAAAAATGTCTGAAACTGGGCCTTAGCCTGGAAAAGTCTGATTTATTTCACCTGGAGTCCAGTGAGGCATCATTATTTTTCTCAATAAAATTTATTCAGGTGATTCTCATGTGAGCTTGGGATGTGAATCTTTGATGTTTTGAATTCTTGCTGAGAAGTTAAAATAAATTCACTCCACCCCAAAAATGAGGGAAAGATACAATTATTTTTTTAAAAAAGGTACAACAAAAGTATTAATATTACCAAAGCAGAAATTCATCCTAGAATCAAACTTTTGGAGCTAGGAAAGAATTTAGAGATCATCTAAGACAGTGGTTCTCAAAATGTGGTCCCCAGGCCAGCAACAGCAACACCTGCCAGAAACTTGGTAGAAATGTACGTTCCAGGGCTCACTGCAAACCTATGAATCAGAAACTGGTTCACAGCCAAGCGCTCTTTGTGTTATGAAGAAAGACCTGGGCACCTAGAAAGAGGGAAGCAAAACAACTGCTTGGCCCGAGAGGCTGATTTTGGTTCCCTTTCTTCTTCCTCAGGTTCACACAACTTTTTAGTAATAGAACGTGGACTGGTCTTCTCAGTCCAGTGTTGTTTCCATACTGTGACCTCCCATACATTCATGCTGGGTCTTCACAACTTGCTAATGTGACATGGTCACTTAGATACAACTGTTATGGGCCAGGCTATATGGGCAATGACCAAACAGACTCCATATTACCCTGAGACTCCATATCACATAAGACATGCTTCTCCCTTGGGAAAGCCCCACCTCTGCACCCATTAATATTTACCTAGCATAGCATACTTGGCAACCCAAAATAGCAATTCTTATACAATGTAAAATTGTTCTCTTTGCTTTCCATTTTTCTTGGGCAATGTACCTTGTCAGAGATTGTCTAGACGTTAGTAACCATTCTCTAACTTGTACTCCACTAGTGTCATTTTGACCCACTTCCCTTCTGCTTGCTTGCTGCTATGCCAACCTGGAAAGTCCTGTGGGAAATACCAATGTATCCATTGTATTGTCTCGCAGACTGCTCAATCCAGCTTCTGTACCTGCTTGCTTACAGTTACGTCAACCCAGATGTCGTTTTTGCCTTTAAATATCCTAAAATGCTCAGGCTTGGGGCTGCTCCTTGCAGAGACAGTTATGGGTCCTGCGGGGAGCAGTCACTGGCTGGTCAGCTAAATAAAGACTCTTTAATTTGGACAAAACTGAGACTTGGTGTGTTTTCGGAGTGACCTGCCCCACAACACAACTTTTAACCATTAAAGGAAACAATGGTTTATTCTTAACAACTTAATTCTATCGAAACTATTTCAGTAGTTTTGAAAGCACCAGGGTCATGATAATATCCAACAATACCTGTAGCATAAAAATACAATTATAGAACAGAATTTAGCAAAAAGTCTATACACTTTGACCCAACTATCCCACTTGGAGAAATTTACCCTAGGAAAATAATCACATAATCACATGTATGTAAATAAATAGGAAAGATGTTCATTGCAACATTACCTGAAATACTGTAAGTGGGGAATAAGAAATAAGCAGTCTGTAACAATAGGGGAGCAGTTACATGACATCTGTACAATTTAATACCATGCAATATCAAAATTGGCAGAAGAAATATTAAATGACATGAAAACATGTCAATATATTTATAATACATTAAGTAAAAATGCAGATCACAGAGTATGTTGGAATACATCATCTTTCCAACACAAATTCTTTTTTAAAATTTTTTATTGGTTTTAATTAGTTATACATGACAGTATAATGCATTTGGAGTTGGAGAATATCATATCTTAGTATGAAATAAGCCAATCCCCAAAAAACACAGGCCAAAAGTTTTCTCTGATATGCAAATGCTAATTGACAATAAGGTGGGGTCTAGGGAAGAAGAGAGTGACTTTAGATTATGTAGAGGGGAATGAAGGGGGGAGGGAATATGGGGATAGGAAGGACAGTAGAATGAAACAGACATTATTACCTTATATACATATATGACAGCATGACCAATATGATTCTACAATATGTACAATCAGAAAAATGAGATATTATACCCCATTTATTTATGATATAGCAAAACAAATTCTTATAAGTAGAAAAAAATACAGAAAACATTAATAGCAGCAGTTCTCTCTGGGTGGTAGGATTATGGAGATTTTTGTTATTGCTATTTTTCCCTTATTTTTTTCACTTTGTCCCCCTAAATTTTCCGTAATAAAATTTTAATTATTTTAAATCAAGTTATTTTTAAGTCATTGTCTTATACAGGGATGTGATTAATAGAACTATAGTTGAAAAATGTTGAATACATTTCCTACAGAGATGTCTTGCTATTAGTCTACTTGTTTTTTACGTTCACTTCTTAAATTAATACTTACTGAATTACATGTTTAAAATTATCTTTTTTCCAACTTAATTCTAACAAGTTGTTCTGGGCACATTTTCCCTTTTTGGTAACTTCTTTTTGAAATCACAGCCTTCTAAGATCTTAATCGTCCTCAAAGACACCTAAGGAACACCACAAAACTATTATCTGGGTCACTTTTGAGAGAGCTGACAAACTGAACAGCTGAGCTATTGTGGGCACAACAGCAAATATAATCATCCCTGCCCTAGAAAGCCCTCCCCCCTAACCCGTGTCAATTAGATCTCTCTAAAAAATGCTAATGTGGATTTTATGATTGGTATCATACTGAAATCTACATTAAAAGTTACAAAGCAGGTATCTTGGATACTGGCTATTAAAAATTATCAAAAGCTGACACATTAAAAGTACTCAGTCCAGGGGCTGGGGTTGTAGCTCAGTGGTAGAGCACTTGCCTTGCAAGCGTGAGGCCCTGGGTTCAGTCCCCAGCACCACGTAAAAATAAAAACAAATTTAAAAAAGAATAATTTAAAAAAGAACAATAATAATATTGTGTCCATCTACAACTAAAAAAAAAAAAAAAAAGTACTCAGTCCATGGTAACAATGAATTCCAGATAGACTGACCATGTACTCCAATCTGCCCAGGTAGTTTCAGTGCAGACCTGACCCCTGTGAGGTCACTGGTAGATCATTTTACTCTCAGACATGTCCCAGTGTGGATGATAAATTACCTTCATTACAGGGCCCATCATCTGGAATGTACATTTGTGTAGAAAGGTAAAAGGTGGAAAGAAATTTCATTTTGCTGTTAACAACTTTATGCTTAGTGTGCTGATCCCAGATATAAGGGAACTTGAAGCCCATTAGTTAAAAACAAACTAATTCTAAGTGTTTTGTGGAAAGGTTTTTTATCAAAACAATACAAAACCTTTCCACAAAACTCTGCAATAAGAAATGACAAAATCATAGAATTTGGAGGGAAATGGATGGCATTAGAGCAGATTATGGTAAGCGAAGCTAGCCAATCCTTAAAAAACAAATGCCAAATGTCTTCTTTGATATAAGGGGAGTAACCAAGGACAGGGTAGAGACAAAGAGCTTGAGAAGAAGATTAACATTAAACAGGGATGATAGGCGGGAGGGAAAGGGAGAGAGAAGGGAAATTGCATGGAATTGGAAGGTGAGCCTCAGGGTTATACACAATTACATATAAGAGGAAAGGAGGGGTAGGAGAAAAATTATATAAGTGGAAGAAACGATTTATAGTAGAGGGGGTGGAGAGAGAGAAGGGGAGGGGAGGGGAGGGGGGATAGTGGAGAATGGGATAGACAGCAGAATACATCAGTCACTAGAAAGGCAATTTGTAAATCAATGGAAATGTAACTGATGTGACACAGCAATCTGTACACGGGGTAAAAATGGGAGTTCATAACCCACTTGAATCAATCTGTGAAATACGGTATATTAAGAACTATGTAATGTTTTGAACAACCAACAATAATAAAAAAAAGTTGATATACACTAAATATAATAAACATTTTTAATGCTATAAAAAAATACAAACTTGGATCATTATTCCTTGCACTTATTTTATAACATATTTAAGAATATGACACTAGGCTATGATTATCTACTTCATTTTACTTAAATTATAATTTGAAAACATTTTGAAAACTGAAAACAAAAGTAATCTTGTCTCTTTATTCTTTAAGTACTGAGAGGCAAATTTAGAGACCAATTAGCTCTCTAATTAGCAGTACAGTTCTTAAAATTTTGTGTAACTCATGTCCTTCTAACTAAATACATAAGTCAAAATGCAAAAAAAAACTATTTTGGTAAAAGTTGCAGTTATTATTGGATAAATTATAAAAATAATCTAATTTAAATGTGGTTTTTAGTGATGGCTGTCATACTTCTAAAAGAGAAAGGAAGAGCACGCCCTAAATAACCAAGAATCATTAACTTAATAGTTCCTACCAAATAAATATCACCTGGATTATATAAAGAAAACATTTTCATTTTCTGATGGATGGAATTTTTAATTGAAAATGTAATATAATCTTATAACTTACTTAATGTGGTGTTTCCACCATCTTGGAGCCTGTGAAGGCCTCCGAGGAACAGGATTCCTAAAAGGCAGAAACATCTGGAACATTCTTGCTAGCTAGAAACAAAGTCTCCAGAACTAAAGGGAGCACATAGCTCTTCTTAAAATTGGAGGTGTTTATGCGTGAGATGGAACTAGATTCTACTTGGGCAAAAGATGAGCTATGTCTACAAAGCAAGAACAAAACAGTGACTCCTGACAGCAAAGTGAACAAAACCAGAGTCCTCTGGGGAAAGGTGACTTATGCCGACGTTAACAGTGAGGTGGCTTGTGCCAAATCCAAAGCAGCCTTCATAACCAAGGCCACTGGACACAGAATTCTTTTGATGCTCTACCCTCAAGGATTTAAACTAATGAAAAATAGTTAAGTGAAAGTGGACTTGTGCTTTTGTTAAAAAAAAAAAAATACCATGTTCCTTCTGAAAATGAAAACTACCTTTCATTCATGATTTTCTGTCTATATGTCACCCCATAAAAAGTTAAATTGACTTCCTGATATACAGGAAGCCTAAACAGAACATACAGACATTTGAAATATTAATTTTATTGAGAAAACATGATAGTTGTATCAAGTTGTATAATCAAACACCTAATTTTAAAATTTTATGTCCTGAGGACATCAATTATAATATGGACATTTTCATTCATTCAACAAATATTGAGCCCCTCAAGTGCCAGGCACTGTAGACACAGGATAAACAGATCCTTGCTCTCGTAGAGCTTACATTCTAGCAGTGGGCAATGTTAAAGAAACATTTATGACACAATTATGAATTTGTGATAGAGGCATATGATGTTTTATAAGAGCACACAGTAGGGAAGCCAGCCCAGTCCAGGGAAGTCACAGAAACATTCCTAAGGAAGTAGTGTTTATCAAAGAGAATCAAGAGCTTAAGCTGAAGGATAAGTGCTGAAGAAGCAAGGGGAGAAGAGTTCAGGTCAAGGGAGCCTTGTATATCTTTTGGTGGAAGAACTTAGGAGGTTCAAAGACCTGGACGTCTAGAATGGCCAGAGCTATTGTCCTTTGAAAAGAGGAGTCAAAGAGATGAGGTTAAAAAAGCAAAGATCAAGCAAGATCATGGAGGCCATTGGGGCCAGCTGGCACTTCACAAGAAACCACTGAATGATTTTAAGGAAGGGAGCAGTCTGACCAGATGTGTACTTTAGGGTGGCCTCTCTAACTCGAGAGGTGAACAGACAGGATGAGGTAAGACCAGATGCAGCAGACCACTCCTAAGGCCCGTGCTGGTAAGAGACAAAAATAAGTGGAGGAGTTCAAGAGACCATCAAGGAGGCAAAGTTATAGCACCTGATGACTGAATTGAGGATCCTCCAAGACAACCAGGTGGATGTCCAGTAGACATGTTTTATAAGAGCACACAAGTGTAGAACCAGGGAAGAACTATGCTAGGAAGAGCCAATGCAGAAATGCATTTAGAGGGGCAAAATGGCCCAGCAAGAATGCACGTGTTTTATGCCATGAGAAATATGTGCATTTAATAATATGGGCCAGGGGCTTGGGGGAGGGGAAAATGGGAGCTGGGGGTAGGGGGAAATGGGAGATGTTGTTTAATGGACACAGAGAATCAATGTGGGACAACGACAAGTTCTAGAGATGGATGGTGGTGATGGCTGCACAGTAATATGAAGGTACTTAATGCCAGTGAACTGTACACTCAAAATGGTTAAAAGGGTTGATTTCTTACATTAAAAAAGGAGATACTTTTGTGTTATTTGTATCTTTTCAGTATAAGAATGTATTTGTGTATTCCTTAATGAAAATTAAGACAAATAATAAAAGTGGGGGAGATCAGGAGATGAAGAGGATTCCACAAGGGAAAGTAAAAAAGAAAGGCTAAAGGGATTGATGGAAAATCTAGAGGGTTGACTATGAAAGCCAAGGATGCAGTTCAAGGAGGGAGTGTTCAATCCAACAGAATGCTACTGAAAAGTTAGATAAGGCTGGGAAACACTCCACTGGCTTCAGCAACATGGAAAGCAATGGTAACCGGACAGAGCTGTTGGCGGAAGCCAGAGAGGGGCAGAACAAGGAGAGAATAGGTTAGAAAGCAGGGCCCACAGTGCAGACAGTGAGAAATCTGACTACTATGGGAAGGAGATAGGATGGTGGCTGAAGAGAAAGGTAATAGATGATTCTTTAAAATAACTTAAAATATCATCAAGCCTAATCAGCAAAATAATCATTTCAGCAAATATAAACTTTATATTAATAATCTCAACCACACTGGAATTTATAGATTAAAGAACTTCTTATATTGTTTGTAGGATATAAAGGATAATTAGTCTCTTCATTTCATGGGTGATAAGATTGAGCCACAAAAAAATTTCTCTAAGAAAATTTAAAAGGAATTGATGCTCATCAAATAAATATCCTCATTGATTTTTTTTAAGGTAGAAAAGTACAATGCATTGTGTTAAGAACAAAAAATCACAGAAACACGTTCAAAAAATTTAAAATTTTAAGGTTACATATGATAATTTTTGGCACATGTCCAACAGAACACATTTTATATTCCAGCTACATCCTGAAAACGCCAAAGTCAGTCTTCTGGATGGGGGCGTTGAGGGCTGCACTAATACTGAGACCCAGAACCAATCTGGTGTCCACTGGATCGATAATCCCATCATCCCACAGCCTGACAAAAGAATAAAAACATGGGTTATTATGAACCTACCACCAAGCCACCATTTATACACACCATGAAGAGTCTTCTTCAGGTAATATACGGATCTACTGATTATCATCTTCATTACTTGAATCTCACAACAGAAACCATGTTCAAGAGATGGGAAAAGGGAAAGAAAAATAATGACTTTCACCCCAGGTCACCACAGAATGTTGTACCAAGCTTAAAGTGTTAGGAACTATTTACATAAGAAATCTCAATCCCTATTTTAAATTTTTTTTACTTATTTCAGGAAAAGCCTTCCTGTCCCTTTTCTGCCCTCACAAATGTACAAACCAAGTTGGTGTGCTTCTGCCATTACTAAGGAGAGCCACATGAACCGAGTAAAAATGTTAAGCCACTCTCTTCCCTGGGAAACGTATAATTCTCCAAACCCCCAAACTCTTAAACTATGAAAGTTATGGAATAGGCTTCAATATATTTCATTAGTAAAACAAATGCCTTCAAATGTAGTGCTTTATTCTTGCTATGATAGGAAAACTAATAGTCCACTGATTTCAGAAGAAACATCTAAGTAGAAATTTTAGTTTGCTTTTCATCATCAACCTTCAAATTTATAGAGAAAAAGGAATGAAAAATATTATGTTTTAAAGGTCATTAGGAGGTGGCAGTTTTGCTTTCTTTAAACAAACGGCCTTTTATACCTAGACAACACATCAATTATTAAGCCATTGACAAACAGAAATCAAATCTTTTCTCATAAAATATTCATAATATGGACCCAAAAGTATCAATGGCCAATAAAAAGTCACACTTGTAATCTGTTGACAGGTGAACTGGTCACATCCCTTCTGCAATATGCAGCAGCATGATCCCACAGGCATGGTGACAGAGGGGCTGGTTAATCACATCCATTAAAAGACTGCTCCAGGTAGGAGGTTGTCATCGAATGCCTGATAAAGCTTGACTATAAAAACAACTGAACAGAAGTAAACTAGCAAGCTATACAGGTCACTTGGAAGAATAAGGAAAATATTGGAAGGGCTGGGGATATAGCTCAGAGGTAGTGCACTCACGTGGGATGCGTGAGGCCCTGGGTTTGATTACCAAGTGCCACAAAATCAAACACACTGGGCTGGGGATGTGGCTCAAGCGGTAGCGCGCTCGCCTGGAATGCGTGCGGCCCGGGTTCGATCCTCAGCACCACATACCAACAAAGATGTTGTGTCCGCCAAGAACTAAAAAAATAAATAAATATTAAAAAATCTCTCTCTCTCTCCTCTCTCTCTCTCTCTCTTAAAAAAAAAAAATCAAAAACACTGGAGATTCCAATAGCAGGTGATGACTGAGCTCTCTGAAAAGCCAGATCTAACAATGTTCATGCCAAAGCAGGCCAGGGTATTGCTGTTAAACTAAGATCTACTAAATCCAAGGACAGCATCATAAGCCAGCCGGAAAGTCCTTTCATCTTTGAGAGAAAGTTCCTCTCTCTGTGCCATCAACTATTTCAACAGAAGGGTGAAGCATCTACAGATAAACAGAGGGATCTTTCTATCTTTCAACATTTATTTCCAAAACTTTCAACATTTATTTCCAAAACTAAGTCTATCTGGGCCATTTGCTCTTTTGCTTTGAATGTAGTCCATTAAAAAAATAAGGTTATTATGGAAATAATAAAGGATACAATCTTTCCCAAGAGATGACATTGCTTAGCCAGAACCAAAAAACAAGTTAATGGCTCACACAGGACTCTCTATTTTTCAAAGTTTAATATTTAAACTGTAACTGAACATTTCAGTCAAAGTTCTGTGTGAAAACAAAAATTGTCAGCAAGCTTACAACATATGCTCATTGGAGATGCTCATTGAGCTGTTTCTCCCGCCCTTTCAGACTGCCAGCTGATGATTGGCTCACAGCAGCCCTAGCAACATCTAGCTGATTGGCTCCTCTGCAGTGATGCTCATTGGGCTGTTTCCCTGCCCTTTCAGACCACTGGAGCTGCTCATTGGGGGACTTTTTTGGCTCCGCCCACGCAACCCAGCCAATCGGCCTCAAGAGCAGGAGGATTGTGGGAGGTGGAGAGGCTTGTGGTTTGGAGGGAGAGGCTTGTGGGAAGCAGGCGGTGGCAGTTGGGCTCTGAGGGTTTTTCCTGAGGAGCTGTTTTGTTTGGGGTGTGTGGTTCTAAAAATAAAGTTAGTTTCTTTTGACAAGTGGCTCCTGAATTGTGCCCAGCCAGACTGCGGCACTTTACATTTCATCTTCTACAGTAAATATCTTCTACAGTTTTCTATTGCTTTTTTGCCTCTACTGGCTCTTATATAAATCTGCTGTGTGATGGCAAAAGGAGGAACAAGTTTGTTTCTCAAATCAATAACTATAAAATATTTTGCTCTTAATTAAGTGAACTAATAAGCCAACACAGCAAAATATACCTGTAAATCTGTTTACATATATATTTAGCAAAATTTATACATATTTAGCAAGGAGACACATAGGTCTTAAAAAAAAATACAAATGTCATTATCTAAACTTTAATAATGGTCTTGAAATTCAACACGTTCATTCTTTGCACCCCAGTGCTAATAGCCAGCTACAAAGGGGCACTTCAAATCGTTGAAATGGATTCTAACTTTTGGTTTTCTTTTCTCCCTTTCTCTCCAGTAAATGGCATAAATCACAGCATAACCTAAGTTTAAAAGACACAAATACTTGCTTTTTTCCCTCTGCCCACGGGATAAAAGAAAGACATGAAGCTTAAGTCTTCAGAATGCAGAACATTAAAGTTGTTGGAAAAAAAGATCTGGAAGCACACACCAGGAAGTCTCCAACTGAGACAGGCTGGGATAATTTATTACCTCATTAAGTGGCATAAAAAACAAACAACCAACAGCTATAATGGTGGGAGGTAATTATGTGACACATGTACCCTGGCTGTGACTGATCACCTCTGAGTACATGAGCACACTTGTTAACAAGGGCCGATAGGTGTTCAAACCATCTCATGCTTAAAATGGGGTTAAAAACAAAACAATGAGAAAGAGGGATATGACAGGAACCCATGTTTTTAAGGAAAAATCAGCATTAACTTCTGACAGTGACACGGTCAAGTTGTAATTTTTATTCCCAGCTCTCAGCATGGCCCAGCTCTGGTTACGGGGCCCCTCCAGTCTCTGGATACCCCAATCAGGGGTGAGTTGGGGCCGGGGTGCAGAATCACCCAATGATAATATACCTATAATGCAGGGAAGCCTGGAAGAGGGGCAGCAGTTTAGCATAAAGAGACAACAGTACAAAATTAAGTTTGTCCAGAGGTTATTTTTGATTCCTCTGAAGGCTGACCATCCTAATTGTTGGGGGTCTCTGCAAAGCTGCCAGAAGGCACCCAGCAGGAAAGGAGTGATTCTCTGGCTCCCACCTTGCACTGGAATAGTAAGGGTTCCCTTCCTCTTCAAACTGCTTAATGATTGGCTCTTTTAAAGCTGCTTCATCAGCACTGGACAACTGAAAGAAAAGGAGCCATGAATAAGTCATTGTCTTTGGAATAATTGATACCATTTAGAAAATCTCAAAAAAACAGACAATAAATCCCATGAACAATAACGCTACAACCAACATTTTTGTGGTGAGGTATTCATTACAAGTGATACTTTAAGATGCATGATCTCTCCTGACACAGAAGTACCAAATTATTTTACCATTACTTCTTCCTTATCAGAAACAGCATCCTGAGACCATTTAATGAAAGGTTCAAACCCAGGATAGCATGTACCACTGTATTCCAGCAGGGTAAAATAATGGATGTGAATTACAGAGTAAAACAGAAGAACTATTTATTTTTAGCAGCCTCTGGTTAAGAACATAAAGAATTGTAAGATTTTCCTTCAAAATAACCAATTTCTGTCTTATCTTTTCTTTATTTTTTTCATTTGTAGTACTGGGATTGGACAGGGCCTGTCCTACATTAGGCAAGTGTTCTACCACTTTAAAACTTTTTAAAGCTTACAGGGGGGTAAAATAAATAGCTGAGAGATGATTTCCCTCGCTGAAAATTTAATGGTTTTCTTATTGGCATTAGAGGGACCAAGTGATAGTTATTAGCTCAGATGTAAAAGATATTTGGAATTTATTTTGCCATCTTAAAAAATATTTTCAACTTAAAAAAAACTGCACCAAAACAAATTACTTATTTCAAATAAATTCTCCCTTCTTTTAATACTTTAATATTATTTAAATATTTTAATATCATTTTATAGGTCAAGAATTTGGAGTAAGAACCACTAGCACACTGCACTTTCCTTTCATATATACAAAGGAATGAATTTACAAATCTGTGTATCAATTAGGCAAATAACAACTATTTAACAAGGGATCATTATGCTAGGCTTCATGAAGTTTAAGACATATCTTCAAAATACCAGGTAGCATTTCATACCCCACCTTCCCCACCTCCACTACCTTCCCACTTCCCCTACCAACGCCACCATCCTTGGCCCCCTCCCAACCCCATCCTGACACACACACGCAAACAAAGCTATCCTTTTGCTTTGATACTAGTTGGTACTAAAGTGAATCTAAAACCTCAGTGTAAGTCTACATAGTTCCTGCTGCTTGGCAAAGACAATCAGGGATGTAAGGCAGGGGTGAATGCACTCAGGGAGGCAGGAACCACCTCTCCAGCTTTATATTATCTCTAACTCTGCAAACTAACTGGTAGACCAGGTGATTTCAGAATGGCAGGATAGAGCCCAAGAAGGCAGGGCCTCCTCCATTTTATACTTTCTTTCTCTGATGAGACAACAGTTCACCTAAGCAACTTCAGAAACACACATTCCTAAACACATGTCCCCCAGCCTTCAAAAATGTTGGTGCCTCCACAAAACTGTTAAAAGTTATAACTAAAAAATATTAATGCCAAATTTCAGAAGAATCTGAGACACAAACAAAAGAATACAGCCAGGCACGGTGGCACACATCTGTAATCCCAGCAGCTCAGGAGGCTGAGGCAGGAGGACCACGAATTAAAGCCAGATTCAGCAATTTAGTGAAGCCCTAAGCAACTCAGTAGGACCCTGTCTCTAAATAAAATACCAAAAAAAAGGGGGGGGGGGCTGGGGTTATGGCTGAGTGGTCAAGTGCCCCTGAGTTCTATCCCCAGTACCAAAAAAATATCCATTATAAAAGCAGCCGTTGGGTTAGGGTTGTAGCTCAGTGGCAAAGCACTCACCTAGCATGTGCAAGGCCCTGGGTTCGATCCTCAGCACCACATAAAAATAAATAAAACTACAACTAAAAAATTTAAAATTTTAAATAAATACATAAAAGCAGCCGCTTGCTGACTTGCCCTTCATCAAATTTCCACTACCCTTTCCATTTTTCTTTAAACTTTCTTGGAACACAAATGTTATTCAATTCTCAGTAAATGACTGATTCCGCCCACTCGAGGTATCCTTAACAACAATCTAAAGGTAAAAACAGAGAAAAATAAAATTTTGCTGCTTTCAGTCATAAAATCAAAGAAGTAAATCAGATTTATTGAAATGTCACTAACTGCAAACGAATAAGAATCATCTTTATGCCTCAGGCACTCAGAGTTCTGAAAAAACTGTAAAAAGTGACCAGAGATGGAGGCGGAGTTGTGGCTCAGTGGTAGAACACTTGCCTAGCATGTGTGAGGCACTGGGTTTGATCCCCAGCATCACATAAAAAACTAAATCAAATAAAGGTATTGTGTCCATCTATAACTAAAAATATTTTTTAAAAAATGTGATCAGAGATGTACCTCAGATGAAATCACTTTTAAAAAGAAACTCAGACATGTAGATCAATGGTACAGAATAGAAGACACAGAGAACAACTCACATAAATATGGTTATTTTATACCACACAAAGGTGCTAAAAACATGGGCTGGGGATGTGGCTCAAGTGGTAGCACGCTCGCCTGGCATGCGTGCGGCCCAGGTTTGATCCTCAGCACCACATACCAACAAAGATGTTGTGTCCGCCGAGAACTAAAAAATAAATATTAAAAATTCTCTCTCTCTCTCTCTCTCTCTCTCTCCTCTCCTCTCCTCTCCTCTCTTTAAAAAAAAAAAGGTGCTAAAAACATGATTTGCAGAAAACACAGCCCCTTCAACAAATGGGGCTGGCAAAACTGGAAATCTATCTGTAGCAAAATGAAATTAAACCTCTATCTCTCACCCTGCACAAAAATCAACTTAAAGTGGATCAAAGACTTCAGCATTAGAACAGAGACCCTATGCCTAATAGAAGAAAAAGTAGGACCAAATCTCCACTATGTCAGCTTAGGACCCGACTTCCTTAACAAGACTCCTACAGTGCAAGAATTAAAATCAAGAATCAATAAATGGGATGAATTCATGGGCTGGGACTGTAGCTCAGTGGTAGAGCACTTGCTTAGCATGCATGAGCCACTGGGTTCAATCCTCAGCACCACATAAAAATAAACAAATAAAATAAAGGCATTCTATCCATCTACAACTACTAAATAAATAAGTAAATAAATGGGATGGATTCAAATTAAAAAGCTTCTTTTCAGCAAAGGAAACAATAATGCAAAGAGAGAGCCTACAGAATGGGAGAAAATCTTTACCACATGCACCTTAGATAGAGAGAGCACTAATCCCCAGGATATATAAGAACTCAAAAAACTTAATACCAAAAAAAACAAATAACCCAATCAATCAATGGGCTAAGGAACTGAACAGACACTTCACAGAAAAAACACAATCGATCAATGAATATATGAAAAAATGTTCATCATCTCTAGTGATTAGAGAAATGCAAATCAAAACTACTCTAAGATTTCATCTCACTCCCATCAGAATGGCAATTATCGAAAATACAAGCAATAATAAGTGTTGGCAAGGATGTGAAGAAAAAGGTTCACTTATAAATTGCTGATGGGACTGCAAATTGGTACAGTAAAGAGATTCCTGGAAAGTAGTAAGGAGATTCCTCAGAAAACTTGGAATGGAACCACCATTTGACCCAGCTATTCCACTCCTCAGTTTATACCCAAAGGACTTAAAATCAGCATACTACAATGATGCAGTTACATCAATGTTTATAGCAGCTCAATTCAAAATAGCTAAACTATGGAACCAACCTAGATGCCCTTCAACAGATGAATGGATAAAGAAAATGGGGTACATACACACAATGGTACATTACTCAGCCTTAAAGAAAAATCAAATTATGGCATTTGCAGGTAAATGAATGGAGCTGGAGAATATCATCCTAAGTGAAATAAGCCAAACTCCTCAAAAAACAAAGGCCAAATGTTTTCTCTGATAAGTGGATGCTAATCCATAATGGGGGTGGAGGTGGAAAAGAATGAAGGAACTTTGGATTGTGCAGAGGGGAGTGAGGGAGAGGAAGGAAAGAAGTGTGGGGATGGGAAGAACAGTGGAATGAGATGGACATTATTACCCTATATACATGTATGATTATACTACCAGTATGACTCTGCATGTTCAGCCAGAGGAAGGAAAAGTTGTGCTCCATTTGTGTACAATGTGTTAAAATACATTCTACTGTCATGTATAACTAATTAAAATAAATAAAAAATAAAATAAATAATAAAAAAGTAAAAAAAAAAAAAAAAAAAAAAAAAGAAAGAAAATATGTGTGTGAGCTTAAATTGCTGAAACGACTCCTGGATCAGCATCTTCTCAACCTTCCAGGGGGATGGTGGGTACTCCTAGACTCCAGTGTGTTCATTGGTGAAAGCCAGATCCAGAAGAAGAAATGTCATTTACCTGTTTCCCCTCTCGTGCTTTTTGGTCCTTTGCTATCGTAGCTAACACATTGGCTGCCTGCTCTCCTCCCATCACTGAGATACGAGCATTTGGCCACATGTAGAGAAATCTTGGGCTGGGAGAAAAAGAATGATCTACTTAATTCAATGCACAACACAGACTTTTCAGAGGACACATTTTTTAATGAGTGATTCTTATTAAAAAGAACCTTCTTTTAAATAAGTGGTTCTTATTTCCAGGGGCACATTATAATCACCTGAAGAGGTTTAAAAAAATATATAACAATGAACAATGTCTGGAACCCCTGCTGCAGACCAATCTCCAGAGTTGGGGCCTCTGCATGCATGTGATTTTTAAGTTCTCCAGGTGACTCATTATGGGTATAAAAGTATTCATAATATCTTCTTATCTGTGGTCATGTTCCATTCCTGATTTTGGCTACACATGCCTATGTTCAGTTTGATGGAGACATTATCAAGTTTGTTAACTTTTCAACTTAAGTTTGTTAATCTAACTACTTTGGGCTTTACCAATTCTTCTACCTTATGTTTGTTCCTCACTATATCTTTTCCATTGTTCTTGGACTTAAGATGCTGTTCCTCCTGAGCTGTATGCTTAGCTCATTGATTTTCATCCTTACTCTTTACCCAATATATACTTTTTTTTTTTTTTGGCTAGGCAATGTAGCTCTACGACTGAGCCCCCAAGTATACATATTTAAGACTGTAAACCTTCCTCAAAGCAAGATCTTAGCTGCATCACACAAGTTTTAATGTATAGACTTTTCATTATCAGCCATTTCAAATATTTCCTGATTGCCACTGTAGATTTTTTCCAAACAGAACCCTTAGCATTAAATGTAATTTCATTCCTCTAGATGATACCAATTATATATAACTGATCAAGATTTGTGAATGCCATTATTTCAAACATAAAATGACCACTTATGATAATACCTCAAGCATGCTTCTGTCTTTCAGAGAAAATCATGACAACCACCTACCTATATGCTCTGCCACACATCCCATAATTTCCAGCCCCATACGATCCCCCAATAATGACGGTTATCTTAGGCACGTTGGCACAGGCTACAGCAGCCACCATCTTGGCACCATCCTTGGCAATTCCTTCGGCTTCATACTCTCTACCAACCATGAATCCTAGGAGAGAGAACAGAAAGGAGCCTCAGGGTGACGGGCCTGATGTGCAATGCCAACTCCACCAAGGTTCTGGAAGGTCAGCTTGTGTTACACTAATTTTCCTAAAAGTCTAACTCTAACAAAATATTTGTATGTGAAATATGTCCCCAAAAAGTGTGTTTTAAAAGTTAAAATAAATTTTTTCGTCACTTTTAAAATTTTCTTAGAACAATTCATTTGGATACACAGACAGATCCTCAAATAACAAAAGGAAGCAATCTCTCTTCAAGAAATCACCTCCAAGTAGAGGCTTGACGATGAGAGCTTGTGACACGGCCACCTAAGGAAAAAGCACTGTAGCAAGCCACACTGTGAGGGCTTCCGTATCCAATGACCTAGTTTAAAATAAAGGCTGTTCCTTCTGCAGGATGGCTTTAAAACTTTGATGAAATAAAGATTAATATTTCATGGAGATGCTGAGTCCCTGCCAGTGACTCAATAGCAATTTTTTTTCATTGAAATTACAAGATTCTGGGCTGGGGCTGTAGCTCAGTGGCAGAGCGCTTGCCTTGCACATGTGGGGCACTGGGTTCGATCCTCAGCATCACATAAAAATTAACAAATAAAATAAAGACATGCTGTCCATCTATAACTACAAAATTTAACATTAAAAAAAAGAGAAAGAAATTATAAGATCCTCTACTTCAAGCTCCCAACTCTGCTGAAACAGCATTACAGCTTCACTGGGTCTCCTGGGACTTGGGCTCCTCCCTCTCCACCTTAGAAACACCAAGTCAGGTTCACTTGTCCCCTTCCCCAATCCAGCCTCTAGAGAAGACATTTCTTTCATCCATGAATGTAGACTCACTTGCCTAACTGACTGCCTAACTAGCCTAACTCACTTGCCTAACTAGTCTATCTCACTTGCCTAACTAGTACTATTCCTGCTGTGCACATCTCCAGCATCAGGTCATCCAATTCAATTCAACAAATCCTGATGGAGCATCTGTACTTGCTGTGGCTACCACAGGTGCAACAGCACAGTCCTTGCCTTTACTGGGTGCTCTCTCTTCCTCCAGCTAACCATCTCAGCCAGAGGAGCTCCAACTCCTTCAGCCTGCATCCCAGTACTATTTAAAGCCCTGCTCACTTTCAAGCGCCTAATTCCTCCTTTTTAGGAAGGCCTGCCTGATCCAACAACTAATACAGAGCATCCACCTCCTGAGCCTGAGATGACCATGTATGAATTACTTGGAAGATTGAGGGGAGAAATTTTTTGCTGGTCAATAAATCTGAGGGCTACCTCTATGTTAGACACAGTGCACAGAGTCTCAGAATTCTAGGTAAGAGAACTTTGAAGCTGTGAGAGACTTTAAAATCACTCCACCCACCATGTGAAGATCATCTATGAAGTATGAAGTCTAGGGAGGTGACAGAACTCACTTTAGTCATGCCATTCTTTGGAGTCAAAACACAAATCCCCACACTTTGGCTCAGTATGTGCATGTACATTTTACAAAGATATTGTTTCAGGTAGAATCAACTGCACAATAAAAGATAAATGGACAACCACAGCATGTGCTTAAAATCCTTTAGCAGAAACAAGGTACTGGGAAGGAGACAGTGGGTCAGACAATGCTCTCTGACTCCAGGCAGGTGGGTGGTGTGCATGTGTAGAAGTAAAGGGAGGCCACTGAACATTTGTGATGCACCAAACTCAGAAACTGCTTCCCTTAGAAAATATGGGTAATCTCCTCAAAGTATTTAACATTCATAAAGGAAAATGTTAATCCTTAAAGAAATTCCAGGAAAAGCAAGTCCAACAGAACTTTCTGCACTGAGCCACAATGGATGGTTTACAGCTCTAGAATAAATGTAACCAAATAAACTGAGCTGTTTTCTCACCAGTGATATTCTGGAGGAACAGCAGAGGAATATTTCTTTGGCAGCATAACTGGACGAAGTGAGCACCCTATAAGCAAATAACATAAAAATTCTTTTTTAAAAAAATGCAATTAACTCCATAACTATCATGCATCCCACAAAAATCACAATTTGGGTCAAAGAGAAGAAAGAATACCCTTTGTTTGGATAGTCTGACCTTCTATTAACCATGACAGTAAAGGAACAGTGCTGCCTCACTGTTTGTACCAAGCTGACTCTGCACACTTGCCTGTGTGATCACTGGCATGCTGCTGTTAAGGCAACTGCTGTGTCGCGGATGAAGTTAATCACTAACATTCCAAGCAGCAAGTAAAACTTCAGTAACAGAAACTAAAGAACTACTGTCAGTGAGAATGGCTGAGCTTTGCTATAAAATAATTCTCTAATTTTCCACTTTAGAAAAGAAAGAATGCAAAGATTTGGGGATATCCAGGATACCACTGACATCTTGGTGACCATTTGCTTCATGCATCAAGATTATTAAATATGGGCTGGGGTTGTGGCTCAGTGGTAGAGCACTTGCCTAGCATGCGTGAGGCACTGGGTTCGATCCCCAGCACCACATAAAAATAAACAAATAAATAAAGGTATTATGTCCATCTACAACTAAAAAATTTTAAAATATATTATAAAATATATCTTTCTTACTCACATGCCCCAACAAAGAAATGGGATTTTAGATTAGGCTGAGTGCTAGAGATCTTCTAGCCTTCAGGTTAGAAATTATTTACTGATCTAAAAATGTGACTATTCTATCCCTATCTTCAAAAGATTGTGTGAGCAAGAAACTTGTATAAACCATTTCCTTTATGTTTTACTGTCTGCACATCTTTTATCTCCATGGGAAATGCCTTGGCTGGTACAAAATTGCAAAGTAATTGCTCAACCTCAATATGACTATGTTTACAAGAATGAGGAAATCACACAGACCTTTGGGGCTTATTTCAACAAATGAAATGTCAGACTGGAGCCAAACATAACTCCTCCTGGGTTTATCTGTGCCAAGCTGACAGATAAACCAAGTGGTTTGTCTGGCCTCAGTCTGACATTTCCTCTACTGAGATAAGTTATAAATCATTATATTTCAGTAGCATTTAATATTTTTTAAAACATCTATACTATTTAATGAAAATAAGCAATTCTTCCATCTATATATGGGACTATCAATTTTAGGTTCTTTTTTAAAAGAAAAAACTATAGAACCATAATAAATTTTATTAAAAGTTCTTTATAATGGGATTGTGGATGATTTATATTTGCTTTATTGTTACTTTGTTTTTTTTTTAATAATTGAGCTGAGGGAATAATAATGGAAAGCAGAATATACAAACTGGTTTTATTGATGAAACATTTCACCAAAGACAAATGCTTCCTCATTTAGGGTGTGAAAGAGTTTAACTGGCTGTTTCCTATAATAATAAGGAATACTTGACTAAAACTAAACTTTTTTCTTAAGACAACACTTCATCAAAGAAGTACATGAATTACATTTACTTAAGGTGAGGTAATCTGAGACAATGATGCATGGAATCACCCAGTAAGCCAAAAGATATTCAAGAGCTCACTCTTTAAAGCCAGAACACCAGTAACAAAAACCTACTATTTCCCATTTCCACAAAGTAAAAGCAGATGACAGGATAGAAAGGAATAAATAGCTCACAGCTCAGAAGCACACTCATAGGGTGACCAAATCCCTCCCACACATCAGCCCCAGAGGAGGAGCCCCTTTCAGAACAAGTCTCCCCAACCTTCTCTGAACACATACTTGTGATAGCAATTGTAATTGAAGTATCTCCTAAGAATTTTCCTAAAACAGCATATTTGACATTTTGACAGAGCTGCAGTTTTTCCATCACATCATGTTAATTTAACCAACATAATTTTCAAACACAAACATACATGCACAGGTATAAACATGTCACAGCATTTTGTCTGCTAAGATGTCTGGTTAAACATCATAAAGCTTTTATGCACTAAATTTTCATTCATTATTTGACCTTCAAAATTGGTTGTGCTAGATTAAAACAGAAACTCTTGAAGTCTTTTTAGCAGTACTTGCCTTTTTTGCAGATTCAGAAAACAGAACTCCATTGTTTCCAATGATACCTATGGGGTATCCAAATATTCGAGCAAATCCTCAAAAGAAAATTCAGAAAGAATTTACACTTTTCAGAAGGCTTTTAATTCACACCAGAAGCACACTTACACATTCTTTAATTTCAGATCAAAGTTTAAAATGTCAAGAGATTTTTATCTATGGCATAAAATAGCTCATGTCACAATATTTTATTCTTATGGTACCAGAGGCTGGTTTTGTTCTTTGCTTCTGAAAAGGGTCATGTTACATGTAAAGTTGTCTATTTGTACTGGGTTACTTGGATTAAATGATCGGTTCAGTGTGTCATCCACTCATTCATTTAACACATACCTGAGTTCCTGGTGTGTACCAGACACTATGGATATTCCGAAATACAACAAGCCAAAGGCACAGAGCTATTTAAAGGTTATTGTTCAGACCTGTTGCCCACCTTGACCAAAAATGCCTGTGGTAACAACAGACCCTTAAAATAAAAAGGATAAAATCAGGGAAACAACTTAGAATTAAATAAATAAATAAAACAAGAACAGTTAAGCCTGGAGGTGATCAAAGATAAAGCAAGAAAGCCAGTTAGGCTTCAAAGAAAGAATCACTTCACTTTCATTTTCAGTTTACATCTTTTTTCTTCTTTTCACAAGTGCTACTCTCTATCACCACTTCCACTACCACTTCAAACACCCACCCTATACAAACACACACACAAGAAACCAGGGGAGGGGAAGCAGGGGCAGGGAGAGGGAGGGGGAGAGGGAAGGAGGAAAGGAGAGAGAGAGCAATTGTTATTTTGTTAGGCAGGTGTTTAAGGTTATTTAAGAGGAGGCTAATTATTTGCAAACCAGAAGAACTTGACTAGAGAGACCTTCTCCAGAGAGATTTCCAACAAGCCAAGGATGGGCTAAATGTGTTAAGTATTTAACAGGGTAGAACAGCTGCAGGTATGTACCTGTAGAAAGAGCATCTTACAAGTGAGTATGTGCTATATTCCCACAAGGTGAATCCACCCATGTGAATGGGTGTCAAATACTTGGAACCCAAGAATCCACACTCTGTGGACCAAAGTGGGTCAAAGACAGCTTACTACAAAAGCCTACACACCTGGACTCTACCTCTTCAACCTCTAGCTGCACAGGCTGTGGAGCTTGATACAAAACAGGTGCTCAAAACATCAGAGAAGAAAAATTACAGATAAAAGCACATTGACATATTGATAAACCAAAATGCTGAACTTTTAGAGACAGATTTTTGTTCTTTACTCTTCCTTATATCGATTTATTACCTTTCTAAATGATTATGTTTATTTAATGTGATAAAGTGGAACACTGATTTGATGGCCATTGATTTCTTTTTGTCTTACAGTCCTAAAATCCCAGCCAAAAGCCTAAGCTGCATATCCTAAATGGCCCTGCCACTTATAGAAGCTATTCAGGGAGAGCTAAGCTAGCCACTCCTAAGAGTGTCCACTCATAAAGAGATGAGACTCTAACATGATCCACTTGCAAGATGCCACTCTGCACATAAACTACCCTGTTGACTACATAGGCATTCAATCCACCCTTGGCCCTGCCTAGGGATCTCCAGACACAATCAGACTTGTTGAATGGGGCCCATGGCCCCACTATCCTAGGGATGTCATGGAAGGAAGGTCTTCACTAACTGCCTGATCCAAAATGGAATTCTGAAGAGAAAAACAAAATGTCCAAGAAATCTCCTGGGGCCTAAGGATAAGTGCTGAAGCAGGAGGAAACCCTGAAGAACTCCCAGACACACTTGAGCCTCTGGAGAATTCTGATCTCCCCTCTCACCCTCTATGCCTCCCACCCTCTTCCTCTAGTCTTTCCTCTCCCCTTCTCTTCCCCCAGCCTTACTTACAGCCCAGTGTAGTCAAGAAAATATGGAGGAAACTGGATGTAGACCTAGGGGACAAGGGCACCACAAGTACTGGGCAAATATATAAAAGTAGATGACAGGGACAGCCCATCCATCTTTAGAGAAAGCAGACAAGCTTTGACTTGTTTGAAACCACAATACAGTGAGGGTTACATCCTGGACTATTTGGTGACAAATCCTGCCTGTATATCAAACAAAAGGCTCTTAATCACTTAAACACCTAAATACAAAAACATAAATTCCACTCCCATTGTGAATCCTCCTTCTGCTCACAAATCAAGTCAGGAGAAAGTGCTGAGATTTCTCCTTAAGCCTCAATGTACATTTGCAATTTGGACTTTTGCAGCTAGTTTTTATGTCCCCCTCCTCTGATATGTTATTGTCAGGATAACTACTATATTTTCAAGCTTTTTAACACCAAGTAAAATTCATAAAATGTGTTCTGCCATTTGGCCAAGATACATTGAGTCTAGCAGCTGTTTGAAATATTTTTTCTTCAAAGGCCTATAAACTTAATACCTTAGACAAAAGAATTAACATGTATAATAATCTTATTTGTTTTTCTAGATGTAGCATACTGTCCTGCATGCATCAGCTTAAGACCCCACAGAGGCTGTGAGAAGACTTAACTCATTCTACATTCCTCTGGAAAGCTAAAACATCACATAAAACTTCCCAGTTGAATTGGAGACTAAAGAACAAAAGAGACAATGCTGAAATTTTCAAAATAACTAGTCATCCAGAGAAACAAAAATCATTACAAATATTTTCTGCTGACTTTACTCTAAGAATATTGTTATATAATGTCACAAAGTCACAAATAAGGGCTCATATCACAGCATCCAGCCATCATTTTAAACTCTCAGGATTCATGAAACCATTTAACTACAAATCACCTTTATAAAATAGCTCCTTTTGAAAACTGACTCATACATTTGTAGTGCTCTAAATAACAAAGCTCTTGCCAAGTGTATCAAAGCCTTGAGAAAGGAATCACTCATTTCAAACCAGTAGAAAATGTTCACATTTTCATTCCTTCACTTGCATACCTGTAACTAATGTGTCTCCATAGAAGGCTTTGAACTCATTGAATCTGCTTCCATCCACGATCCTAGCAATGACCTAAGAGGGAAAATGACAGTGTTCCTGAGAAATTATAACACAAAATAATGTTTGCATTAAAGTTATTTATAAAAAAAAACAATTCAGTGACATTGCCACTTTCACAAAATTTCACTAGAATTTCACTTAACGTGCACAGTGAATGCCCTAAAGTCACTCTGGGCTCTAATTTTACATCTCACTACAAAAAGGCACAATGTTGTGCACAAGTAAAGCTGCAAAGATTCTGGGGACTGGGGGCTGGGCTTAGAGAGGCTGTCAAATGTCAAACTCCTCGAGTTCTGGGAACTGACCAGAGAGCAGGGCATGGACAGAGCCTGCAGTCAGAAGACGTTGGCTCAGATTGTATCACCTGACTTAGGTGTTCCAGAGTGAGTCACTTAACCCATCAGAGCCTCAGTTTTCACTTCTGGGGAAGATGGAACAAAACCAGAATGGACTACTAATAAAGAACCTAAGAAAATAATATTAAAATGAAGAACCAGTCTGACTTCCAGCTCTACCACTGAGCAACAAATCTTAAAATACTCTAAGCCTGCTTCCTCATCTGTTAAAAAAAAAATCATAATAACACTGAAAAAGTACTAACTGAAGCATACTGACTGGCTTTCATTGAACCGTAAGTATTAGGGGGCTGGGGTTGTGGTTCAGTGGTAGAATGCTCACCTAGCACAGGTGAGGCACTGGTTCGATGCTCAACACTACATAAACATAAATAAATAAAAATAAAGGCATTGTGTCTACCTGCAACTAAAAAAAAATTTTTTTTTTTTTAAAGGTAGGTATTAGGAATGAAAGGAAGGGAAGCAGGACAGGAATAGGAAAGACAGTAGAATGAACCAGACATAACTTTTTTATGTTCATATGTTTCATATGTTCCTAGTTCAGTGAAACTCCATATCATGCACAACAGCAATACGACCCTAATTAGACTTTTTAGATATACATGACAGTACAGTGTGTTATGACATATTATATATACATGGAGTATAACTTATTCTAATTAGTTTATTAGTTAATTAGTTGAGAAAGGAATCACTCATTTCAAACCAGTAGAAAATGTTCACATTTTCATTCCTTCACTTGCATACCTGTAACTAATGTGTCTCTATATAACGCTTTGAACTCATTGAATCTGCTTCCATCCACGATGGAACTAAAAAATATATAATTTTTTTTAAAAAGGTAGGGGGCTGGGGATGTGGCTCAAGCGGTAACGTGCTCGTCTGGCATTCATGGGGTGCTGGGTTCAATCCTCAGCACCACATAAAAATAAAAAATAAAGATGTTGTGTCCACCAAAAAACTGAAAAATAAATATTAAAAAAATTCTCTCTCTCTTCTCTCTCTCTCTCTTTAAAAGAAAAGGTAGGTATTAGGAATGAAAGGAGTATTATACATACTCCATGTATGTATAATATGTCAAAATACACTGTACTGTCATGTATATCTAAAAAGAACAAATTTTTTTTAAAAAAGGTAGTTATTAGCTGGGCACAATGTGCACACCTGTAATTCCAGCAACTCGGGAGGCTGAGGCAGGAGATTGCAAGTTCAAAGCCAACCTGAGAAACTCAGTGAGACCCTGTCTCAAGCAAAAAAAAAAAAAAAAAAAAAAAAAAACAGGAGGGGCTGGGGATGTAGCTTAGTGGTAAAATGCTCCTGGGTTCAATTTTTAGTACTCCCCCCAACAAAAAAAGAACTATTATTGGGCTGGGGATGTGTCTCAAGCGGTAGCGCGCTCGCCTGGCATGCGGGCGACCCGGGTTCGATCCTCAGCACCACATACCAACAAAGATGTTGTGTCTGCCGAGAACTAAAAAATAAATATTAAAAATTCTCTCTCTCTCTCTCTCTCTCTCCCCTCTCTCACTTTAAAAATAAATAAATAAATATAAAACACAAATTAGGGCTGGGGATGTGGCTCAGTGGTCAACTGCCCTGAGTTCAATCCCCAATACCAAAATATATATATATATATATATATATATATATATAAAGAGCTTTATTAATTATTAGTAGTATTCTCTCAATAATTGCTCACTAATTCTGACACACTTGAAAGAGATTCACATATATTGTCAATCTAAATCTAAAGGGAGCAGAAATTACTGAGGAGTTGATCCTTGAAGCTCATCAGGACTATTTCACTAGAGCACATGCTTAGCACTTGTGAGGCCCCAAATTCAATCCCCAGCAGCAAACACACACACACACACACACACACACACACACACACACACGAGTCCTAAACATGAAGCATACACAAACTTCTTCAGAAACTGATTTAGATGATACATTTACTTTCTATATAGTTCATACTTCCCTTTTCTGGCTTACCACATCAATCAAAGCTTTTTCTAATAAGATACAAGGGTTGAAAAATGAGGGAATGCTTCCTAACATCTTTTTCTGCATAAGGTAAGAGCTTACTTTGAACTGTTTTTTAGTTCTTTTCCTAAATATGGGAATATAACAGTTATCTGTTTTAGGTTCTATGACCTCCAAAACTGAAACTTTTAACAAGCCATTAACACATAACAACCGCCCACACGAAGATGAAGCTGCTCAAAGGACACAGCAATTTAGGGTCACTTAGTATAACACTACCTCATATTTACTTTACAATTAACAATATCCTCTCATATAAAATATATTATCTTCATAAAAATTGAAACTTTAGGAATAGACAACATGGTACTATCACATTTCTAGAAGCAGAAACTGATACTCAGGTTAGATCCCACTACTTCTAACTAGGGGAACATGAGCTAGAAGTCAGGTCTTTAGACTTAGATTCCAGTGCCATCCATGGCTCCATACACTGCCAAAACCTCTGTACAAGGCTTGTTAATACAGAAAAATGTGATAAATTATGACGAGCATGTAGCAGCAAAATCTAGAAACCCAGGTCATTTAAGAAGGCAAGAGTTAATCTTTTTTATAAGATTTCCATTAAAATGAAGCCTCACAAAAGCATGACTCTTCTTTTGTTCACTTCTGAATCCTGGTGTCTGAAACAACATGTGCACAGAACACATTCTGAATAAAGGAAGAAAAGGTTGTGCTAAAAAAGGATAACTTCTCAGTCATCTAGAAACTTGGTTGTCTGGAACAACTGGGTTCTCAAGCACATTAGATTCCAAGTACCATGTTCTCTGTGCCTAGGCATAATTAAAAGTCAAACTAAAGACCTAATTCTAAAACTTACAGTTAACAAAGCTACCTTGCTAAAGAGAAGTGCCAGTTGAAGCTCTATAAAATTCCAAAATGTAAGGCCCTTTAGTAATAGTAAGGCTTTGCTCAAATAAAATAGTCGCACGTGTCTATACAATGGAATATTACACTCATCAACTCATTCAAAAAACATTGGCTGAGTGCCTACCATGTTGCCAAGTACTATTTTTTTTTTAATGGGGCAGGTAACATTCATTTATTTGTTTATTTATTTTTAGAGAGAGAGAGAGAGAGAATTTTTTTTAATATTTATTTTTTAGTTTTCGGCGGACACAACATCTTTGTTTTGTATGTGGTGCTGAGGATCAAACCCGGGCCGCACGCATGCCAAGCGAGCGCGCTACCGCTTGAGCCACATCCCCAGCCTGCCAAGTACTATTATAGGGATTAGGACCTAACCACAGAAAATGCTTGATGAAGAACTTTTAAGGTCAAGAGGAAGTGTTTACAATCTAAACTGGAAAAGCAGAATTTAAAAAATTAAACACGTACACAAATAAATTTCAACCATATAAAAATGTATACAGCCATCCCTCGTAATCCATCTGGGACTAGTTCTAGGCCCTCTTACCAAAATCCACAGATGCTCAAGTTCGTATGTAAAATGTCACAGTATTTGCATATAACCTACACATACCCTCCCATATACTTTAAATCATCTCTAGATTACTTATAAAACTTAATACAATGCAAATGCTATGTAAATAGTTACTATGCTAAGAAATCTGTATGTGTACAAAACAGATGTTATTTTTAAAAATATTTTCAGTCTGAAGTTGGTTGAATCCAAGGATGCAGAACCACAAATACAGAACCCATGGATACAGGGAGCCAACTATACACACACATGAAGTCCAAACATCAAAATATTGGCTGTTTTCTCTGGATGGTGGAATTATAAGCAAATTTATTTTCTTCTTTTCTACTAGTACATGACTGTTGTTTTATAATCAAGGGGAAAAAGTAACTTAAAATACTAAATTTCCTAGCATAGAATATGATAGTAAGATAATTTCCTAGCTTAAAAATGATTTTGCTAGCTACAGATATTGAACAACATAAAAGCTTATGTGCGGAGTGCGGCGCTGACAGGGACGCACGCCATCCAGCTCGGACCCCGGGCCAACGCCGCCATCACCGCTGCCCACCCAGTCGCCCCTTCCGCCTGTTTTCCTCGCCATGGAGGCGAGGCCACCGCCACCGCTGCGGGGCTCCAGGCTGCGGCAGCCGGGCCGGGCCGGGCAGCGGCCCTGAGGGCGAGTGGCGGGCCGAGACGCAGCTGCAGAACCCAGGCGGAGGCGCCGTCCTAGTCACCAGTGGTCCCGCCCAACGCCCGACTTGGATCACTAGGCAATGCTGAGCTGATGTGGATCTGGGGCAAACAGTCTGGGCCTCTCAGAACACACACTGAGCCCGGATCGGCTGAATTCAAGCTCCCGTTCGCCTGCTTCCCGCAGACAAACAGCTGTGACTCAGCACTAATCCATCCGGCTGAAACAACTGGTCAGCCCTTCTGATCCTACGGAGGTAAATGCCAACCAAGCCTTCATAGGTAGTGGCCACAGGTTTGAAACGGGGCTTGGGAGAGACAGTAAGGACCCACCCGTTGCATTGGTCGCCTGGCAAAGGGAAACGAACTGTCGCCATTTGCAAGAGACACCACTATGGCAGAGAACTGACGTCATCAGACTGCGGCGAAGGAGATAACTTCATTGAAACCTGCGGCTACAGGTGTGTAATTCCCTAGCCTTCCCTCTCCACACATTGGGGAAACCTTAAGGGCCCCTCCCAGCTCTCCCATGAGCACGATAGCCAGCCCAAGGGAATCAGAGGTGGCGCGGGACAGCGGGAATGGCAAACTGGAAGAGTGTGCCCAGTCGTTCATGAAAACAGGGCTCCCGGGAGCAGCAGACCTGGCATATAGCCAGTATTGTGGTGAGTGGCACCCGTGAGAGGGGCCCGGCTAGAGGAAAAGTGGGAAGTGACTAGACACAAGAGGAGGCCCTAGGCACTCAGGATTGGAGACTCGCCCAGTCTGGGAGGAGCTGCTGCACAGTGATTGGTTCCCGCGTATTGACAGGTGAAACTTGGCCTGGTGGGCACAGCGCCTCCTACTGGAAGAGAAGTTAATCAAACTCTAAGACTGCATTTATTAGTTTTTTTTTCTTTTTTTCTTTTTTCTTTTTTTTGATTTGGGTTTTTCTTTCATTTTCATTTTTCTTTCTTGTTGTTTTTTTAAAATTTTTTTAAATTTTTTTTCTTCTAATTTTAATTTTTTAAAATTTTTTTTTAATTTTTTTCTTTTTTTATTTCCTATTTTTTTCTTCTTTTGTCTTTTCATTTCTTTTCAATTATCTTATCCCCCTTCCTTGAATTCTACCTGCTTACTCTCATTCTCTTTAGTGACTTCTTCCCTTCCCTTCTAATACCTTTCCTCCCAAGCATCAAATAAATTTATAGGAGTAAACAGTAACTCAGCAGTCAAACAGAACAAGAAGTAACATGAGCAGCTTCAAAAAGCAAGGAAGAAAAGGAGTACAAACAACGCAGGACAGCCTAAATATTCAGGAGGACCTAGACTCATCAGAAAAATGGTCATATAAAGAACTCAAGGAACACCTTAGACAGATGGAATGGAACCTTAAAGAGGATACAAGACAGCAAATTCAAGCAGTGAAAGAACACATTGAGAATTAATTCCATAAACAGATAAAAGAAGAAGTTAAGCATCTTTATCAGGAGATAGAGATTATAAAAAATAATCAAACAATAATTCTAGAAATGAAGGAAACGATAAACCAAATTAAAAACTCAATTGAGAGTATCACTAACAGAGTGGAGCAAGTAGAAGCCAGAACGTCAGATTATGAAGACAAAATATATCATCTTGAAAAGAGTCTAGCCAACTCAGAAAGGCTGGTAAAAAATCACGAGAAAAACATCCAAGAGTTATGGGATAACATAAAAAAACCAAACTTACGAGTCATCGGGATAGAAGAAGGTACAGAGATTCATACCAAGGGAATGAGTAACCTGCTGAATGAAATAATTACAGAAAACTTTCCAGAAATAAAAAAGGAAACAGATATACAAATTGAAGATGCATACAGGACACCGAGCACACAAAATCACAGTAGACCAATGCCAAGACACATTGTTATGAAGATATCCAATATATAGAACAAAGAGAAAATATTAAAAGCTACAAGAGAAAGGAGACAGATTACATTCAGGGGTAAACCAATACGGTTAACAACGGATTTTTTCATCACAGACACTGAAAGCAAGAAGGTCATGGAACAATGTATTTCAAACACTGAAAGACAATGGATGCCAACCAAGAATTCTGTATCCAGCAAAATTAAGCTTCAGGTATGACAATGAAATAAAAATCTTTCATGATAAACAAAAGTTAAAAGAATTTGCAGCCAGAAAACCAGCATTGCAAAGCATTTTGAGCAAAACACTACACGAGGAAGAAATGAAAAACAATAACCAAAACCATCAGTGGGAAGTGCCTCAGTAAAGACAGAGGGAGAGGGGAAAGATAATCATGGAGAAACAAACTAAATTTTTTTAAAAAAGGATAAATAATCAAACATGGATGGAAGTACAAACCATATATCAATAGTAACTCTGAATGTTAATGGCTTAAACTCTCCAATAAAGCGACATAGGCTGGTATCATGGATTAAAAAAACAAATCCAACAATATGCTGCCTCCAGGAGACACATCTGATTGGAAAAGATATACACAGGCTGAAGGTGAAAGGATGGGAAAAAATATACCACGCACACGGTCCTCGTAAGCAAGCAGGGGTGGCCATCCTCATATCGAATAAAATCGACTTCAAGACTAAGTTAATCAAAAGGCATAAAGAAGGACATTATATACTGTTAAAAGGAACCATTCACCAACAAGACATAACAATTATCAATATTTATGCACCAAATAATGGTGCTGCAACATTCATAAAACAAATTCTCCTCAAGTTCAACACAATAATTATGGGTGACTTCAACACACCTCTCTCACCATTGGACAGATCCTCCAAACAAAAGTTGAATAAAGAAACTATAGAACTCAATATCACAATCAATAACCTAGACTTAACTGACATATATACAATATATCAACCATCATCAAATGGATATACTTTTTTCTCAGCAGCACATGGATCCTTCTCAAAAATAGACCATATATTATGCCATAGGGCAACCCTCAGTAAATATAAAGGGGTGGAGATAATACCATGCATTTTATCTGATCATAATGGAATGAAACTGGAAATCAATGATAAAAGAAGGAAGGAAAAATCCTACATCACATGGAAAATGAACAATATGTTACTGAATGATCAATGGGTTACAGAAGACATAAAGGAGGAAATCAAAAAATTCTTAGAGATAAATGAAAATACAGACACAACATATCGGAATCTATGGGACACAATGAAAGCAGTTTTAAGAGGAAAATTCATCGCCTGGTGGTCATTCCTCAAAAAAAGAAAAAACCAACAAATAAATGATCTCACAGTTCACCTCAAAGCCCTAGAAAAGGAAGAGCAAAACAACAGCAAATGTAGCAGAAGGCAAGAAATAATTAAAATCAGAGCGGAAATCAATGAAATTGAAACAAAAGAAACTATTGAAAAAATTAACAAAACTAAAAGTTGGTTCTTCGAAAAAATAAATAAGATTGACAGACCTTTAGCCATGCTAACGAAGACAAGAAGAGAGAGAACTCAAATTACTAACATACGGGATGAAAAAGGCAATATCACAACAGATGCTACAGAAATACAGAAGACAATTAGAAATTATTTTGAAAACCTATATTCCAATAAAATAGAAGATAGTGAAGACATCGATAAATTTCTTAAGTCATATGATTTGCCCAGACTGAGTCAGGAGGATACACACAATTTGAACAGACCAATATCAATGGATGAAATTGAAGAAGCCATCAAAAGACTACCAACCAAGAAAAGCCCAGGACCGGATGGGTATACAGCGGAGTTTTACAAAACCTTTAAAGAAGAATTAAAACCAATACTTTTCAAGTTATTTCAGGAAATAGAAAAAGAGGGAGCTCTTCCAAATTCATTCTATGAGGCGAACATCACCCTGATTCCGAAACCAGACAAAGACACCTCAAAGAAAGAAAACTACAGACCAATATCTCTAATGAACCTAGATGCAAAAATCCTCAATAAAATTCTGTCGAATCGAATACAAAAACACATCAAAAAAATTGTGCACCATGACCAAGTAGGATTCATCCCTGGGATGCAAGGATGGTTCAACATACGGAAATCAATAAATGTTATTCACCACATCAATAGACTTAAAGATAAGAACCATATGATCATCTCGATAGATGCAGAGAAAGCATTTGACAAAGTACAGCATCCCTTTATGTTCAAAACATTAGAAAAATTAGGGATAACAGGAACTTACCTTGACATTGTAAAAGCTATCTATGCTAAGCCGCAGGCTAGCATCATTCTGAATGGACAAAAGTTGAAGGCATTCCCTCTAAAATCCGGAACAAGACAGGGATGCCCTCTATCTCCACTTCTATTCAATATAGTTCTCGAAACACTGGCCAGAGCAATTAGACAGACGAAAGAAATTAAAGGCATAAAAATTGGAAAAGAAGAACTTAAATTATCACTATTTGCAGATGACATGATTCTATACCTAGAAGACCCAAAAGGGTCTACAAAGAAACTACTAAAACTAATAAATGAATTCAGCAAAGTGGCAGGATATAAAATCAACACGCATAAATCAAAGGCATTTCTGTATATCAGCGACAAAACTTCTGAAACGGAAATGAGGAAAAACACTCCATTCACAATATCCTCAAAAAAAATAAAATACTTGGGAATCAACCTAACAAAAGAGGTGAAAGATTTATACAATGAAAACTACAGAACCCTAAAGAGAGAAGTAGAAGAAGATCTTAGAAGATGGAAAAATATACCCTGTTCATGGATAGGCAGAACTAACATTATCAAAATGGCGATATTACCAAAAGTTCTCTATAGGTTTAATGCAATGCCAATCAAAATCCCAACGGCATTTCTTGTAGAAATAGATAAAGCAATCATGAAATTCATATGGAAAAATAAAAGACACAGAATAGCAAAAGCAATTCTAAGCAGGAAGTGTGAATCAGGCGGTATAGCGATACCAGATTTCAAACTATATTACAGAGCAATAGTGACAAAAACAGCATGGTACTGGTACCAAAACAGGCGGGTGGACCAATGGTATAGAATAGAGGACACAGAGACTAATCCACAAAGTTACAACTATCTTATATTTGATAAAGGGGCTAAAAGCATGCAATGGAGGAAGGATAGCATCTTCAACAAATGGTGTTGGGAAAACTGGAAATCCATATGCAACAAAATGAAACTGAATCCCTTTCTCTCGCCATGCACAAAAGTTAACTCAAAATGGATCAAGGAGCTTGATATCAAATCAGAGACTCTCCGTCTGATAGAAGAAAAAGTTGGCTCCGATCTATATATTGTGGGGTCGGGCTCCAAATTCCTTAATAGGACACCCATAGCACAAGAGTTAATAACAAGAATCAATAAATGGGACTTACTTAAACTAAAAAGTTTTTTCTCAGCAAAAGAAACAATAAGAGAGGTAAATAGGGAGCCTACGTCCTGGGAACAAATCTTTACTCCTCACACTTCAGATAGAGCCCTAATATCCAGAGTATATAAAGAACTCAAAAAATTAGACAATAAGATAACAAATAACCCAATCAACAAATGGGCCAAGGACCTGAACAGACACTTCTCAGAGGAGGATATACAATCAATCAACGAGTACATGAAAAAATGCTCACCATCTCTAGCAGTCAGAGAAATGCAAATCAAAACCACCCTAAGATACCATCTCACTCCAGTAAGATTGGTAGCCATTATGAAGTCAAACAACAACAAGTGCTGGCGAGGATGTGGAGAAAAGGGTACACTTGTACATTGCTGGTGGGACTGCAAATTGGTGCGGCCAATTTGGAAAGCAGTTTGGAGATTCCTGGGAAAACTGGGAATGCAACCACCATTTGACCCTGCTATTGCCCTTCTCGGACTATTCCCTGAAGACCTTAAAAGAGCATGCTACAGGGATACTGCCACATCGATGTTCATAGCAGCACAATACACAATAGCTAGACTGTAGAACCAACCCAGATGCCCTTCAATAGATGAATGGATAAAAAAAATGTGGCATCTATACACAATGGAGTACTATGCAGCAATAAGAAATGATAAAATCATAGAATTTGCAGGGAAATGGATGGCACTAGAGCAGATTATGCTTAGTGAAGCTAGCCAATCCCTAAAAAACAAATACCAAATGTCTTCTTTGATATAATGAGAGCAACTATGAACAGAGCAGGGAGGAAGAGCAGGAAGAAAAGATTAACATTAAACAGAGACATGAGATGGGAGGGAAAGGGAGAGAAAAGGGAAATTGCATGGAAATGAAGGGAGGCCCTCATTGCTATACAAAATTACATATAAGAGGTTGTGAGGGGAATGGGAAAATGAACAAGGAGAGAAATGAATTACAGTAGATGGGGTAGAGAGAGAAGATGGGAGGGGAGGGGAGGGGGGATAGTAGGGGATAGGAAAGGTAGCAGAATACAACAATTACTAATAGGGCATTATGTAAAATTGTGGATGTGTAACCGACGTGATTCTGCAATCTGCATTTGGGGTAAAATTGGGGGTTCATAACCCACTTCAATCTAATGTATGAAATATGATATGTCAAGAGCTTTGTAATGTTGTGAACAACCAATAAAAAAAAAAGCTTATGTGCTCATGCAAACACTAAAATTGTCAATCTAGATTATAGAACACTATGTTGGCAATCTGCAACCATAGCAACATCTTCCACTGTAACCAAGTTTACTACTCACTAATGTCATATTGCTCTAAAAGGGTACCTTTTCCTTCCAACAAATTACTGACATTTTGTCCATATCCTAAAATAAGAACACCAAAAAGAAACAGTTGGAAATTGTGACACTGTCCCAACCTAGTTCCTAATGTCCACATGAATATGGAGTTCTATGAACAAACCTAGCCTTGTTTTCCTGCAAGGAAAACTTCCCAATCATTAAGAGACTTTCCCCCCTCTCTCTTTGAGTATGCACCAGTGAAACCTACCACATGGAAAGACATCTTTCCTGTATACTACTCCTCATTAAGAGCCACATCAGTCCTGGTGCATGAATACCCTGTAACAAAACTTCAGCTCTGAAGACACAGAGACTGCCAGCATGGCTTACAGCTTACAGTTCCACTTTCTCATACCTCTCGGATATCAAAATTCCGCTTGAGGTTAGCACCAACTATTCCATACATCTCATCAGCAGGAAATAAAGGCTCTTCAGAAGGTTCAATGGTAACCTAGAGAAATCGAGAAAAATTGTGAAAACATGATCCAGGTGGCATACACCAAAATTTTTTTCAGGAAAATCAAAGAAAAACACATCCTACTCACATCTAATTTCTTCTGATAATTCAGACTCCTCACAACCTTTCTAGTCAAGTGAAGGGCATGATGATCATTCAAAGCATAGTGGTCAGTGACTCCAGATTTTCTATAGAGTAAAGCACATGAAAATAACCAGAATGCAAAGTAATAGAATTAAATATCTTCCACCCCAAATGCCTTCTGTTATCTAAGAATAATCGCACTTTTACTTCCAAAACACTTTAATAAATGTAATCTTGTTCTATTCTTATAATGTCCCTGGAAAAAGAGCATTATCTTGTTTTACAAAGATAAAAAATCTGAGGTATACCTTGCCTGAGGACGGGGGAAGCTGTGTCAGAAACCCAGGCCTCCCATTTCCCAATCTTGACTTTTTGCAAGACCCTGGGGACTTGCTTGCTGGCCAGGGCCTCTGTTAAGTGTTCATTCCGTGTACCTCAAACCAACTGTATGGGACATACACACTTTCACATGCAGGTGGTGACAGCATCAAATGTTTGTAACTAGCTCAGCTTCTAATGAGGACACCAACTATTGTCTTTCATTTCTGGGAGACTGAGCCCCTTCTTACCAAGCGACCCCTGAGAGTAAGCTGTCACAGGTAACAAGAAGGTTTGAATACACCATCCCTCAGAAGATGGATAAAATGAAAATTGATGGAATAGCTCTGTGGTAAGAGCCATGGAAGTTTCTGCTCAATTTCAAGTGCAGTGAATGATGTCTGGGCTTGCTCTGGTAGTTAGTCCTGTCCCAACTAGATGCCTTGCTTTTTCAGATGCAGATGTACAATGACTTCCTAATAAAGTATTTTTAAAATTCTGTAAAGTCAGACAAAAAAAATATATCCCTTAAAATAGAATTTAGGTTCACTTTATGATTAAGGACTATGCTGCTGCACTGTTTTAACATCCTGCCTAAGGACACCGCCCAACCTTTGGGAGACCTTCTCAGAGCTGGGCTCTCATGGTGGGTTACATTACTCTACCCCTGGATTGGATACTCCTAAACAAGAGTAGAGACCAAATTTATTCTCTTTATAGCCTTCCAATGCTCTTCAAGTGGCAGACCCTTCAGTTTCTTTAATATACAGTTTACAGGTGACCTTTTATTTATTGATTGATTGATTGATTGATTGATGCTAACTATCAACCTCAGGACCTCATGTATGCTAGGCAAGTGCTCCACTGATGAGCAAGCCCTTAACCCTATCATTTTAAATACTTCATGCATAATACCAGCTATAACTGCTGACTGCTAACTGCTGTAATTCAGTAAGAAACAGAAACAGAAGGAACCACTTACTCAAAATACAATGATTTCTAATAAAAACTGCTTAATATTTACCAAAACAGCAGGAAAAGAAAATCTTTGATGAGTTACTTATATAAGTCCCTTTTTTTAAATCAAATTAGCTCTTATGGATAAGTAATCAGAATAGTATAAATATGTATTTATGGGCTGGGGTTGTGGCTCAGTGGTAGAGTGCTCGCCTCACACATGCAAGACTCTGGGTTCAATCCTCAGCACCACATAAAAATAAATAAGTGAAATAAAGGTATTGTGTCCAACTACAACTAAAAAAAATGTATTTACAATGACAAAGAGACAAGGCAATTTGTGACTATTAATTTTATGTGTTTTTTAAATGTGATCAGCATCTATTCATTTCCAAATATTTTAAATGAATTATTATGAACAACAATAATTATAGTAATAGAGTGCTTGGTGTATACTAGAAACTGCTATAAGGTAGGTACCATTCAAATCTTCGTCTTACACATAAGTAAATGAGGCTCAAGGAGGCTAGGTAATTTGTCTAAGTCACAAGGGTAACAGATGAATACAAGACAAAGGCAGAATCTACATCCCTAATTTGATACACTGCCTAGAGCTTTGCTTTTTAAAATTTATAAAAACGAATGGTCCTCAAATACCATCTCCCTCTCCTTCCTTTCATTAAGTACCTACAAACATTAGTCCATTCTGTACTATGCTTCTAACTCGCCTTTTTCTACCTGCATCCCGGTCTCTCGGATTGGCACAGGCACCACAGCCAGCGAAATCCCGTGCTGATCTCCTTGCAAGGGTGGGTAAATGGACAGAGGCACAGTCACACTGCACCTATGCTCACACAGTCGCTTACCTAATAAACAAGAGTTCTGTTCCCATTTGACAACACTCACCTCACCTGCCAAGCTTTTCTCAAAGACTGTCAACTCCACCCTAGTCATTCCTTTAATCATTCTTCCTAAAACTGTAAGCATGTTAGTATATTTATTTTGTAATTTTTAATTAATTAATTCATTTCTCTTATGTACCTAATTAAATTATAAATCATGAAGGGTAGGGACTAGAGCTGGAATTTTTTTATTACTCATAACAATACAATCAATCTATCCACAATAAATGCTCCATGTGAAAGGAATGAATAAAAAACTAAAACAAAGGTCCTTTAACCAGCTATTCAAAGGCACAGCAGGTTTCTGAAAGGAAAGTGGAATCTTACCACCCATTGCCCTCTTCTCACCTGGCCTCTTCCCACAGCCTCCTGGGTCTATGATATGGCAGAGCAAAGGGAAGCTTACTACACCTGCCAGGCCAGTCAACTTGGTGATCAGATCTGCTTGCCATTGAGGACATGGTGCTGGGCCTTCTTCTCTGTTTGCATTCATGATGAGGTGAGCTCGCCTAATCCAAAGGTTTTAAATTCCACCTCTGTGCAGATGATCCCCAAATAAAAATCTCCAGTCCTGATCTCACCTCCAGACTCTTACAGCCAACTGCCTGCCCAGCAATCTCTATGTGGATGTCTCCAAGTATCTCTTACTTCTCAGATCCTAAAGGAGTACTTGATCCTGCTGTCCTAGCCTCTGATATGGTCCTCTTACACTTATCTTTATCATCCCACTTTCCTGTCCTGTATCACCAAGCCCCTCAATCCCACCTGTAAAATAAGGGCGCTCTAAGGGTGTTTGTTAAAATACACAAGAAACCTGTCTCTACAACCCTTCTCAGCTATAATGAAAAAGCTGATGCTCAACTTGCATCCAATGCAATGCATGTAGAATTGCATTCCAAAATGCAACTGTAATCCAAAGAATTGATCCCAGAACAGTTGACTGGGAACAATTAAATTAGTTTGGTCTGGCAAGCTTAACACTGGTAAATAATAATAATAATAAATTAATTAATAATAACAATAATAATGTAAAACCTCTGTTAAATAAACAAAATGACAATCAATCCTAAAAAGAAAGAACCATTCCTGTTTCACCTGCAATGAAGATCAGCACCTCCAAGATCTTCAGCAGACACCTCTTCACCAGTAGCCGCTTTAACCTACAAGGATAAAAATCAACAATGACTGATCCACTGGAGATACAAAATGCTTTCCTAATGAATTCATCTCCTAACCTGACCACATTTACACTCTTCCACAGAGATGAAGAACTAAGTGTTCTCATTTCATTTACTAGCAAACCAAGAGGTTATCTCTAATTTCCAGATGAAAACTCTGAACCCAACCTCATCAAGAACATTCCCACAGCCCTGTAAGAGCAATGGAGTCTGACTTGGGCCCAGGGGATTCTGATGGAAGGCTCATACCTTCCCCTCCATGATGCTCGCTGCCTCAACCCACTGGAAAGCCTCTGAGTCTGTGCACGCTCCTCCCACTGCCTGGGATCCCTTCTCCTCTCACCTAATTTCCTTAGCCTGTGAGACCCATCTCCAGTTGCTTGCTCCATACCTCTTCCCTGACCCACGCAGGCCTCCACAAGGTGAATGACAGAGTAATGCCTGTCTCTCTGTGGTCCACAGAATTAAACCTCAGACTCTTGCCAGACTGGGTTTCAAAAATTTGCACAAATCTGTCATCACTGAGTGTTCCTTGGGGCAGGACCATGATTTTTTTGTCTTCAAATACTTGATTACTAGGCTGTAAAATTCCAGTTATTATCACCAATTCTGTATTCTACATTTAAGGCAGGGAGAAAAAGTCTCCAAAAGTACCTAAATCTAAGCTCTAGTAGATGTGACCAAAAAGAAAGAAACCTCAAGTAATAAATCAAGAATGGCTCAATTAAGCCTAAGAAATTGCAACAGGAAAAAAAGAAAAAAATCGTTTAATGCTACATGCCAAGCTGATCCCTCAGGAATTATATATTGATTCCTACGTCTTTGGGTTGATTAATTTGTTTCATCTTTTTCACATAGGAAAGGTTTTTGTTAGAATAATGAACGTTAATCTAAAATACAGCATAGAAATGACTTATCCATCATTCACCACATCAAAAGTTCTGTCTTAAATATCTTTCCACAGGGAGAAATAATTAAAATTTCCAACTCCAATTATTCCACCCCCAGGAACCAATTATTGGTTCTCTTCTTTCCAAAAATTTCAGTGTACAATAGCATTCAGTCCAGACAATAACTAAAGAGGTGTCTGGATATTTAAAGTTGTAAAAAGGAATAAACAACAGATATACTATATTTATTTTTAAATATCTGACTAATATCAACTGAAAAAAAACCAAGGATTTGTCATCAGTTAATATTCATTGAACACCCACAACATGTTTGATACTGTGGTAAGTGCAAAGATGATAAAAGTTGGAGAAAATTAAAACAGCTTGTTCTACTAAATAACAAGTTCAGAAAAGAAACAAGACAGGAGAACAAAAAGCTCCTTCTAAAGCTTATTACTATCCCCTTATTCCAATCACTCTCAGCTACTCAAAGTAACAGCACCTGAATGTCATGCCGGGAAACTGCAGAGCCTTTTTTCCATAGTCTGCAGGGGTCAGAATTGAGAACTCTCAATTCTGGATGGGGTGCCTGCTTTTTTTTTTTTCCCTCCCCTAACCATGGACTTCCAAAGGCAGGCAGACCACCGAGGGAGGTTCAGTTTTAGAGGACTTGAGGCTTCTCTGGCTGTTTGAGCTGTTTCTTTCTGACACAAAAATCTGAATTCAAAGAACAGACACTTTACTCCAGTTATTAAGATGCTGCCTATATTTCCAGTAGACGTTTTCAAATTTCTTTACTCATTTTCTAATGAAAAGTAAGAACTACTAATAGAAAGTAAACGATATAGAACAACTCTACAGAGATAAACTTTGCATTTTCTTCTTCTGTTAATCCATGACAGCTATTACATCAGCATGAGAGTGTTAAGGAATAATAATTGCCAGCATTTTGAATAAAACCTTGAGACTTTAATTACTTTTAAAATGGCAATCATTCAGCTTACCTTATCTTCCATAATTTTATAAAAAATAATTTTTTATAATTTTATAAAAAATTAATATTATCACTTGAGAAATACACTACATCAAAGCATGAACCTTTTTTTTTTTCATCTCAGATAACATCTCTTTGAGGTTTATTTTTTTTTTATTGGTCAAAACATTACAAAGCTCTTGACATATCATATTTCATACAATTGATTCAAGTGGGTTATGAACTCCCATTTTTACCCCAAATACAGATTGCAGAATCACATCGGTTACATATCCACGTTTTTACATATTGCCATACTAGTGACTGTTGTATTCTGCTACCTTTCCTATCCTCTACTATCCTCCCTCCCCTCCCCTCCCCTCCCCTCTTCTATCTCTACCCCTTCTACTGTAATTCATTTCTCTCCCTTGATATTTTTTCCCCTTTCCCCTCACATCCTCTTATATGTAATTTTGTATAACAATGAGGGTCACCTTCCATTTCCATGCAATTTCCCTTCTCTCTCCCTTTCCCTCCCACCTCTCATCCCTGTTTAATGTTAATCTTTTTCTCATGCTCTTCCTCCCTGCTCTGTTTTTAGTTGCTCTCCTTATATCAAAGAAGACATTTGGCATTTGTTTTTTAGGGATTGGCTAGCTTCACTTAGCATAATCTGCTCTAATGCCATCCATTTCCCTGCAAATTCCATGATTTTGTCATTTTTTAGTGCTGAGTAATACTCCATTGTGTATAAATGCCACATTTTTTTAATCCATTCATCTATTGAAGGACATCTAAGTTGGTTCCACATTCTAGCTATTGTGAATTGTGTTGCTATGAACATCGAAATACACTACATCAAAGCATGAACTTTTTTAAAGAAACTTTTTTCTAGTTGTAGATGGACAGCATGCTTTTTTTTTTTTTTTTGAGAGAGAGAGAGAGAGAGAGAGAGAGAGAGAGAGAGAGAGAGAGAATATCTTTTTTGTAGATGGACACAACACAATGCCTTTATTTTTTATGTGGTGCTGAGAATTAAACCCGGGTTCTGCCCGAGCTAGGCAAGCGCTCTACCGCTGAGCCACATTCCCAGCTCTGCATGCCTTTATTTTATTTGCTTATTTTTGTATGTGATGCCTCACACATGCTAGGCAAGCACTCTACCACTGAGTTAAAACCCCAGCCCCCAAAAGCATAAACTTTTTTTGTGTGTGTGCGCCAGGAATTGAACTCAGGGACATTAAGCCACATCCCCAGCCTTATTCTGTATTTTATTTAGAGACACGGTCTCACTGAGTTGCTTAGTGCCTGGCTTTCGCTGAGGCTGGCTTTGAACTCATAATCCTCCTGCCTCAGCCTCCTGAGCCAATGGGATTACAGGCATGTGCCACCATGCCCAGCAAGCATGAACTCCTTAACACACTCTTTTTAATAAATTTGTATTCGTATTCCAAAACCAAAGATGATTCTTTGACTATTCTAAATATTTCACACAAGTAGCATCATTTAATATGTGCCCTTTTTTGTCTGGCATGATGTTTACAAGGACCAGCTATGTTGTAATATGTCAAAACTTCACTTTTTTATATATGCCTGAATAATACTCCATTGTGTGTATAATATAGTTTTATAACTTGCGTGACAACATTCCTCTTTTTACCTATTGCATAGCACTGGATTTTTCTTATATTGTGGGGTATTTTGTTAGAAGGTGTACTAATCATTCAAGTCTAGGATCACTATGTGACTGAAATATGACAAAGCAAAGAATGCACCACCAAGTCACTGATGTGCAGTCAGCCCAAGCAAAGGTGAGAAAAAGCATCAGAGACAAAATCCAGTCATCCTGGGTGGATGGCCAGTAAGGCTGAATAGGGCTTCACTCTCAGCAGAGTCCCGTGATTGGGGTTTAATGCTCTGTGGTCACCCTCTTGAAATTCTTAATCTCTGCATTCTTAATCTTGGAAATTCTTGTTCTGATTTGTTTTAAAACAGAATCTTGCTAACTTGCTCAGTCTGGTCTAGAATTTTGGGCTCAAGAGAGCCTCCTGATTCAGCCTCCCAAGTGCTGGGATAATAGGTACATGCCACCACCCAGCAATCTTTAAAATTCTTAATCTTTGAATATGTGTTTTGTAAGTGACATCTGAGAGGACAACAGGACACATATGTTGGGGCTTGGAGTCTCAGTTCTTTCCTGATCTGCCTTTGCCACCTTCCTGGGATGAGTTTAGCTCTGTGCTTCCTCCTGACCTGTACCTGGGCCCACCTCCTCTTCCCCATGCCCACCTAACAATTGTTGCGGCATGTGCCTCAAGTGGGTGCAGAGAAGGTGCAGGGAGAATCCGTGTCTCAAGATGAAGCACCACAAGACAGTCACTGTCCTGAGCTGCATTATGGAGGTGTGGTCTACAGCAGGGAACAGGGTGGGAGGTGGAAGCTAACCTCCTATCCTCTCTTGATCTAGGCAACAAGCACATCCTGGGCATGGAGGCTGCACATCTGTTGAGAATAGTGTCTTCTGTGGGATGGGATGGCCCACTGGAAGCAGAGATGCCTGGGAAGGGAAGTTCTTATGCCAGAGGGAGCATAACATTAGAAAGTACATTGAGGCTGGGCACAGTGGTGCATGCCTATAAACCCAGCAGCTCAGGAGGCTGAGACAGGAGGATTGCAAGTTCAAAGCCAGCCTCAGCAACTTAGCAAGGCCCTGAGCAATTTAGCAAGACCTTGTCTCAAAATAAAAAATAAAAAGGGGGATGTGACCCAGTGATTGAGAGCCCATGGGTTTAATCCCTGGTACCAAGAAGGAAAAAAATAAATTTAAAGAAAAAACCATGACTATAATTTAGGACCACAGAAGAAAGGGAAATGGTTTATACTTTAGGTACTTAATGATATTTTTTCCTACTTTTGAAAAAGCAGTCCCATATTTTTCATTTTGTACCAGTGTCTACAAATTATATAGCTGGCTCCACCAGTAGTTCATAAAGGTTGCTAGCATTAAAAATTAAGACCTCTCACGGGTATTCTAACTTGTCCTTATTTTTTTTTTAATCTTTGAAAAACCTTTTTAATAGGTCATAAATTCAAAAGTCAAAGGCCATTCTCCCATCCTGTTTCCTCTACTCTATACTTATTGTATCTTTTATAGAATTTTAATGCTTGTACAAGCATATAATGTATATTTCCCCCATTTTATACAAAAGTTAATATACTGTATGTGAGCACTTTGCTTAACTTAACAATTCTCAATTTGTTACTGAATTGAAAAATAGTAAAGATGAGCTAGAAGAAAGAATCAGTTCATTTCTTCAGCCATGATCACTCAATGCAGAGAAGAGGACAGTCCTATCTACAAATGATGCTGGGACAACTGCATATCCACTTGTAAAGCACTGCCGGACCCCTTCCTTAAGCCTTACCTCACACTATCCCTAAAGGGATCAGGACCTTAATGTACGAACTAAAATTATAAAACTCTCAAAAGAAAACAAAAGAATAAATCTTCATGACCTTGGGTTAGGCAAAGCTTTTTTGGATATGAAACCAAAAATATAAGTGACAAAAGGAAAAAAACATAAGTTGAACTTCATCAAAATTAAAAAATTTTGTGTTTCAAAGAAGGATATCATCAAGACAGCAAAAGGCCCACAGAATGAGAAAAACTATTTGCAAATCATATATCTGATAAGGGAATTGTATCAAGAGAATGTAGGAATTTTTACAGCCCAATAAAGACAAATAGCCCAATTATAAAATGAGCAAAAGATCTGAATAGACATGTCTCCAAATATATACAAATGGACAATAAGTACATGAAAAGATACTCAATATCATGAGCCATTAGGCAAACGCTAATCAAAACCAAAATGAGGTACGACTTTACTCCCTCCAGGATGGCTACAATCAGACCCGACACACAAATACAAATGTTGGTGAGGATATGGAGAAATCAGAACCCTCATGCACTGCTGGTGGGAAGGTAAAACATGTTTCGGATAGGTTGGCAGTTCCTCAAAATGTCAAACATGATTATCAAATGACCCAGCAATTCTGCTATGTATATGCCAAGAAAATGAAAACATGTCCAATAAAAAATGTGTACATGAATGTTCCCAGCACCCTTATTCATAATGTCCAAAAAAACAAAAAAAGAGACAACCTAAATGTCCATCAACTGATAAATGAATAAACAAAGTGCAGCATAACCATACACTGGAATGTCATTCAGTCAAAAAAAAAAAGAAGTGGAGCTGAGGTTGTGGCTCAGTGGTAGAGCATTTGCCTAGCACCTGTGAGGCACTGGGTTCAATCCTCACCACCATATAAATAAATAAATAAAGTTACCAAAAAAAAAAAAAAAAAAGAATGAAGTGATTCTTAAAAAGAGTGAATACAGAATACCATATAACCCAGCAATCCACTTCCAGCTATATATACACAAAAGAAATGAAGGCAAGAACTCAGATATGTGTACACCCATATTCATAGTAGTATTAGTCATAATAGTCCAAAATTGTATCCCAAATGTCAACAGGTGATGGATAAACAAAATATGGTATACACATACAATGAAATGTTTTTCAGCCTTTAAAAGAAATATAATACTGACATTTGCTACAACAGAGATATTATACAAAGTGAACTATTCATAAAAGGACATTATGCAAAGTGAACCTTTCATAAAAGGACAAATACTGTATGATTCTACTTACATGTAAGGTACCTAGAGTAGCTACAACCAGAGACAGATAGGAAAGTGGTGGTTGCCAAGGAGATAGAGCTGGGAAGAATAGGAGTTAGTGTCTGATGGCTTTCAGTGGGGAAGACAAAAAAGTTCTAGAGATGGGTAGGCTGATGGCTGCACAATAATATGAATATACTTAATGCCACAGAATTGTACACTTAAGATGATAAATTTTATGAAATATATATATTACCATAATATTTTTTAAACCATCAAAATATATTTAAGTCAGAGGCAGTGACACATGCCTACAATCCCAGCAACTCAGGAGGCTGAAGCAGAAGGATCACAAGTTCAAAGTTGTGGGCTGGGGATGTGGCTCAAGCGGTAGCGCACTTGCCTGGCATGCGTGCGGCCTGGGTTCGATCCTCAGCACCACATACCAACAAAGATGTTGTGTCCGCCGAGAACTAGAAAATAAATATTAAAAATTCTCTCTCCTCTCTCTCTCTTTCTCTCTCTCCTCTCTCACTCTCTCTAAAAAAAAAAAAAAAAAAAAAACAAGTTCAAAGTTGTGCTCAGTAACTTAATGGGACCCTGTCTCAATAATTAAACATTTAAAAAAGGGCCAGGGATGTGGCTCAATGGTAAAGATCCTTTGGGTTCAGTCTCCAGTACCAAAAAAAAAACCCAAAAAACACGGTTAAGTGGTATATTTTATGTCATATATACTTCAGTCGAGTTCATATTCTTACCAAAGGGGGTCCTGCCAAGAAAATTGTACCCTGCTTGCGTACAATGATGTTTTCATCTGCCATTGCAGGCACATAAGCTCCTCCTGCTGTACAGGAACCCATGACCACTGCTATCTGGAATGGAAGCATAAAACCATCGTGAGATGCAGCGCAAGCACTGAATTATGTGGTGTTTGACCTACAGTCTCACAAACCAGGGGATATTACTAGCTGATCCCTGAACTTTGTTTGAAAAACTGAATCCTCTCAATGTTTGAAATAGTATCCAGACGTTTTATCAAAACATCTTGAAGGTCAGGCTAGCCTGAGCAACTTATCAAGACCCTATCTCAAAATAAAAAATAAGAAGGGATACATATAGCTCAGTGGTAAAGAGCCCTTGGTTCAATCCCTAGTATCACCAATCAATGAATAGAACATTTTAAAGGGCTTATATCATACTTCTCAAAATATATGGACAATCTCCTGGCCAGAGAGAAGAATGGACTAAACAATTAATGAAAAGAAGAAACCCATGTGACACCCAGTTTAAATAAATTCTCTATATAACCATCACTTATCTCACAGGAATACTGAAATAATTCTTCAAATGAGTGTTATTAATATATTGTGTTATCCCAAAAAATGATATTTTCTAAATATAAAACTGATGTTACCATTGTTTTCAAAATCTTGCTTAAAAGCCAAATATGGTGATGCACGCCTGTATTACCAGCCACTCGGGAGGCTAAGGTAAGAGGATCACTGATCCCAGAAGTCCAGGGCCCACCTGGGGATCATGGCTGGACCTTGCAAGTGCTAGGCGAGTACCCTACTGCTGAGTCACACTCCAGCCCCTCTTATCTGTTTTTTTCAATGGAAATTTTAAAAGGGCTGTAAAAAATTTTTGCTTGAATTTTAGTACGGCAAAATAATAATAAGTACTGGTTTGGAATTATCCCTGCCCAGAAATAGAAATATCACCAAAGAAAAGAGCTCTTTGCGGTTGGGGTTGAAGCTTAGTGGCAGAGTGCTTGCCTCACACACGTAAGATACTGGGTTAAATTCTCAGCACCACATAAAAATAAATAAAGATATTGTATCCATTTATAACTAAGAAATATTTTTAAAAAGGATGTCTATATAATATTTTTAAAAACGATTGTTTTGAAATTATCTTATGAAAACAATTTTTGTTACTAATTCCAGTATTCCATTAGTTTGCCTTATAGTTATGCAAGTATCTGTTTTGAAAAACAGTATGCCATATTATTACTAAACCAAAAATGAAAGTAGGACAAAAAATTTAGTGTTTTTCCACCTAAATGGCCATCACACAAAAAGCATATTTCCTTAACTAAAGCTTTTCCTGTATGTTATTAAAAGTGGCTGTAAGATTTACTTCTCAACACATTACAGAGGAGTTTATCACTTACTGTTTTGCTTGTCCATTGCCCAGAAGTTTGTTTCAAAGGCTATCTCTGTTACATACCAAGCACACAAGGAAACATTCATTTTACCCATGTTTATAAATAGCAAATAGATACAAATAATCAACATGCCCATCAGTACAACATTTTGAGTGGTAAGTGAATTATGGATAAATACATTTTTAAAATACATTTTAAAAATACATTTGTTAACACTTGTTAAAATCTGAGGCAAAAATAACAAAACGAAATGTCAACACAATAAATTGGGGTGGTACACACATGAGTGTTCTGTTTTATTATTCTCTGTACTTTCTTTTTTTTAAATTTTTTTGTAGTTGTAGATGGACAGAATACCTTTATTTTATTTATTTATTTTTATATGGTGCTGAGGAATGAAACCAATGCCTCATGCATGCTAGGCAAACACTCTACCACTGAGCTATAGCCCCAGCCCTCTCTGCACTTTCTGAATGTTTGAAATGTTATGGGCTTTTTCATTTTTAAGGTTCTGCAGAAAGTAAAGGACACAATTTCACCTTATCACTTTGTTCTTTGTACTAAAACACCAGGTTCAGTTCAAACTACTTTAGCATGCAAAAGAAAAAAACAAAACCAGGAACTTAGAGAACAGTCATAATGATGTAAGGATCTAAAAGGGAACAGTTTTCAAAAATAAGACCTAAAGAACTAAACAGGCATAGCAGATTCCATGAAAACAACTAGAGAGCAAAGGAGAGGAAAGAATAGCAACTGTCAGCAAGTATTCAAAGACAAGGACGGGGGTGGAGGAGAAAAGGAGGGATTCCTTTGTCAAAATGCCACCACACCATCTGCTACGGAATGGATATTTGTGCCCCCCCAAATTCATAACTAAAGTTTCATCCATGGTTCAGAAAAACCAAAAGTAAGACATGGATAAATCTTAAGTGAAAAAAAACAGCCACATCACTTTATTCTTTGATTTCATTTATATGAAATGTTCAGATAGTCAAATTCACAAAGCAAAGTAGATTAGAGGCTGCCTAGGGCTGGGGGACTCTGCAGAAGTGGGTAGTAACTGCTAATAAGGAGATAAAAATATTCTAAACTTAATTCAATTCCATGATAGCCTAAAAATGACTGAATTTTAACATGCTAAATGGATGAATTATATGGTATCTTAATAGAGCTGCTATAAAATATTTAAAAATAAGAGCTAGAGTTACTAAGTACACAGGAATCAAAATTATCAAATGTTTTCATCAATAAGAGAGGCCATTCTAGTTAAAAGTATTTAACAGGCAAAATTTTAATATTGTTTGGGCAAATGCTGATAAAAGAAATAAAACTTGTAGAGAACACAGTTAAAAAGAAGTCACCAGCCAATGACTAGTCACTGTTACACAATCTTTTCTTATCATTTAATTTTAATTCACTCACCACAAAAGAGGACAGAATGGATGTGCACAAGAAGAATTCCAGCTTATCCAGCTCACAGAGCATAGGGGTCCTAGGCCTAGACCATACTGACAACTTCTCATGGCCCAAATTCACTTGTGGTCCAACAACGAGCTTCCAAGAGGCCACAATGGACAAAGCTCTCTGGATAAAGGATCTGGAACCCCAGAAAGAAAATGCTGCTGCACTCTCCACTAAGAAGAATTAAAAGGATGTAACACGAATGACCATAAACTTCTTTGACCACACTTAGAAGTAAATATTTGGCTATACTGGAGGTACAACCCAGGCATTGTGCCAATGTGTATCAGGACAAAGGAAAACTCCAAAGAATCCAACTGAGAGGATATAGTCTTTCCAGTCACCAGAGAATGAGGCCTGCTCTGCCACAGGGACAAACCAAGAGATCCTAAGATCTCTTGGGCAAAAAGGCCCAAGGTGATTCCAAAATTTGAATCATAAGCAAGAAAGCAGAAGGAGGCTGAGAAAATTGATAAGAACAAACCTTGTGATCACTTCCACAAGCAAAATTTCTGAGTAGAAGGAAATGAGATGCTACAAAACAGAGGCGATCATCTGGGAAAACTTCAAACAAAATTTTGTTACCCTTCCAGGTCTTGCCTCAACAAATAGACACTGGTTCTCATTGCACAAAATGAATTAAATACTGCACATCAGCAGGATGCCCTGTGGCAAGGGTCTTGACAGGAGTCAAGAGGTTTTATACCTGATTCTGAAAAGCTGTGTGAACTCTGGACCTCTATTCTCCCACAGCAAAATTGTAGATGACTCTCTAGTTCAAGAAATACTGTGATAAATGTAATATAACTTGGCAGGGGGGAGAGGGTTTCAACTGCTTTACAGAAAAGCTATTAAAAATGTAACAATGTTGCTTTCCTATCTCTTATCTTCGATGTGTAGAAAGGAAAAAAAGAATAAAAGCAATGATATATTTTCTTTTAAATCTCTTGTCTTAACTTCTTTTTCAATTAAAAGTAATTGTGGAAAGCAAATACTATCTGAATCACATTTTTCCCTGCCTCTACCTAAAGAAAGACCATGAAAAATAAAAGCCACAAAATGCCTATCTCAATGCAACAGTTGTCCAGAATAAAAACATTAACAACTATCCTAACCCAACACTGCCACTTCTGCAGGACTCAAGCTTATTATCTGTTCCAAATGGATAGGTTTGAAATGTAGACAGAATGCAAAAAGTCCATCCAACCCAGAACATTCTGTTTTTCCCTCAGTCTTTTTATTACAGAGCCTCAATGTAATCAGATTTCTTCTCTCTCAAACTCTACCCATCTTTAAAATAGGTTAAAATGCTATTTTTTTCTCTTGTTTTTGGTAGTCCCAGGGATGGAACCCAGGGCCTCAGACATTGTAGGTAGGCACTTTATCACTAAGCCACATCCCCAGCCACCCTTCCCCCCCTTTTTTTTGAGACAGAGTTTAAGTTGCCCATTATAGCCTCCAACTTGCAATCCTCCTGCCTGGGATTACCGGCATGTGCCACTATACCTGGTTGGAAAATAATGAGATCATATTAAGTCCCTCAAAACGATTACTAAGGTCTAAAACAAAATAAAAAAAAAAGAAGATATGGGAGGCTGAGACAGGGGACCACAAGTTGGAGGCTAGCCTCAACAACTTAGACCTTATCTCAAAATAAAAACTAAGCTGGGTACAGTGGCACATGCCTGTAATCCCAGCAGCTTGGGAGACTGAGGTAGGAGGATCATGAATTCAAACCCAGCCTCAACAACTTTGTGAGGCCCTAAGCAACTTAGCAAGAGCCTATCTCAAAATAAAAATTATAAAGGGCTGGGGATATAGCTTAGAGGTTAAGCACTCCTGAGTTCCATCCCTGGTACAAAATGATAAGATAGATAGATAGATAGATAGATAGATAGATAGATAGATAGATACATACATACATACATACTAAAAGGGGATATAGCTCAGTGGTAAAGTGTCTCTGGGTTAAATATCCAATCCAAAAAAAAAAAAGAAATCTGAACTTCAAAACTACTGAGCTAAGCCAAGAGGAAAGGAAGAAGGAAGAGAGGGAGGTAAGATAACAGGGAAGGAGGAGCCCATAAGAATAATTTTAAGTATATCTCCAAGAAGAGAAAATACACAGAAACACAAAGAAAACAAAAAAATGAAAGGCCCGAGAAACTGCAAATGTGGCTAAACAAAGAAGGCCTATTTCAGAAGAAACGATTTGTTAGCAAAAGCAAAAATACCTGCTGCTGATGTAATGTAGTAAGGCTTACAGTAAAACAAGGATCAGAACAGCTATGCCATAGACAAGATCAATCTACAGCAAACTGGACTATCAGTAAGTTATAAAGATTCATTATAACATGAGGTCTCAAGAAAGCAAATATGAAGATCCCACTCCTGAAGGAGATTATAAATTTTCTGCTTCAAAAGCCAGCAACATGGAAACCACATTGGGAAAACAAAAGCAGCACATTCAGAAAACCACTAGGGCACTGGGTCATGATGTGGAGAAGGCCCCCGAAAGGAGCCTCAGGAAGATGTGAGACTCCATGAGAGACCAACACAAGCATCCCAGTCTTTAAATCCCAAGAGCAGACAGAGTCTGAAGACTCACCCTGCAAGAAGAAAACACGAAAGGAGAGGGAGTACTTCACATGTGAGTACTTAGGGCAACTGTTTTTTCTCCTTGAGAGCAAAAATAAAGTGATAACCTGGAAGGTCTGCAGAAAACTGCCCACATTTTTAGACTGCAAAGATACAGGAAATAACAGAAACATGACTGCATCACTATAGTAATGCTATTTTAAGTTCTTGGGGTATAAATCAAGGAGTGTGATAGGTGGGTCAAATGGTGGTTCCATTTTTTGGTTCCAAGTTTTCTGAGGAATCTCCACACAGCTTTCTAGAGTGATTTCACCAATCTACAGTCCCACTGGTAATGTATGAGTGAACTTTTCCCCCCACATCCTGGTCAACATTTATTATTACTTGTGTTCTTGATAATTGCCATTCTGACTGGAGTGAGATGAAATCTCAGTGTAGTTTTGATTTGCATTTCTCTAATTGCTACTGATGTTGAACATTTTTTCCTATATTTGTTGACAATTTGTATTTCTTCTTCTGTGAAGTGTTTGTTCAGTTCCTTAGCCCATTTACTGATTGGGTTATTTGGGGTTTTTGTGTGTGTTAAGTTTTTTGAGTTCTTTATATATCCTGGAGATTAGTGCTCTATCTAAAGTGCAGGTGGTAAAGATTTTCTTCTATTCTATAGGCTCTCTCTTCACATTCTTGATTGTTTCCTTTGCTGTGAAGTAGCTTTTTAGTTTAATACCATCCCACTTATTGATTCTTTATTTTACTTCCTGCACTTTAGGAGTCTTGTTGAGTAATTCAGTTCCTAAGCTGACATGATGGAGATTTGGGCCTACTTTTTCTTCTTAGAAATAAATGGATAAATGGATTTACAATAGGCAAGGTTAATAAAATTAAATAAAAAGCCAATCTTAGGGAGGAAACAAAATGGAATTTGACTACTGAAGTTCATTATCACTATCAAAATATATATACAACATAACTGGAGTCATGTATTAGTCTGTTTTGTGTTATTACAACACAATACCTGAGGCTGGGTACTTTTTACAGAAAAGATGATTATCTGGCTTACAGTTTTTAGACTGAAAGTCCAAGATGAGGCAGTCCCATCTGTTTGACCTCTGAAAAGCACCTTCTAAATGTACCACAAGACAGCGATGTCATCATAGCAGAAGTATGTGCAAGATGAAGAGGATCCTGGTTTACCCTTTTTTAATTTTATTTATTTATTTATGTGTTATTTGTTTATTGTAGTTATAGATGAATACAATTTCTTTCTTTCTTTATCTTTATCTTTATGTGGTGCTGAGGATCAAACCCAGGGCCTCACACATGCTAGGAAAGCGCTCTACCAATGAACTAACACCAGCTCCCTGGTTCACTCTTTTACAACCAATTATTCTCACAGGAATCAACCCACTCCAAATACCAACATCAATCCTTTCCAATGGCAGTGCTTTCATGACCTAACCACCTGTAGGCCCCACCTCTTAAAGATCTACCACCTCAGTACATTACACTGGGGACAAGCTTCTGCACATGAACTTCTGGGGGACAAACTATATCCAAGCCTTAGTGAGTTACAAATAATTGATTTATATAATAAGGTATTTTTAAATGTTTTTTATCAGTCCATGTAAGTCAAAGTTAACAACAAAACAAACACTAAATATAAGAAAGAGAACCATTCAATATGTCCGATACCACTTTAACAATTATACAGATTCATCTTTTAATAAATATCAAGTAGGCACTATCTTAAGAAAATGGATGAGGCTAAAAAATTAATTTGATATTGTTCTAATTTCAAGAAATTAGTAGGAGAAATTATTCAGGATCTATCTAGATAGAAGAGATAAATGAAACTGCTGGGGATTAGAAAAATCAGAAAAATATTTGAACCAAAAAAGTATAAGTAGGAGAGGAAAGCAGAGGAAAGAGTCAAAGATGACAAGTTGCAATCATAGAGAAAACTCAAGAAGTTGGTACCTACCACAGACAGGCGCAGGACACAGGGAAAGAACAAATTAATAGGGGAACTTAATGTGTTTAATGTTTAGTTTGAGCACAAGTCTGAAAAGATATAGGAAAAAACAAACCCTTGCTCTCTTACACAGTCACTCAACACTTCTGTCACTAGATTGGGGGCGCGGTCCTCATGCACCCAGCAATCAATTCTCCCATGGACACCAGCTGGGTATCTTCTAATTCAATTCAGTTCTGACACTCTGGAGAGAGGATCAAATTCCATAGGTTAAAGGCTTAGTACCACAAGAGAGCCACCACTTGGGACTCCAATGACAAATACCAGGAGGTCAACTATACTTCTGACCAACTGACCATAAATTGGGGCTCCTACTACTCCCTCCTTGGTTTCAGTTAATTTGCTAGAGTGGCTCACAGCATTTAGAGAAACAAGTATGAATGGCAAGATGAAGATATATATCGAAGTTTGGAAAGGTCCCAGGCTTAGAAGTTTCTATTCCCGTGCAGTCAGGACACACTACTCTCCAAAACTTGGAAACATTCACCAACTCAGAAGCTCACCAAACCCCTTGGGTCAGGGATTTTTGTGGAGGCTTCATCATTCAAGTATGATCAATCTTTAACTCTGCTATCAGTCCCTGTCTCCTCTTCAGAAATCTCTAAGCTTATGATCACGATTGGGGCATTTTGTGACCAGACTCCACGAAGAGTCCATCTCATTAGTACAAAAGATGCTCCTATTACTCAGGAAATCCCAGAGCATGTAGAAGCTCTGTTTCAGGAATTAGGATCAAAGACCAAATGTTAGAATGAAAGATTCCCCTGCACCCTTATCTAAAGAGTCCTGTCTTTAGGAGAGGGCAGGGGGCAGAGGCCAAACAAGGGAACAAAAGGTTCTCCTACCACCCAGGCAATTATAAGGATTTTAGGAGCTCTGTGCCAAGGACTGGGGACAGAGACCATATTACATCATTTTACAATAAGGCATTAGTGGGAAATCTACAGAGACTGCGGAACCCCTGAGGTTTAGAGATGCAGAGGGAGGCAGGATCAGAGGAAGGTCATGGAGATGACAGGTAAAACTTGAGAGTTTATTAAATTGTGAGGATGAGGACAGGTTCTTAGGTGAGGTTGGAAGAATTAAGTAGAGAAGGTGGGAAAATAAGGGAACCCCAGTGGCATGAAGTCAGAGGAGATTTTTAGGAAAGGAACAAAGGACAGTATCAAGAGGCTGTGTGGTGTGAGGATGAGGCCTCTAGCTCAGTGGGCCCCTCTGAGGACACTGAGGTTGAAGGAGAGAGCAAGTAATCAGGAATGAAAACACTGGCCCATGGCCCCTGCTTAACAAGGCTAGTAATCCAGGGAGGGAGAGAAGCTTTAAGAACAGCAACAGCTAGAAAAGGTCTTTTTCCCTCACGTTTGGTGCTCTTTCTTTTTCCTTTAAAGAAAGAGTATATCAACATGATGGCTAGCAGTGAGAAAAAGATTAAGCAGATGAGAACATATTAAAGAAACAGAGAGAAGGGGGATAAACAATGAAGCCAACAGGAGGGGCTGGTATGAAACTTCCAAGTGGCAGGGCTGGGAGTATACCTCAGTGGTACAATGTGTGTCCAGCCCCTCAGTTCAATTCCCAATCCTATTTTTAATTTTTATTTTTTGATACCAGAGGCACTTAATCACAGAGCCATAACCCCAGCCCTTTTTTATTTTTTGAGACAGGGTCTCACTAAGTTGCGAAGGGTCTTGCTATATTGCTGAAGTTGGTCTCGAACTTGCAATCCTCCTGCCTCAGCCTCCCAAGTCACTGGAATTATAGGCATCCACTATTACACCCAGCCTTCCGAATGCTATTTTTTTTGAGAGAATTTTAATATTTATTTTTCAGATTTCGGTGGACACAACATCTTTGTTTGTATGTGGTGCTGAGAACCGAACCCGGGCCGCACACATGCCAGGCGAGCACGCCACCGCTTAAGCCACATCCCCAGCCCCCGAATGCTATTTTAAAAGAAGATTATAAATTAAAATCTTAGTCTTGGAGAAGAGGAAGGACAACTCTTTCTAGAATAAAAGAAGGAAGACAGGTCATGTACAGTGGTGCACATTGGTCATTCTAGCTACTCTGGAGGCTGAGGCAGGGGGATCAATAGCTTGAGGCCAGCCTGGGCAACCTAGCAAGAGTGTGTAGTTCAGTGGTAGAGCACTTGGGCAAGGCCATAGATTCAATCTCCTGTACCATAAAAGAAAAGAAAAAAAAGTCAAGAAGGAAAACAGAATCACTAGAAGTCATTTCAATAGGATAGGAAGTACACATAGCCTGACTTTCAGTGAAGTACAAGGCAATATCTACAGTACAAGATAACAAATTTAGAGTTTACACAATGAGGAAAGAATCAGAATGGATACTATGAAAATTAGTATAGAGTAACAATTAGAAAATTTTTTAATTTTTTTTTAGTCATACATGACAGTAGAATGCATTTTGATATATAATTCATACATGGAATGTACATACTTCGCTCATATTGTCTATTCTATTCTGCTGCCCTTCCTATCCTCCCTACTCCTCCCCTCCTCTCCCATCCTTTCTCTCTATCCAATCTAATGAGACACACTCTTAAGAACATTTTTTAATTCCAGGAAGTTCTGAAGAATATGGAAAGGCAACTGTTATCTATGAACTTAACTATTTAATTAATTAACTTAAACTTCCTACTTAAGTAAGTGAAGTAGAAAAAAATAAACAGTAAGTGCTGGAGGTATAAGGTATTTGCCTTGCATGCACAAGACCCTGGGTTTGATTCTTAGCACCAAAGAAAATAAACAAACAAGGGTGAAAGAAATACTGATGTTAAAATTTTTAGAAAACAAAATAAGCAATAAAATACTCTTCATCTTCAATCAAAAGCCTATTAGACTGGGCTGGGGTTGTGGCTCAGTGGTAGAGTGCTTGCCTAGCATGCATGAGGCACTGGGTTGGATACCCAGCACCACATAAAAAAACTAAATAAAGAAAAGTACAAATCACAAATTTTTAAAAAGCCTATTAGACACTTTGCATTTTCTTATCTATCACTTACTCAAAAAATATGTTCATGGTTTCCAGTGCCTTGGGAAGCTGAGGTAGGAGGATTACAAGTTCAAAGCCAGCCTTAGCAATGGTAAAGTGCTAAGCAAATCAGTGAGACCCTGTCTCTAAATACAAAATAGGGCTGGAGATGTGGCTAAGTGGTTGAGTGACCCTGAGTTCAATCCCTGGTACACCCCCCACCAAAAAAAAAAAAAATGTTCATTGTTCATAGTTTTTTAATATCATCTTTTTCTCAGTATGGGGAATTGAACCCAGAGCCTCACACATACTAGGCAAGCACTCTATCTACTGAGCTACATTCTCAGTCCTTTCAGTCCTTTATAAAATCTTATTTTGAAACAGGGTCAAGATCCTCCTGAATCAGCCTCCCAAGTAGCTGGGATTGCAGGCATGCAGTGCCACACTTAGTTAAAATGATTTAAGTGTGGAGAAATTTCCATTTTAAGCCACTCATTCTGTGGCTCCTGTTATGCCAGTTCTAGGAAATTAATACAAGGTCAAACATAAATTACAATACCATATTGAAGGGGTTCATAACATGGTCTGAAATAAATATCCATTCACCTAATAATAATTCACCAGTCTTAATAAATTTTGACATTTGCCTAAATTCACTTCAGGTCTTTTTTTCAAAGGTATAAAATATTTCAAATATAGTTGCAATCCTATATTATCTTTTTTAAAATAAATGTTTATTTTTTAGTTATAGGTGGACACAATATTTTATTTGTATGTGGTTCTGAGGATTGAACCCAGTCCCATAACCCCAGCCCTCCTATATTCTCTTTGCCAGACTCTTTTCTCCTTCTTCCTCCTCAGACACAGGCACTGATAAAAGAAGAGTATATCATGTCCAAATGTTTATGTTTAAATGCCAGTTTATACACAAACAATATGCAGTAACACTTGATGTCCTTAACTTTTTCATCCATAGGAAATGGTTATACATCTATTTTTACTTTTTTTTTTTTACTTACCATATTTTTGTGACTTGTTTACATTGATAGATGCAATTTTAGTTCATTGGTTTTAACAGCTAAAAACAATTTTTAATTTTCCACTAATGCCTATCAGTAGACATGCAGGTTATTCTTCAACTTGTACTCTAATAAATGATGCTACTACCATTAACTTATCTTGCACATATCCCCTACACATAACCTAAAGTTTTCTTAATACTAGTTTTTGAGTACAGTCCTTAAAAAGGAAATACTGGGTGTTCTATCTTTCCAATGCCTATTTCCTTAGGTAAATAACCTTTGTTATAGTATAAGAATATTCCCATAATTAACTAAAGGTTCTAAGTGAAGACAACTTTAAGGTACTTTCCATAGGAAAGGATTACATTCTATATTAGATTGTTTTATTTATTTATTTATTTATTTATTTATTTGGTACTAGGGGTTGAACATTCAGCGACACTTTACCACTGAGCTATCACCCCAGTTCTTTTAATTTTTTTATTTTGACATAGTATAAGCTCCTGAGACTGGCTTCAAACTTGTGAATCCTCCTATGTCGCTAAGATTACAGGCATGCACTACTATACCCAGCTCCTGTTTTATTTTTAAAGTCTTCCTGGAATGTGTAATTAGCAAAGACATTTGGAATAAAAAGCAACATACCTCATTAATGAGAAATTACCTGGGTAATACCTTTAGACGACATAATTGCCTGATTGTAGAATATGCGGCCAAAGTGGTCTCGGTCTGGAAACACATCAGCTTGTCGGGGTAAGTTGGCTCCTCCTGAGTCCACTGAATAAGGAAAATAAGATCAATAAGTGCATCTCCATCAGCAAAATATCTATGCACAGCAGATTTGTATGAATGATAGCATCAGTTCTTTTTTTTTTTTTTTTTCAACAGGGGTATATATTATACCTAAGCATCAGTTCTTAATCACCAAAAAAAACCCTTTCCCTATCTTTCCAAACTGTCCTAGAGTCTTTATCACCAATCTCCCAACACAGCCAAAATGATTTAGTCCTCCCCAAACCCATTAGGCTTTCCTACTGCTGTGCAAAATTCTACACAAATCGTTTAGCATTCTCTCCTTTGAGGACCCAGAAACTCCAGAAACTCTTAACCAGCTGAGCTAAAAAAGTATCTCTCCCTCCTCTAAACCAATATAGAAACCATCTACAGAATTCATGTGATAATTTATCACATATTGCCTTCTGATATTGATTCCATTGCAGACTGAAGTGGTAGATAAGAATGTCAGCCAAGTTCAAAATGGAGCTTGCTGCTTCATAGCTCTGTGATTACAGGCATGTTTCCTGGCCATTCTATGCATCTGATTTCTTACCCATGAAATGAAAACAATAGTAGCTACTAATTATAGTTGTTATCAGGATGACATGAAAATGTATGCAAGGTGTTTGGTTCAGCACTTACTCTGAGTGCACACAGAGAAAAAAAAGTTAGCTAGTCCTATACCATTATTATTGCCTGCAACCATTAAGTCTTACATTGTGATTTAACACATTACATTCTGTCTTCAATTAATTATGAGCTTACTAAAGCCAGAAATCACACAATACTCTGTGTCCCCTATGGTGTCTGGCCCAACACATTCAATTAGCTGGGTCTCATTTGCTACTTTCTTTTTAATATTTTTTAGTTGTTCATAGACCTTTATTTATTTATACGAAATGCTGAGAATCGAACCCAGTGCCTCACACATGGCAGGCAAGTGCACTACCACTGAGCCACAGCCAATCATTTGCTACTTTTTATATGTGCAAAGCAATTCATATTGCAATTCTATCAGGTAAATTAACTTCCCCCCCCCCCCCCGCCAAAAAAAAAAGATACATACATCAGAACCTGTTCAAAGGCCTGCATAAACCAAAACTGTGCTGGAGTTTTATTGAACTAAACCAATATTCAGGAAGTGCCTGTTTTAAACTGAAATACCTTTTAATTTATTTTATTTTATTTATTTATCTATTTTTGTACTAGGGGTTAAACCCAGAGGTGCTTAACCACTGAGCCATATCCATAGCCCTCAGGGATTCACTAAGTTGCTAAGGGCCTCCCTAAGTTTCTGAGGCTGGCCTTGACCTTGCAATCCTCCTGCCTGAACCTCCCAAATCACTGGGATTACAGACTTGCGTCACCACACCTCGCCCCTTTGATTTAAATGTATTTTAATTTCAAATATGATTTTACTTTTGTGGGAAATTAAGTTTATCTTAAATTATATCTGCTCACATTATATAATACTCAAGCATTTAATATAACACCTGGCACTCGAGCTATCCATAAATACCAACCTGCTTTTTTTTTTATTTAAACCCTTTATGATTAACAGAAAAACAATATGTATATGAAAAAAATCCAAACATATAGAGAAAAAACTGGCATGCACTAAAATGTTAGCAGAACTATTCCTCAGTAATATTATCATGGTAGTAGTTCTTATTTACTTTTTCTCCCAGAGTTCTGAGCAAAGAACATGCATTTTCTTGTTAATTATGGTAGAAATACTTCAGTATTTTTAAGTACCCATTGATGGTGTCATATATACAGTCTCGCCTTTTACCAACTAACAGTAGTGTTTTTACAACTCTTGTGACTTGCCCAGGTAGATGCAGGGGAGCCTGTTTTGCAGCGCAATTTCTTGTGCCCGCAGGTGTTTTTTCACAGTCACTGGGTAGTAGGAACCCCCTTTCACAGTGGCATCATTAGCAACAATCATGCACTCTACTCTGAAAGGCAAAAATTTCATTGGAAAGAGAATATAAGATATGTCTTCAAAATCAAAGGCCAATTACAGCTCACTACAAGACACTCTGATGTAACCTTCAACTTCTATGACCACTAATAATTACTGAACAATCTTATGCCAAAAAGTAAGCTTTATTAGGGTTCACATATTCATTTATAAAATATGAGTACTTCTAACAAGTTTACACACTCATACTTGACTTTTAAAATGTCACCAGTCCCTACATAATTAGTAGAAAATTAACAACCTAAAACACATTTTCTTTCTTTCTTTTTTTTTTTTTTTACAGGGATTGAACTCAGGGACACTGAACCACTGAGCCACATCCCCAGCCCTATTTTGTATTTTATTTAGATACAGGGTCTCTGATTTACTTAGTGCCTCACCATTGCTGAGGCTGGCTTTGAACTCGTGATTCTCCTGCCTCAGCTTCCGAGCTGCTAGGATTTACAGGCTCACGCCTATAATCTGTGCCCGGCCTAAAACACATGTTCTAATGGTTCTTCAATGAAAGGGTTCTAACAAGATAATCATAATACCAAGCATAATAATATTAACCCAAGTCTCAAGGGCAAAGAATTCCCTCACAATAAAGCTTCAAATTTTCCTTTTGATAATTTGCAAAAAATGAAAACTGACCCGCCAAGAGTACTAAGATTTGTGTGTGTGTGTTTTCAGAAGTTCCTCAATGTTACAGCCATTTTTTTTTAAAGCCAAAAGAAGTCTAAAATACACTTATCTTGCTTGAAGACACAATGGATGCAAACTTTAAAACAGTACACAAGTGACAAAAATCTGGGGGGCAAGGGAAGATTGACGTGCCTGGCATTGCCACAGAACCTTAAGATCAGAGGTTCGATTGAAATCTGAGACAGCAACAGCATGTATTTTACAAAATTCTACTTTTTAAATATTTAGTGTTGGTTGTTATTTTATGTTCCCTAGAATTCTAAAGAGTAATTCATTGAATCCCTATTGAAAATCAAGAAAAGCAACTGAACATCCAACATATAGTAGGGTTATGCTTTTCCTATTAGTTAGCAGGGCTCCATACAAGATAAACAAGTCTCTTCTCTGAGCACCAGTTTTATTCACTAGATCACATAAAACCTTTTTCTACATTACAAGTAGCATTTTATTTAGAGTGGAATGCAAATTTTTAATAACTTTACCATTAAACATATAAAACTTTCCTCTTTTTTTGGTACTGGGATTGAACCCAGGGGCACTTTACCACTGAGACACCCCAGCTCTTTTCATATTGTATTTAGAAACAGGGTTTCACTGAGTTGCTTAGGGTCTCACTAAGTTGCTGAGGCTGGTTTGAACTCACAATCCTCCTGCCTCAGTCTCCGGAGCCACTGGGATTACAGGCATGTACCACTCCAAACATATAAAACTCTGAAGGAAATTTAAGCTTATGGCAGGTTGCTGAGCCATGACTCCACACTGATAGAAAATGTGTTCACACATCCCAGCTCATGGGTGACACACCCAGAAAAGCTTAAGAAGCTCTGATACTACAAGGAAGCCAGGCTGTGAAGTCAGAAAAAGCTCAACTGGTTCTGCCATTTTCTAGATATGTGATTTTGAACAAGAGACATAGTCCACTTTTGCAAATGTATTAAAAGATCACAGACAGGAGCTGGGTTTGTAGCTCAGTGGTAGAGTGCTTGCCTAGCATGCGCAAGGCCCTGGGTTTGAACCTCAGCACCACATAAAAATAAACAAATGAAATAAAGGTATTATGTACAACTTCAACTAAAAAAAATACTTAAAAAATTAATAATTTTAGATTTTTAAGTACTATGAACATATAATAAAATAAGGCAATGTTGTTTAATTATTATAATAAGATATCACAAAACAAGGTAAAAGATGCAATCAAACATAGGGCTGGGGACATAGCTCAGTGGTAGAACTCTTGCCTCAAATGCATGAGGCCCTGGATTCAGTCCCCAGTACCAGAAAAAAAATAATAAAACTAAAACATAAAAACACCAACCAAAAAAAAAAAAAAACACAAAGATGCAATCAAATATGGTAAATAATATAATAAAACAAGTTAATTGTGGTGGGGGCTATGATAAGATAAAATGGTTGAGGAATAAAAATAACAGCTGCCACCCATATGCACTAGTACTGTCCTAAGGCACATGAGATATCTCATCTTACAGAAACAGGCACAGAGAAATTGGACAACACTAGGCAACTAAAGTGTTATAATAAAAGACTGAGGTGAGAAAAGTAGGGAAGGATCATATCTGACATGGACTTTATAAGCCATGATAAGGCTTATAAAGTCCAGAAAGATGGGATGCTGTACAATTACTCTTTGACTAGTCACTATCTCAGGCAAGCAGTCCTTGAATGAAACTGGCTTATAAATAAATTCCATATAAGTTTCCTCATTAAATGTCTTAGTATCTACTTCAGAAATTATAAAGGAACCTGTGATAATGAGAAATACATACTTTGGTGCTCCCCCACTCCATTCCTGCCACAGAACTCCTAAAACCCTTGCAATTTCTGGGTGCCAGGAACAACTTTTGCTGTTCCTAAGTGCCTTTCAATCACGCCTGAGTTTATGCTAATGTTATGAACTATGATTTGGATGAGAGTTCCCCAAAGGTCCATGTGTTAAAGGCTTGGTCCCTGAGTGGTAGCACTATTGAGAGGTGATGGAGCCTTTGGGAGATAGGACCTTGTGGGAGGTCCTTATGTCACTGAGGGTGTGCCCCAAAGGGTCTTGTGAAACCCCATCCATCCTCTCTCTTCCTGCTCCAATTCAAGATGTGAGCAGTTTGCTCTAGCACATGCTCCCCACCACTGCTATCCATAGCCCTCATCAGAACTGAGCTGATGCAGGTGCCATGCTTTGGAACCTCCAGAAATGTGAACCAAAATAAACCTGTCTTTAATTCATAAATAGCCTCTCTCTGATAATCTCATTGTAGTAACATGAAGCAGACTACTAAAGTTAGCATTTTTAGTGCACATGCATTTGACTACATAAGGTCAGATGTAGAATTTTCCATCTGTGGCATGGAAAATATCATATAAAATTACCTTTGAATTATGTGTATAAGGTGTGGTGTACATGAAACATAAGTGAATCTCACATTTAGACTTGGTTCCCACCCAAAAAATATCTCATTATATATGCAAATATCCCAAAATCTGGAAAAAAAAAATCTGCAATCAGAAACACCTCTCTGTTCCCAAGCATTTCAGAAAGGGAACACTCAATCTTTAATAAAATATAAATACAGTCATGCACCACATAATAATGTCTCAGTTAACAACAGACCACATACACAATGGTGATCCTTTAGGATTACACTGTCTAGCAGCATCATAAAGCCAGAGCTCTATGATGTTCACATAACGCATTTCTCAAATCATACCATAGTTTTTAAGCAACACATGACTGTATACACAAGGGGAACAAAATGGAAGAGCATGTTCTAAGGTATTGACAGTCATTACAAAGAGAGATATGATAAAGGGCAATTATTCTACTTAATTATGTATTTCCATAACATAGGAATTTAGTTTAATTTTGCATTAAAAATGTCTCCATACTGGGTGAATATTAAGCAAAGAGCCATGGGGGAAACTTGGGAGTAAAAATCAAGGAAGAAGCAACAATGGTAAATGGCTATAGCTGCAGGCATGGATCATGGGGAGAAGGTGGAGGAACACACCATAAAGCAACATCTGTGTCAAAGTCAAGTGTGCCAGGCTGAGTCAGACTGAGATCAAAACCATGTTACTCTCTAAGCCTGCATCCTCTGCACAATGGTGAGGACTATGATAGCATCCATGCTCACACAGCTGCCGTGAGGATGAAGACAGGGAATCACTACAATGCCTGGCATAATACCTACGTGGTAAATAGGACCACATTCAGAAACATATACAAATAAATTTAACATTGAGGAATCTAGAGTCCCTGAGCCTACAGTGGTTCTCAACCTTAAGCATCCAAGAACTATTAAGCAACATATGTTGCAGGACTTGTTAAAATGCAGACTGCAGGGCCTCACCCCAAGCATTTCTGAATTAGTACTTCCAGGAAGTACTTCCAGGATGCCACCTGCGGGGACTTCCTCATTACCATATAACAGGAAGTCTGGAGAATCTGCTTTTTTTCTAATAAGTTCCCAAGTGATGCTGATGCTGCCTGGGGACCAAACCTGAAAAACTATTCCTCTAACAAAATGGTTATCACCCCAGGTGAGCAAGAGATTGCCTAGGGAGCCTTTGAAACTACACGCCAATCCCACACATAGGAATGCTGATTCAGTGGGAGGTCTGAATTGGATCTCAGGAACTTTTGGGGGTTTTTTCCCTTCAATTTTTGTTTCTAAAGCTCCACAAATGAATCTAGTGCAGGTCTGAGTAGGATTATCAGGTCCTAAATTATATAAATAGCACAAAGCTTGCATGCTAATATGCAAAGTGAGTGCTGGATGCCTGCATCTCATCAAAGTCCTCTTCTTCCTGGCTACCATTATTATTATTGTTGTTGTTGTTGTTGTTGTTATTACCACCAGGGATTGAACCCAGGGGCGCTCAACAATTGAACCTCATCCACATCCCTTATTATTTTTAACTTTGAGACAGGATCTTGTTAAGTTGCTTAGGGCCTTGTTAAGTTGCTAAGGCTGGCTTTGAACTCCTCCTGCCTCAGCCTCCCAAGATGCTGGGATTACAGGTATGTGCCACCGTGCCCAGCTGACCCTCATTACTAAGCTTTAGGTAGAATACTCACCCTGATACTCTTCCAATGCCTGTAATGATGCCACCTGTGGGGACTTCCTCATTACCATATAACTGGTAACCTGCAAACTGGGATAATTCCAGAAACGGAGACCTGAAAGGAAAAAGAACATTTTTGAATTAGTGTCTATATATATATAAACATATGTGTGTGTGTGTATGTAGTTATACATTTTTAAGAAAAGGAAAACTATTTTTTCAAATATGCATATTATACATAAAATCTATAAAAAGAGTTGGGCACAGTGAAACATGACTATAATTCCAGCTACTTCAAAGGCTAAAGCAGGAGGATCACAGTTCAAGGCCAGCCTGGGCAAATTAATTAGACTCTGTCTAAAAAATAAAAAGGGCTCAGAAAGTACCTTAGTGGTAGAATACCCCTGGGTTCAATCCCCAGTACCATAGGGAAAAAAAAATTCTACAATAGCTCCCCATTTCTCTTAAAGTAAGAACCAAAACCTTTACAATGGCCTACAAGGCCCTCTTAACTCCAACCCCATTTCCTATTAGTCTCCCCTTCATTCCCTCAATGCCAAACACAATGATCTCCTGGACATCAGCATACCTAGCATACATCCCACCTCTGGGCCTTTGCCCTGCTTGTTTTCTCTGCCTGCAACATTTGTCCCAGCTATTTATAGGGCTATCTCTTGTCCCTCCTTTAAATCTTTGCTCAAATGTCAACTTCTCAAAGAGGTCTACCCTAACCATCCCACTTAAAACTACAACTTGTCCATCATAGTCTCTCTCTTACTCTGGTCTATCTTTTCTTTTCCCCACAATACTTGTTACCTTCTAGCATAATGTATAACTTAAAACATTTATTATTTATCTTCTGTCTCCCTCTGCCATAATATAAACTCCGGTAGGGCAAAACTCTTCATTTGTCTTGTTCATTGACGTATTATTAACGTCTAAAACAGTGCCTGACACAGACTCCCAATAAACCTTTGCTGTTTGAATTTTATAAGAATGAAAATTCAATCCCGCTGTATCATTGATCTTAGCACAGTTGCTAATGCCAACAATCATCTAATTATTTTCTGTGTAACCTGGAGAATAAAAATAAATTCCTCTGTTAAAAAAAAAAAAAAAAAAGAAAGAAAGAAAATTCAAGCCAGGCATGGTGGCACATGCCTGTAATCTCAGCGGCTTGGGAAGCTGAGGCAGGAGGATCGTGATTTCAAAGTCAGCCTCAGCAACTTGGTGAGGCCTTAAGCAACTCAGTGACTAAGTTTCCCTGAATTTAATCCCAGATACCAAAGCAAAAAAAAAAAAAATTCAAAATCACTTATTTATAACACCGTCTAATAAAGTACCACAGAACAGAGAACACTGTGTCAGCATTGGGTAGGTACCAACCCTGGGTCTATAAGCGTGTCGACTCTTTCTCTGGGTAACAGTTTTCCTCTTGCTGTGTGCAGTGCTCGGGCTTTCTCACTACCTCCTAGAATAAAAACATGATTAAATAGATCAGACCTATATAAGATCTCTAAATCAAATTAATGCCAGGAAAACATATAATGCTCAAGACAAAGCAAGGCACTCTTATTTGTTTTTTTTAATATTTATTTTTTAGTTGTAGTTGGACACAATACCTTTATTTTATTTACTTATTTTTATGTGGTGCTGAGGATTGAACCCAACGTGCTAGGCGAGCGCTCTACCACTGAGCCACAACCCCAGCCCCCAGCCCCAAAGCAAGGCACTTTTAAAAAGTTCAATATATCTTGTGAGAAACAGCTAATTTTTCAGTTCAGTTACTCAACTTGCCAGCTACCAATTTTCTGAAGTAATTAAAGAAATAGGATTTTGTTTTGTTTTGTTTTCAAATCAATCTCTCTCTGATCCTAGAGTATATCTTTTACATGTTCTGAATTCACTAGTAATTATAAAAAGTTACTCAGTATTTTCTTTGCAACTCATTCATTGCAAAAACTGCCTCACTGCCACTCTGTTAAATATTTACCACATGTATCTAGCATTATACTAAGTCCTAGATAAAATATGAAAATTCCTGTCTTCGTTTGGATGAGGTAAAAGCATCATTGAGAAATTACTAGCCCAAAAGGCAAGTGAGGACTTATGTAAAAGTGACATTAGTGACCCACAACACTTTAAGTCTGCAAATGGGAGAACTGAACACCTTTACAGCAATTAGAAAATCCCCTTTTGTTAGTCTCTTGACTCAGAAATGGTCTTTGGTATTTCACAACATTACTTACATCTTAATAGACAAAATCACAGTAATTAAAGAGATGCTAGGGTAACCTGACCAGACTACTTGAAGCCAAAGGGCCCCAACCTCACGTACCCCTCCTGGGCTGAGGCCTTAGTGTCTTGGGAGTATCTATGACCCACTCTCTATGAACCAAAGTATCAAGTAGTACCTTAAAATGTTCATTTTCTTTATTTAACATTTATTTTTTAGGTGTAGATGAACACAATGCCTTTATTTTATTTACTTATTTTTATGTGGTGCTGAGGATGGAACCCAGGGCCCCGCCTGTGCTAGGCAAGCGCTCTACCGCTGAGCCACAACCCCAGTCCCTTAAAATGTTCGTTTTCATTGCTGCCCCCAAAATGGTCTCAATATAGTCTCTGTATAATGCAAAACTCAACTATTTAAGAAAGCCATTTCTTTGTTTACTTGGGTAAGAAAATAAGTTTCTATCTATTTCAAACAGGCTTCCAAATACAACCTTTTTTCCAAACAAGGACTCTTTGCTGTACCTAAAAGGATTTTTTTTTCCTGAAGAGGTACATGGCATATTTTTAAGACCAAATCTGTCTTCAGTTTACCAAGAAAATTACATCATACATCTAATCTTCTTTTAAAATGAAATAATCCTGGGAAGGAAAGACTTAGTGCCGTCCCCAACCAGCAAGGGCAGCTAAACTAAGGGTCACTTGAGTGAATTTCCTAAGGTATCAAATAAAACACAGACACACAATTTACCTTTAATTCAAGCCCCGGGACCACTCCTCTGCCTTGGCCTCAAGCTCCCCAAATGGGAGATAGAGGAATGTAATGAGAGGCTGGTGGGAGACAGCAAGCTCCTTTGGGAGTGGACTTTTATTGGGGGACTCTGATTCTTTAGAAATTTCCATTCAATAGAGATCAAGAGGGGCAAGGTTACAAGGACAGGTAAGGTAACTCGACCCCTAGGGATGTAGGAAGGCATGCCCAGCATGAAGACACATTTGGTGACATTTTTACGACTTTCAAGATGGGGGGGGCATTGTCTACAGAATCACTTTGATGTGGCTAGATCATGGGAAGTGACCGACAGAGCCTCACCAATCAGGAAAGGAAAATGCTGGTCACATAATGTGGCGTCCTCCCACAACTTAGTTACAAAATATTGTGATTAAGTCAAATGGCTTTTCTCTTTTCTCCCAAGCACTGGTCAAGACCTTAAGGGATCATATTTAGGGGTCAGGGAGAAAGGGACAAAAGGGTCTCAAGACACTGAGGCCTCAGCCACAGGATGGGTACATGAAGTTGGAGCACTTGGGCCTTCCAAAAGGCAAAGGGGGGAAAAAAAAAGAAAGAAAAGGCAGAGGAAATTCTGCAGAATATGGACACATTTAATATCTTGATTGTAGTTATGGTTCCCTGAGTAAACATACATGTCAAAATGGCTTTAAATTGCATACTCTAATGTAGTACTGTAGGTCAATTCTACTTCAATGAAGTGTTTAAAAATAAATATTTAAAGAAAAACAAATTCAGACACTGCAAGGAAACCAGGATAGGGTGAGAAGCAGTGACATAAGAGCCCTTTCAGGGCCTAGCAAGAGAGGGAATGGAAGGCAGATTTGGGTGACAAAAAGGTGCTAAGATATGCTTTAAAAAAAAAAAGTACTTAAGCCAATATCATTTTCTTAATTCTGCCTAGAATTTGACCTTTTAATTTGGAGCAGCTGGTGAATTTTGATTTCATTAGGAAGAACCAAATCTTGGGTTAATCTTGATACAAACTTACAGAGCACAGAATGAAGCCCCTCTGCATTTTAACAAGCATAGTAAACTGGGTTTGGTGGCACACACTATAATCCCAGCAGCTTGGGAGGCTGAAGCTGGAGGATCACAAGTTTGAGGCCAGCCTCAGCAACTCAGCAAGAACCTGTCTCAAAATAAAAAATATAAAAGGGGGTGGGGATGTGGCCAGGTTCAATTCCCAGTGACAAAATTAATTAATTAAAATAAACAGGCATAGTATATTTGGACCACCGGACTTCACAACACAGGACCTCAGTTTTCCAAAGATTCTTTTTTAAACATTTTGTGTAAATTATCTCCATTCCCATAGACTTGGTGCCAGAAAACATGCTTTCATTAACCTCTCATATAGATCAAACTCCCACTGCATGTAATTTACTGTTTTGCATTGATTCTCAGATAGATAATCTGCTCGCATTTTAACATCCCTGAGATCAGAAAGCATTTTACAATTTACAGCATCTTTCTATTGCTGTCTGACAAGGGGCAGTCATGACCTAGCTGTCTGCCTTTGCATGCACTAATGTCTAACTGTTGTCACTTTAACTGTACTACACACACTGCTGGAACTCCACGAGTGGAATTTAACTTCCATTTTTAAACATCTTCAAAAAATTATGCAAGTCTTATCCTAAGATCATTAAAGGCCCCCTCTCCACTTCAACCATTAAGACCATTTGTGTTTTTCTACAGTCATAAAGTTATGAGCCAGTGTAAAAACAAAGCACTTCTGATTTTATCAAAACACTTACTTCAATTAACTTGAATTAAGAAAAACGCTTAGTTCTGGCTATTCTGAATAACACCACAGGGGTAATCCTTTTCCCACCTACAGAAATGACTAAGTTACTCTTCAAGAGTCCTACACATTCCAACAAGGATGAAGGGGGAGATCAAAGAAGAGCCCTGAGAAACCTGAAACAAAGGCAGAGGTGAGAAAACAATAATGAACAAAAAAGAGGGCAAGAGTCAGCTATTTTGTCAACTTTATCTATCACAAGTTCTCTCTATTGAAAAACGTCAAGTGTTATTTATGAAACAACCTGAAACACCTGCTCCTTTATCCTGCCTGAAAACTATTTAGGAAATTGCATGAATTAAAAAATCAGGATGACTACAGAAACAGGAGGGAAAGGAAAATGAGCAACATTCCCTAACTCTCGATCAATACCATCATTGCTAAACTAGCCTACGACCATTCACAGAACAAAATTAGAGAAGAAAATGCCCAGAGCAAGGTGCATGAAATCCCTTTAAACAACAAAACATACAAACACATACACACACGTTTTTCTGTTTAGGTTATTTTGAAACTGCCCAGAGGTCTATCAAAAACGTATGTTTGGGCTGGGGTTATAACTCAGTGGATAGAGCACTCACCTCGCACGTGTAAGGCACTGGGTTTGATCCTCAGCACCACATAAAAATAAAATAAAGTACTGTATCCACCTACTATAAAATTTTTTTTTAAATGTATGTTTAAGGTGTGCATGATGGTGCACGCCTGAAATCCCAGCAGCTCAGGAGGCTGAGGCAGGAGATCAGCAAAAAGTGAGGTGCTAAGGCAACTCTGTGTCTCTAAAAAATACAGGGCTGGAGATGTGGCTTATGGTGGAGTGCCCCTGAAATCAATCCCTGATACACACCTCCCCTCAAAAAAAATGTATGTTTAGAAATACACTGAAGCCAGGCACAGTGGTGCATGCCTGTAATTGCAGCGGGTGGGAGGCTGAGGCAGGAGTATCATGAGTTCAAAGCCAGCCTCAGAAACTTAGCAAGGACCTAAGCAATTTATCAAGACCCTGTCTCAAAACTTTAAAAGCAAAAAATTTAAAAAGGGGTCAGGGTGTGGCTCAGTGGTTAAGTGCCCCTGGGTTCAATCTCTGGTACTGCCCCCTCTCCCCCAAAAAAGTATGTTTAGAGCAGGGGATGTAGCACAGTGGCAGAGTAGTCCCCTAGCATACCTAGGCTCTGGGCTCAAATCCCAGTACCGTTAAAAAAAAAAAAAAAAAAAAAAAGGTTTGGAAGGATTATTTATGGTTGAATAGAGGCATCTTTTCAATGCCTCTTTTCAAGTTTCTATGAGCATATATTATTTTAAAATGTGTGCACGTATGACAAATATCCATCTGAATAGTTCAATTCTAGGTAAAACTGTGAAGTCCTAAGTCATCCTTTCTCCTGTCTCCCTATGTCACCTCCCCAGAGGGTCCTGCTCAGCCTTCAGGCAACCAGCCTTCACCTAGGCACATCAGAACCCATAGTCCTCAGCAGGAAATAAATGATGTCTGACCCCTCCCTGATTCAACCTACCGATCTTAATGTTCCAGGGCAATACTCATTCATCAAATCAAACTGGATAATAGTTGGAACTATGGAATAACCACTCCCAACAAAACATGTAGAGTTTTGGCTTTTTTCCTGGAAACAAAGCCTTAATCTAAATGGCTTCAAGAGTATAAATTCCACTATGAATCAGCCTCCTTATATCAAAGAAAACATTCGGCATTTGGTTTTTTGGGACTGGCTAATTTCACTTAGCATTATCTTCTCTAACTCCATCCATTTACCTGCAAATGCTGATTTTATTCTCTTTTATTGCTGAGTAATATTCCATTGTGTATATATGCTACATTTTTAATCCATTCATCTATTGAAGGGATAGGGAGCAGAAGCACGAGAGGAATAGACAAACTCTAGATAGGGCAGAGGAGTTGGAGGGAAAGGGAAGGGGCCTGGGGTAATTAATGATGGTGGAATGTGATGATCATTACTATCCAAAGTACATGTATGAAGACACAAATTGGTGTGAACATGCTATGTATACAACCAGAGATATGAAAAATTGTGCTCTAAATATGTAATAAGAATCATAATGCATTCTACTGTCACATATAAATTTTAAAAATTTACATAAAAGTATGAATTCCAGTCATCCTTCAGAAAAGCATACATAAAATATAGGATATTTTGCCCCTCAAATCATACCCCAAATGACAAAATCTGTATCATTCTTTAATACCATTTTCCCCACACTAGGGCAGGGATTCAAGAGCTACCTGATCCATAAGAATGACAAATGTCAGCTACCCCATTTTGTAAGTAACCCTCCATTTATTTGCACACACCTAGATAGGATAGCCTAGGCCAGTATAACTGAAAATCACTGCTTCTGCCTGTTTTTCTTTCTCCCTTTTCCTGAAAGCAGTACTACCACCACCATGAGGTTCCAGGAGTTACCTGCCCAGTCTCCTAAAGCCCTACATGACATAGGTCCTGATGGCATAGTTACAAATTCCCCTGACACAGTGATTGGGCCACAGGGTAAACATGTGACCCAAAGTGGGCCAATCAGAACTTCCCAAACTGGTGATGAAAGGATAGCTATCACCTCCTCAGTCTGAACTATATGGATGTAATCCTACCAGCAACCTAGCTCCCCACCTCATGGAGAAGCCTGGAGAGATAGGATCCACACCATACACAGATTTTGAGATAAGAAGTGGTAAAGTCTTGGAGATTCTGGAGCCCTGATCCAGTCAATACTGCCTTCCCATTGGGTACAAGAAACAATAAATGGTGCTTTCCACCTTAAACACTTTTGATTTGGATTTCTGTGACTTGAAATAAAAAATACTGGACACAGGTCATTTTTAATATTCTTTTTTAAAAAACTGTGCTCTGCAACTTAGCAAGACCCTAAGCACTTAGCAAGGCCCTGTCTCAAAATTAAAAATAATAGCTGGAGATATAGTTCAGTGGTTAAGTGAATCTGGGTTAAATCTCCAGTACCAAAAAAAAAAAAAAAAAAAAAAAAAAAATGTGTGTGTATAATAAAGGACAAAAACACTGAGTTTATTTCTTCCATAATGTACAAAACAAATGAATAACCAAATTCAGATGGTCTCTCTATTCACCCACCATTAATCAATTACCTTGCATCCATAAAATCCTCAGAGAAAAAAATATAAATATTATTATTTTCATTTCCCTATTTCTATAGGGGGAGTCTGTCCTCTAAATTTGGTAAATCATACCTAAGAATACAACAGTACTCGTAAGTCAAAAGTAAAACGGTTCTCTATCTGTAAAGATACTGGGGAAAATTTTTTTAATGAAGACTATAAAAATAATATAGCAGCTCCTAAATTTGGCACCGGTCATATATTAAGAATTTATTTTGAGCTGGATGCGGTGGGTGGCACACACCAGTAGCTCAGGAGGCTGAGGCACAGGATCTTGAGTTCAAAGCCAGCCTCATAGCAACTTAGCAAGGCCCTAAGCAACTCAGTGAGATCCTGTCTCTAAACAAAAATATAAAAAAGGGCTAGGATGTAGCTCAGTGGTTAAGCCCCCAGGGTTCATCCCCAGTACAAAAAAAAAAAAAGAGAGAGAGAGAGATAATTTATTTTGAAAATCTCCTGTAGTTTTAAGTTACATGGCTTTCTAAACTAAAAATGTCATATAGACCCATAAGAGTACAACAGAATCATCAATCATCATACGTGTAGTATGTTCCTCTCCATGATGCAATTACTTCCAAGCAAAAGAATTCCTTTTATGTAAAATTAAGAAACAGAGGAGCTAGGGTTGTGGCTCAGTGATAGCGTGCTTGCCTAGCATGCGTGAGGCACTGGGTTCAATTCTCAGTACCACATACAAATAAATAAAATAAATAAAATAAAGGTTCACCAACAACTAAAAAAAAAAAAAAAAATATATATATATATATATATATTTTTTTTTTTTTTTTTTTAGAAAGAAACAGGGATGTGAGCCAAGTCTGGTGGAACCCATCTGTAATCCCAACAACTCAGGAGGCTGAGGGAGGAAGATCACAAGTTCAAAACCAGTCTCAACAACTTAGCAAGACCATGTCTCAAAAAAAAAAAAAAAAAAAAAAGGCTGGATGTGGCTCACTGGTTAAGTGCCCCTGGATTCAATCCCTGGTACCAAAATAAATAAATAAAGTATATGGGAGGATGTGTTAGGTTAGGTGCAAATACTATACCATTTTATAAAAGGGATTCAAGCAGCCACAGATTTTTGGTATCTTCTGGGGTTCTGGAACCAAACTCCTACAGATACCAAAGGTTGACTATTTACAGGAAAAAATAAAACATCTGAATACCAAAAACAAAATGCATAATTTTAAGAGTCAAAGGCTTAATGCTACTAGTTTTTCCTAAAAGCAATAGTGTAAAAGGACATCTTAATTTAAAGCATAAACTGAAGAGTAAGTGCTGTTTACCTAGTCTTATATACTGTGCTCGTTCATGGAGTTGATCCACTAGTGCTTTCATCTGCTCATAGTTCTCCTAAAAGAGAAACAGAGGAGGAGGGCAGGAACATTAGAAAACAGCTGTTTACCAAAATAAGGGTTAACACATCAACCTGTCCCACCTCTGTGTGAACTCCACTAGGGGCCACCCACCCCCGCAATTTGGTCTCCACTTGAGTCATCCCATGGAAAAGATTAATTGCTGCCCATTTCTGTTCAGCTCTTCTTCGTGGCCACCACCCTGCAGGGCCATCTCTCTAAACCTTCTCTTCTGAAGCCTAACTCATCTTTCTCAATTCTAACCCTACTGATGGTTACTCCTACTCATTTGAATGTCTTTCTTCCTTAAATATCTACTAAAATTAACTGATTTTTGTTTTTCTGTTTTTAAGAAATATAAAGGAACATAAGCTTCCTCCCTTCCCCATCCAACTGGGTACTGAACCCAGGGGCTCTCTACTACTGAACTATATCCTCGGCCTCTTTTTTTGAGACCTTGTTTCACTAAATTGCCTAGGCTGGCCTTGAATTTGTGATCCCATGTCAGTCTCCCAAGTTGCTAGGATTATAGGCATGTACCACAGCCAGCACCCAGTTTATTTCCTGTTTTCAGGGGCTGTGAGAGTTCCTGAGGTCATAGTTTCTTCTACAATCTCTTGTATTGCAAAATCCAGTAAATAAAAAGAGCAAAGCAGCATGAAGTTAGGGAAAAGACCCTGTGCCTGGATAGGAAGGTCCCAGATCCTGACCTCTGTGAGCCTAGTGCACTACTTCCCATCTAATGCCACCTAGCCCCACATCGTAGGGAAAAGAGCCTGCTGGAAATCCAGCTCAAAGAGATGCCTATAACAATGTTCCCCTCTCTTGACTCTACCATGAATTTACCAGGGAACTTTAAAAAAAATAATAATAATGATTCCTGGTCCTATCTTCAGTCTGAGGTCCCTGGCTGCAGGTGTGGCCTAGGCAATAGGAACTTTAAAAGCTCCTCAGGTGATTCTAACCTATGACAAAGAGAAACAGGGGCCTAAAATCTCCACATCTGAGGGCCCACTCGGGGCAAACAGAACCTACCAAAGATGAGGAGGTGGTAAGAGACAAAGATGCCTTCTTTCTGCAGGAACTTTTCCAGATTGCAATGGTTATTTGTTGATACCAACAAAAGGCAGGGGAAGTCAAGAACTCCTATTATTATTACACCCAGGAGATGAGATCACTTTTCACATATAGCAAACACAGAAACTCAGTTTATGAACTGCCTCTGAAATAAAGCTCCAGTGCCAGGACATGTCTGTTCAGTGAGTCACCAAGAGGTGGCATTATAGCAGTGTGAATGTCATTTGATTTGCATGAAAAAACTAGGAGCTGTTTTTCAGAACCTCTGAAACAAGTCTCCTAGGTAGAAACTATTCCTTGTAAGCAAGGGCTGTGTCCTTAACGTGGACAACTGAGAGTGCCCTAACAGAAGGACAAGACAGTGTTTAAGGATTTCCTCATGTAGCATAAACCAAAGTGGCAGAGAAGGGCTCTGTGAAACAGCAGCCACTTCCATGTCTGTCGTTCACCAAGTGACCTCTTTGGGGCTTTCGGCCTCACCCTGGGCTATAGCCACCTTGCCATGGTTCAAGAACAGGTACGGACTCTGACCTATTCTGCTTGATATAATGTTTCTAAGTAGAAAGGAAAGTAGATTCTTTTTCACTGCCTAGGAAACTAATATTCTTTGGGTTTGTTTTGTGCTTAAAGGTCCTCCTCTTGTCATTCATTGCTACACTGATTCCAGTATTAAAAACCCAACTAGTTAAGTGTCTAAATGTTTGGGGCTGAGGATGCAGCTCAATGGTAGAGTGCACTAAAAAGAAAAAGGGGAAATTATATTAAATATATATATATATATATATATATATATCATATCTAAGTGTTTCCAAAACCTTGAATCTTAAGGATCCTAAACTAAAAGTGTGGATTGGGTGGAGGGGGGACGGCCATGACTATATTTGCTCCAGTTCAGTCCTGCTTGCTCAACAATTCAACGATACTAGGAAAGGACTAAACAGTGTTGCATTAGGGCAAATTACAGAATCAAGGGCATCACCAACAGTTTCAGCTCCCCTGGGATTTGTTGTTATTGTCATGAACTTTCTTTATGGAAATCTTCAGAAATATATAAAAGTAAAACAACTAGTATAATGAACCAAATGTACCCAAATGTACTTCAATGATTATCCCAATATGGCCAAAGTTGTTTTCTTCATGCCCCACCCTGAAATATTTTGAAGAAAATTCTAGACATAACACTTCATTTATAAGCATTTCTGTATCTCCAAAAGATAAGGACCATCATCACATATCAATCTATTAGTATCATCAAATATCCAATCAGTGAAGACATTTCCCAACTGTCAGATTTGGTTTTTTTATAGTTTATTTAAATAAGATTCTACCTGGTAAGCTCTATACAGTCATAATTAGCCAATGTGTTTCTTGAGTCTTTTCTAACAGAAGTTCTCCCATCTCTTTTTTCCTAAAATGTTCTGTTGTCCTACCGGTGTTTCCCACAGTTCTAAATACATCCCCATAGTGTCCTTTAACAAGTTCTTCCTCTATAGACCCTGAAGCTGATGAGATTCTGGAATATCTTCAGTTTTTTCATTTTTACCCCATCCTATCAAGATAAAGCTGACCTTCCTCCACCTGTATTCTACCTCCTGGTCTCCTGCCATATTTGCACACCACAAGCACCAAAGTTAAGAGCTGATTTAAAAAAAAAAAAAAAAACAGCTTGTATACATACAGAGAAACCAAGGGACCCTTTGAGAGTATCCAAGGTCCAAGGTCCAATCACTGCAGCCAACAATACCCCAGTAAGAAAAGCATCCATCAAAACTACAGCTAGTTACACAAGGGATTTTTTTTTCTTTTTTGGTATAGAGATTGAACCCAGGGGTGCTTAACACCTAAACCACATTCCCAGACCTTTTTTTGTATTTTATTTAGATATAGGGTCTCACTAAATTAGCTGAGGTTGGCTTTGAACTTGCGATCCTCCTGTCTCAGCCTCCCAAACTGCTGGGATTATAGGTGTTTGCCACCATGCCTAGCTATACACAGGATCTTTACCTAGCTAAGACAACCTCACAGTTAAGAAATAAGGAGGACAGTCACTTACTGCCAAGGTTTGCTGAAGTGCACAGTGGTGGAAGTGAGAGTGGGCAGAACACACTACTGCTCTAATGTAAAGGAAGTACAGTACAGACAACTGGGACTGAGGCCAGGCTAAACAGAACTTCCATATGGCATCTCTCACTTTTGGCATGACTTTATCTTTTCTCTTCCTCCCCCCACTTTTTTCTTTTTTGGTTCCAGAAACTGAACCCAGAAGTGCTTAACCACTGAGCCACATCCCCAACCCTTTTTATTTTTTGAGAAAGGATCTCACTAAGTTACGTAAGGCCTCACTAAGTTGCTGAAGCTGGCTTTGAACTTGCAATCCGCCTACCTCCGTCTCCTGAGTTGCTGGAATTATAGGCATACACCTCTGCACCTGGCTTTTGGTCCCCCTTTTATAGGTGTGCTTGCTTCAAAGTTTATTGCAAGTGGCTGGAGGTCCCAAGAGATAAGGGTATAACTAAGAGATCTTTTAACATACAATATATCTAAAGGATACACATCCACTCTCTCCATGCTTATTATGTGAGACAGAAATTATTGGCTGTTCATCCATATCCATTCCTCCCATTGTCCTCAATGATTAAATCCAAAAATTTTTTTGGTGGGGGGGGGTTACTGGGGATTGAACCAGGGGCACTTAACCACCAGCCACATCCCCAGTCCTTTTTATTTTTTATTTTGAAATAGGGCCTCACTAAATTGCATAGGGCCTTGCTAAATTTCTGAGTCTGTCTTTGAACTTGTGATCTTCCTGCCTCAGCCTCCAAGGTCACTATGATTACAGCAGGTAAGCACCCCTGAGGCCAGCTTAAATCCCAATTTTATTCAAGGTGGCAATATGTCCAACTGTTAAAAGTAACATATTCCAGCCTTCTTCTGTAGATAGGCATGGCCATTCACTCTAACCAATAAAGTATAGGCAGAAGTTATTAGGTATGACTTTAAATATAGTTCCTTAAGAAAGGAAAAGCAGAGGTTGAGGATGTAGAGTGCTTTGTCTACCATGTGCAAGGCCCTGGCTTCTATCCCCAGTACCACAGCAGTGAAAAATGACAGAGGGGAGAGGGGCTGGGAAGAAAACAAGCAGATGAGGTTGCTCCCTTGCATACTCATTCTTTCCCCTACTTTGGAACTCAGGTATAACAGTTTGAGCAGATATCATGGGCCATAAGATAGACTGCAGTACTTGTTTAAAATTCTTCCTGAAAGGGTAAAGTTTCTAAGCTGGAAAGCTTGACTTAAAATGTAAAAGATTAGGTATTATTGAATTCCTCTGTTACACCCAGATTCCTGAGATAGTTAAGACAACGCCCTACTGGCCATTCAGCCTAGGGCCCTGTGCAGTTTGTCACAGGGCCCGAACCAATCAGTTTGAATGTGTACCCAGTTTAGAAGTGACCAATCACCCCTGCCCAGCCTGTTCCCGCCAATGAATGGACTAATCACGTCTCAGAATTGTTGTTCAATTTTCCCGCGCCTCATGATGATTTGTTCTGATGTATGCAAAGCCCCCCACCCTCTCCAAAAAGTGTACTTAAGCTCTGCTTGACCTCTGCTCTGGGCTCTGGGCTGCTCTCCCTTCTTGAGTGAGCACGGAGCCCCAGCGCGCTGGAACGGATCCCTAATAAATCCCCCTTGCCATTGCATGGAGCTAGTCTTGTGTGGTCTCTCCTTCTCCGACGCTTCGCCGGACCCTTACATTCCTTCCTGGGCTGGGGTTGTAGTTCTGTGGTACAGCACTTGCCTGGCATGTGTGAGGCACTGGGTTCGACCCCCACATTAACTAATTAATTAACTAATTAATTAATTAAGGTACTGTGTCCATCTATAATTAAAAAATATATTTTTAAAAATTCTTCCTTCCTTCCATCTTTCCATGGTTTACTCTGAGAAAACCAGGCCTCCCCACCCCAGTCTCTGAATGTGCCAGTAGAATGTGGACAAAGTCACTGCACAATTCCAAACAGGGTTTCAGAGGGAACACGTTTCCAACCTCTCCTCATGTGGCCTTGACCCCCACGAGAAGACTCGAATATCCTCCATGAGGAGAAGAGCATCCCCCACAGTCCCCTTGATCTGGTTCCTAGAATAAGAAGCAAATAAAGCAGAACTGTCATGTTCTCAAGTAGAACTGCCACTACCAACTCAAAGATCCAGGAGCAAAAGACAAATGTTTCTTCTTTTAGACCTCGAGATCCTGGGATTGCTTGGGACATATTACTGAGGCAAAAGTTGGCTAATACAGACCATAAGATGACCTTGAATTGGGCTGGGGATGTGGCTCCAGCAGTAGCACGCTCGCCTGGCATGCGTGCGGCCCGGGTTTGATCTTCAGCACCACATACAAAACAAAGATGTTGTGTCCGCCGAAAAATAAAAAATAAATATTTTTAAAAAAAATTCTCTCTCTCCCTCTCCCTCTCTCTCTCTTAAAAAAAAAAAAATGACCTTGAATAGAGAAAGAAGAGTGCTAGGAGCCACAAGCAAATAAGTGAAAAATCCATGGCACTTTCAGTTGTAAGGTGACGCCAGCTAGCCATTGAGATGATATGATTGTTAAGATTTACATTCATATGGAAATTGGACTCCTGCTGTTCACCTTGGCCTGCTACGGGACTCCTGGAGAGTTCCCATTGGTTGGGGAAGGATAGTAGGAGGGAATTCCGGGGGAGGTCCGCGCCCCCCCCTTCCGGTAGACGGCGCGGGGGTGAACTGGTTTTTGGCTTGCCGGCGCTTAGGGAGGATTGGCGGCTTTTTCAAAAATAAAGTTTTGTTCCTGCTTGAGTGGCTCGTGATTCTGTGCCCAGCCAGACTGAGGCAGAAGAGCAGCAACAGTTATCCCCCCCCACCCCCGCCCCAGTACTTGGGATTGAACTCTAGGAGGCTCCACCACCAACGTATATCCCCAAACCTTTTTATTTTTTACTTTTAGGCAGGGTCTAGGTAAATTGCCAAGGCTGGCCTTTAATTTGTAATCTTCCTGCCTCAGCCTCCCAAGTGTCTGGGTTTACAGGCATATACCACCACACCTGGCTAATATTTTTTTAAGGTATATAAACCATTTATAACAGACAAGGCTACACACTTATTTCTCCTTGGACACATCCCACAGTTGAATGGGCCCTGGCGGTCAGTGATCTTTGTGTGCTAATCTTGAACATGAAGACCCCAGAAGTGGCATAGCCCCCTATGAGCCAGGATATTTTTCAGTTACTCCAGGTCTTTACAGAGCTTGTTGTTCAGACCTCTGACCTGGCTGTGTTTTACACCCTTTACCCTTTGGTCTATCCAAGAACCAGTCTGGAGTCTTCACTGGTGTGGATTCTGCACAACCGTGATTACACATTCCATCTTACTTGTGGTGAGATCTATGGCTCCATTGGGAGGTCAGTGTCTGTTTTCTCAGCAGCACAGGACAATGCTCAACACATTCCCTGAACAGCTAAGAGAGCCAAGGCTATCTTCCACCACTCACTGATGCTGGTGTTGCATACTTACAAACATGCTGGAACCTCTCAGACACCACTAGGGACAAGGCAGGGGCACCAGTGGCAGCGTGCACGCCTGCTGTGGAGGAAAAGTTAATGTTTCTTTACATTTTAGGCATTATTCTAAGAAGCCATTAACTGTTCTTAAATCAACAAACTACACCACCTCTTCCCTCCACTGTTAGGGTTACTATTAACATCCTGGCGTATTTCCCTCCAGTTATTTTCCCCCACACAAATATGCTTTGTTAGTTTTGAAACATACATGAAATACTAGGCCAGTGCTTTTTTCATCATGTCTCAGCTACTTCCCTGCTCTAATTACTGGTACACATAACAGGCAAGAGCTTTACACATTTCACATGGAGAAAAAAAGTTACATTCTCAAGATCACAGCAACTCCTAGCTAACAATCACCATTAAAAACAACAGCATGCCTGTAATCTCAGTGGCTTGGAAGGCTGAGATAGGAGAATCACGAGTTCAAAGCCAGCCTCAGCAATGGTGAGGTGCTAAGCAACTCAGTGAGACCCCGTCTCTAAATTAAAAAAAAAAAAAAAAAAAAAAGCTCAAACCTGAGATGTCAGCAATATGGTGGACTAGGAAGCTCTAGGCCCTCTCTTTTCCCCTGGAGAGAGAGAGAGAGAGAGACAGACAGACAGACAGACAGACAGACAGACAGACAGACTGACTCTGTAACAGTCAAAGACCTATAGCAACTAATAGAGATCATCCAATCAAGAAAAGGCCCCATTCAAAATAGTAGGAAACCTCCTGAGGCTCTTGCTCATTTTTACCACCTTTCCCCACCCAGTGAGCACAGCCTTGGTCTGGAGGAGTTAGCACCTTAGTTCTCAGTTTTCTTTCCCAAACTGGAGGAAGCAGAGCAGACCTTCTCAGGCAGAAAGAAGCAACAAGGTCTGCTCAAGGAAGCAGCAGGGATATCTAGACTGAAAAATGTATGAGAAGGTTCTTTGGAAAATTAAGACTTTTAAAGGAAACTGTTAGAAACTGAGGGTCTAGCTCGGTGGTAAGGTGCTTATCTAGAATGCGTGAAGCCTGGATTTGATACCTAACACTGCCCCCCCACACATACACACAAAGACAGCTGTGAGTCAGTCCAGGTGGCACATACCTGGAAGCCCAACTGCTGGGAAGGCTGATGCAGGATGATTGCAAGTTTGAGGTCAGCCTGGACAATAGTCAGACTTTATCTTAAAATAAAAGGGTATAGGAAGCCAAGCACAGAGGCACACACCTATAATCCTAGCAACTCAAAAGGCTGAGGCAGGAATGTCTCAAATTCAAAGACAGCCTCAGCAACTTAGTGAGGCCCTAAGCAACTTAGCAAGATCCTGTCTCAAAATAAATCATAAGAAGGGCTGGGGAGGGCTAGAGTTGTGGCTCAGTGGTAGAGCTCTTGCCTAGCATGAGTGAGGCATTGGGTTCGATTCTCAGCACCACATACAAATAAATAAAAATAAAGATCCATTGACAAAAAAAAAAAATGCTGGAGAATGCAGCTGTGGTTAAGGATCCCTGGGTTCAATTCCTGGTACCAGAAAAAAAAAAAAAAAAAGCTAGGGATGTAGCTCAGAGGGAGAGCACTTGTCTAGCACACACCAGGCCTGGAATTCAATCCCCAGAACCCCCACACACACAAAAAAAGCAACTACACGTCAAGGTGATTGAACAGCCACACACAGGCCCAAACCACGAGCATGCTCAGGAAAGTCCTGGAATGATCATTCCAAAGCTCAGAATATGCCCAGCTAGTTAGTGAAGGACTGCTCTGATACAAAGCAAGTCTGAAAAATGAGGAGAGGTGGCTATTCTTTTTTGAGAGAGAGAGAGAGAATTTTTAATATTTATTTTTTAGTTCTCTGTGGACACAACATCGTTGTTGGTATGTGGTGCCTCACACATGGGAGGACCTAGGTTTAATCCTCAGCACCACAAATCCTAATCTATAAGGATCTCAATTGTGTCACTTGCAAAATAACAACAGTACCTACCTAGTAAGATTCTTGTGAGGCTAAGCAACCATAGAGCTGATAGTCATAATGAATTTGAGCTGAGCCACTGACACATTACTTGACTTCTATGTACCTCAGTATCCCCATTTACAAAACAGAAATAACAACAGTACCAACCACATAGCTTTGCTATGATAAATTACATGAGTGAATCTACATAACATTTTCAGAAAAACAGCTGGCACCCTATGTAATTTCAGCTATTATTATTATTTATTTTAGTTGTTATTTGTAATCAGAAAACACTACCAAACTAGGCCATTTATACTATGCTTCCTTCCCCCATGGGCATTGGGATTTGGACACATTACTTGTTTTAACTAATGGGCTGTGAAGTTCATCACATCCCAGCAGAAACTGTAAACCCAATTTATGTTCAGCCTCTTGCTCCTGTGCCTTCTGTCACAAGAAGGGCATGTCTAAATCAGAGCAGCCTCAGTCCAGGAATGGGAAGACCCATGGAACAGATCTGAACCCACCCTGCAGTGGAACGGTCTATTAAAAAAGAAATTGCAGAGAGCCACTCCTTTGGACTAAGCTCCTGCACCAGACCACAAAGACCAGACTAAAAGTCAAAATGGAGTCATTTATAATAAAGTTCCAGTCACCAAACCCAAACTGAGTTGTTATCTGAACTTTGGAGAAAGTATTATTTCCCAAACAGGCCAGCTTCAGTGAACATGATAAGATACTTAAACTAAACTGCTATGATTTTGTCCTTTGACAAGTCACAGCAGCTGACCCAAAGTCACCAACTGTTAAGGGCCACAGCTGAGTAGGGATGACGCATGGCATTTTGCCAGAAGGGAGTGGTTGAGAGGTGACACCAGCTAGCCATTGAGATGATGATGGTTAAGTTAAGCTGTGTATTCAATTGTATATAGACCCCCTGCTGTCCGCCTCAGGCACCTGCTACTTTGGAGTTCTTGCTGGGATTCCTGGGGAGTTTGTGTTGGTTGGTGAAATTCTGGGGGAAGGAGTTCCGGTTGGTGTGTGGTGTCCCTGAGAGGGCCACGCAGGTGGCATTCAGGGGAGTTTGGAAATAAAGTTGGTTCCTGCTTGAGTGGCTCGTGATTTGTGCCCAGCCAGACTGTGGCAACCAACCCATAATGTGAGCAAGAAATTGAGATTTGCTGTTGTGGGCTACTGATATGTTTAGATTATTATAAAGCACGACTGAAAAAAAGATGATTCAAACAAAACCCATCACAAATATCTTATCTCTTATCATCAAACTTATTCCTGGTCCTATAAGCCTTCTTTGAACTAATGGCACCATCATTTACCTATATACCCAGGCCCCATTAGAAACTCCACTGTCATCAATGATTCCTCACTCACTTCTTCCCATTCTTCCCCATCATTAATTCTAAAATCTGCTCCTCAGGTATACATACCCTTCCTCCTACTTAGAACCATAGCTCTGACCCCCCATCATCATCTCAAGACTCAACTCTTAACTGTCACCTAACTTTAGGTACCAATCCATCCTCCACATTGCCACCACACTGATGATTCCACTGAATCCATAGGATCATGTCACTTCTCTACTTAAATATTCTAGTGGATAGCCTGCAAAATGAAATCTAAATGTGGCATTGTAAATCTAAATAAGGCAGGGACCTCCTTTGTCTTCCAAGTCCTCACAACCATTATATACTTTTTTTTTTTTTTGAGATGTAGATCTTACTATGTTGCCCAGGCTGGTCTCAAATGATCCTCCCACATAAACCTTCTGAATGCTGGGACTACAGGCAGGTGTCACTACACCCAGTTTACACACTTTAATAACCTAAGTTTAATACCTATATTCTTGAAACTCTCTTGGTATAGTCTGAACTCCTTTCTCCATTCTGAATTTGGCTAGCTCTTTTACAACAAAGATCCATCTCACCTATTACTTCCTATTATACCTAGCTTTTAAAAAAAAATTTAGTTGTAGATGTACACAATATCTTTATTTTATTTATTTTTAGGTGGTATTAGGGATCCAACCCGGTGCCTCACATGTGGTAGGCACTGCGCTCTACGGCTGAGTTACAACCCCAGCCCCTGTGACTACTTTTTTAATCTTTAGAGACCACTTATCACACTGAGGAGCTTTCTTGTCCATCCTCCCCCCAGAATCAAGTTCCATTTCTACATATTTAGACCAAATACCTAAAATAATGCCTAGACCACAGTAATCACTTAATGTTTCTGATTAAACATTCTACCTAGACAAATAATTTTGTTATTTTCATAATTTACATTATTCGTTTAAGCTTAGAGATCGTAGACAGACGATTTTCCAGCCCTAATATTTCACAAGCTGTGAGTTGTTTCTTTGACCTTCTGAAACCTCCCAATTCCAAGAAAAGCCATTCCAAAGACAATGGGAGAGATGTATTTTCTATTAATATAATTATTAAAATCTAGTAAGCATAGTTCAGCGCTAGCTGTGCTAGGCCGGTGGCTCCCAACCTAGCTGCCATTATTCTCCTAACGACTCCACAACAATGCAAACTCTAGGACCTCACCCTAGAAAACTCAGAAGGTACCGAGTGGGGATTAGGCAGCTGCATTTTCAACAAACTCCCCAAGTAACAATGCTACAACGAGTTTCCTTCTTCAAAACTTCACAGCACCCTAGTGCGTCCCCTCATCACTAGAGCTCTAGAGAAAAGAAGAGCAGTTGTTAAAGTAAGCCCAACCTCCACTCGCTGCCTAGTCCCGAGGGTCCGGCACTGACAGGCCACTAGGACACTCACACAGCCTACCTGGTAGATGGCAGAGCCGGAGTCCAACTGGGTGCCCAACGCCGCCACGGCGTCACCGTGATAGGCGCGCAGCCCCGGGGCAGCGGCGCGGAAGCAGGGCCGCAGAGCTGACCGCAGGGGAGCCCACATAGCTGCGGTGTACGAAGCAAGGGCGGCCCGCGCCCGTCGGGAGCAGGTTCTTTCCCCGGGTTTGCGGCTAAGGTTCGACTAGCGTCCTTTAGGTGCCAGCGGCAGACCCTCAGGTTCTCAGGCAAGCCCCTGGCACGTGCCTGCCTATGCCAACCCCCATTGGCCGGTGCCGCGCACCACGCCTCCCAATTCAGCCAATAAGGATCAAGAGCGCAACCCCGCGAGGTTCTGTCCCATCGCGATCCCAGGAGCGCTGGCGCTGGGAGGAGGCGTGTCCAGCCGCGCTGAGCTGAGAGAACCGAGGTTGGGTTTGTATCGTTGGGGTGTTTGTACAACAACCCACACAGCGCAGCACTACTACCGTAGTGCAGCACTGGGGAATCTCATCTGATCTAGTCCTTTCGCTGGAGATCTTAAACACTTTTCTGATTATTTTTACTACGTGATAGATTGTGGATCTCAGTGTTGGGATCTTTAGATAAAGAACCCCACACATATTCATAAAAATTAAAAACACTCTACAAAATGCCTTGAAACTTTTTAATTCAAATGTGTATTGAACATTTACTGCCCACTACTCGATTGGTTGCTTAGGCGACTGAATAAAGGTAAAAATGTGAGGAACCTAGGAAGAAGCGGGCAGAGAGAGAGAGGGTGTGGCTACCAGCTAGAAATAAACCTGGTTCCGGACTTCAAGGTGCTTGGAAAAAAAAAAAAAAAAAAAAAACGAAAAGCGGAGAGGGTGGGGAATGATATTGGCCAAATTATATTGTTATATTTTGTGCATGTACAATGTATAAGCTAATCCTATCATTAGGTACAACTATAATGCACCAATAAAAAGTGTGGGAATTAAATTAAAAATAATTTTTAAAATAGAGAACTTCAGATGGGGCAGAGTACATCTCTCTCAGAACTTGATCTTCCGCTCAACAACGACAAATACAAATCAAATGATAATATTAGCTGTGGTATCACCACAATTAATATGCTCATAACGTATTAATGACAAAAACAGTTTATAAAATGATTGCTTTTTAAAAATAAAAATTTTTAAATGTAATACAATTGACCACCAAAGTGTCAGATTTGTAGGACAGACATTAAAGGAACAGAATGCCATGAGGAAAGTGAGGTAGCTGACCAAAGCCTTGCTGAGGCTCCCCAACACCCTCTACAGTACTGGGGATTGAACCCAGGGGCCTCTACCATTGAGCTATATCCCCAGCCTTTTTTTATTTTTTTATTTTGATCCAAGGTCTCACTAACATGCCCAGGCTGACCTAAACCTTGTAATCCTGCTTGAGCCTTCTGAGCCATTGGTATTACAGGCTTGAGACACCACTGCAACTGGCTTTGCAGCAGCTTTGAATATGAACAGAGCCCCCAAACTTGGCTAGGCTTGGTGCAAATGGAGAACAGCCAGCAGCATATGGGGCAAGCACAAGAGCAGGAGCTCAACGGGAAAGTTCTGATTTACAATGTGTGTGCTGCCAGTGTTCCACTGAAAAATGGCTCTAAAAACTGACTCTTCAAATGCATCAAGGTAACAGGAGAGAGACTGTGTTTGACATTCAAATTGTCATACTTTTTCTCTAAATAGTTCTTCAATAATGCAAACATACTAAAAAAAACCACCTTCTGACCACAGAAAAGACAGGATAGAATATAATTCCTTACTTTCTTTAAAAATCTTCCATCATGTTTATTTATTGTAACTTGACGTTGTTGTTCTTGCTGCTGCTGCTGGTGGTGGTGGTGGTGTTTTGATACCAGGGATTGAACCCAATGGCACTTAACCACTGAGCCACATCCCCAGTCCTTTTTACTGTATAGTTGTTTGTTTGTTTGTTTGAGTCAGGGTCTCATGTTGCTGAGGCAACCTTTGAACTTGCTATCCTCCTGCCTCAGCCTTTTGAGCCACTGGAATTACAGTGTGCACCACTGTAATCACATGAAGCTCATTGGAAATTGTATAATGCTCCCAGAATAGGGAAGTAGAAAAATGCAAAAGGTCAAGTGACCCCCAAATTACCTAGCACTTGTTAGTGTCTGGTATCTACATTCACTACTGAGATTATACTCAGAGGTTAGAGTTATGACTTAGCCACCTGATGATTTTTTTAAAAGAAATTTTATGTTGGAAATAAAAGAATTGAATTTTCGCCCCCAGGGCCCATCTCTATAGCCTGGGGTACCTCCTTTCCCCTCTCCCCTCAGCTCCACTCCCATGCATTGCTTATTCCCATGGGTGGCCCTCCTCTACATGCTTTCTCTCTGCCCAGGGCAGCTTTCCACCACCACACCTTCCTATTCTAACTACTACACATGGTGGGTTCATACACATCCTTCAAAACATGGCTTAAGAGTCCCCTCTCCCTCAAAGTCCTTCCTGACCTGCCCTTTTTACTTCTTTCAATCTCAAGTAGAACTCTATTATGGCTCAGGTCACACTGTGTGGTTAGGGCTCATTTAGTTTACCCAACTACAGATCTTGTCAGAGTCACCTTCTCCTTTGTCCCGTGCCCAGCCAAGTGAATGACAGATGCTAAATTTGTTGAATGAACACGTGAAAAATGACTTTCTTTTTTTTTTTTTTTAAAGAGAGAGTGAGAGAGGAGAGAGAGTGAGAGAATTTTTAATATATATTTTTTACTTCTCAGCAGACACAACATCTTTGTTTGTATGTGGTGCTGAGGATCGAACCCGGGCCGCACGCATGCCAGGCGAGCGCGCTACCGCTTGAGCCACATCCCCAGCCCAAAATGACTTCCTTTAAATAACTCTCTCTCAGGACACCTGAGAGAGAGTTATTTAAAGGAAGGCAGGAAGGTGGAAAGTCAAGGTGGGCTGCTGGACTTCTACAGGCTCCCTCTACTATCAGGTGTCCTGTTTCCCCTTTCTGACCTTACCTAGGATATCCCATAGCATCACTTTGGCGTAACTCTACTGAATTCAAGGGGAAGGGACATAGATTCTATGTCTCCATGGGAGGAGTGTCTCACTTACAGACTATTGGGAGATAGTATGTGTCAGATCAGGCGGGGGAGGCTTTATTGAGATGTCACTCCCAGGCGGAACTCAATCAGACCCACAGAGGGGACAGGGGAAGGGTCTGAGGAGAAACCGCGAGGAAGCTCGACTGGACTGGACTTTTATGGGGCTTACAGCAGGAAGGGAAGGGCTTGGGACAGGAAAAGGTGTTTCTAGGGTCCCTTGCCCCCTTGAAGTTGGTCAGAGGAGTTGGCTGAACTCCAGGATTGGCCAGGGGGGTCCTGTTGATTGACAGGCGTTAGTCAGGAGATCTGGCTGATTGACGGGCGTTTCCGCCGGCATCTGATTGGGGGCTGCTTTGTTCTAAGTTGCCACTAAGTCGCCACCAAGTCACCGCCACCCACCTAACAGTATGTGGTTGTTTATACCAGACGAGTGCATCCATGTTTTACATTTAGCCCAATCCAGTTTTATATTTTGTTTGCCTTGTTCTAACTCCTTTAATCGATTTCCATATCCCATAACTGCTGCCCATATAAATTGGCAAGCAACTTTATCTTTCTAGGCCATGTTTAGTACTTTTTGGTTTATGTTGGAATTAACTCCTCTTATGATGCAGAGGCAAGGGGCTGGGGTTGTGGCTCAGAGGTAGATCACTTGCCTGCCATGCGTGAGGTCCTGGGTTCAATCCTCAGCACCACATAAAAATAAAATAAAGATATTGTGTCCACATATAACTAAAAATAAATAAATAAATATCTTTTAAAAAAGATCCAGAGGCAAAGAGATGTGATAGGGCCCTCAGGAGAACTGGAATCAGCTCATAAGGCAAATACCTCAGATGAAGTGACTGACTTTACATAGAGGAAAGCTATTTGAGAAGGGGGTGTGGATATGAGGGTAAGTTGCTTCCACTTCTGGGAAAATCTTAAGGGGTTCTGGGCATTTGAAAATCTTGGTCTAAACCACATCTACCCAAATGTTTCCATGCAATTTTCCCAGATTTCCATTCCTTCCTATATATGGTCCCTTTGGCGGGTGGTGGTGGGGGGGAGAGGAGATCAGGGAGAGCACATCCCCAGTCCTTTTTATTTTTTATTTCAAGACAGAGTCTCTCTAAATTGATGAGTACTTGTACTTGGAATCCTCCCGCCTCAGTCTCCCAAACTGCTGGGATTACAGGTGTGTGTGTGTCACCATAGCTGACATGTATATAGGGTCTTTATCATCTATATTGTGCCTTTAGTTGGCACCTCAACTCTGTATCCATTCTGTCATACCCGGCCTTATCCTAAGCCAAAGTGCCCTGGCATCTATAGAAGACAATACACTCAAAGCTGTGATGGAGGCTTTCTGAGGTTTCACCCCTATCATAGAAATCTACTCAAGAGAAAAGTAAACATGCATACAAAAAGTTGTGCAAAAATATTGTTAGTAACTTTATTTGTAATATACAGAAACTCTAAACAATCCAAATGACCATTAACAGGTCAATGGATGAACAAACTATGATTGATGTACTCCTCTTGATGACATTCAGATGCCAGGGCCATTATCTTGGACTTCTTGTTCTCCAGACCTGTGAGCTAAATAAACCTCTCTATTTTCTTTTTCAGTACTGGGGATAGAACCCAGGACTTTCTGCATGCTAGGCACACACTCTACCACTGAGCTTCTCCCCAGCCCTCTATTCTTTTTTTTTTTTTTTTTTTTAAAGAGAGAGTGAGAGGGAGAGAGAGAAAGAGAGAGAGAGAATTTTTTTTTCTTAATATTTATTTTTTAGTTCTCGGCGGACACAACATCTTTGTTGGTATGTGGTGCTGAGAATCGAACCCGGGCCGCACGCATTCGAGGCGAGCGCGCTGCCGCTTGAGCCACATCCCCAGCCCCCTCTATTCTTTATGAATTTAAAATACATAAGATAAATACTGCCTGTGGGAAAAATAATTTATGTAAAAGACCACCTCAAAAGATTAGTCAACAAGGGCTTGGGATGTAACTCAGTGGTAAAGTACTTGCTTACCATGCATGAGGCCCTGGGTTCAATCCCCAGTATGACAAAATGCATTTTTTAAAAAGGTTACACAAGATCACATCAAATTTAACAATTAACTGGAAGGAATCACAGAACTCAAAAAAGCTGACAGTTACAGATTAAAATAAATAACTTTAAAATTGTTAGCCCAAGGCACCAGGTATTCAAAAACACTTTTAGGCAGGATATTCCAAGGGCTTGAACGTCCTAAGCCTATTAATTAAAACTGTACTGCACAGATTGCACTGTAAGATTCCATTTGTACTCTATTCTCAAATGAAAAATTGTAATGATGGAGAACAAGTCGTACAGGTGTTAGGGTTGAAGGAGGGAATGCCCAGAAGAACAGCATAAGGAAGATTGGGGGAGGTGATGGAACAGTTATGTACCCTGATTATAGTGAAGTTATGAATCTACCACATGAGATAAAAGATAAAATTTCATCGAATTGTATATACACACAAGTACCTGTAAAAATGACAGTCTGAATAAGATCTAATATGTGATGTACATCCCAGGCAATGTGCTTAAGAGACTACAAAAACCGAAATAAATCTCATCCTTTTATACAGCCATGCAGATGTGCTCTATATCATACATGTTTACAAGATAAAAACTAGTCCTCAAGTAAGGGGACTTGGCAGCACCATCACACAGTTCATACTAAATTCACCACCAGGTGAAATGGGGTAGTTACTTGTGTTTGGTAATTGCCTTGATCCAAAGGAAAATTAAATTCATCATCTTAATGATAGAATGTAGGTTGCAATTTACTGGGTGCCAGCTGAAGTTGGGCTCCTGCTTTTCCACAGAACTGAGAAATAGGGACAATATCTCCCTTGGTTTCATGTTAAAGAGATGTTTCTTGGTTCCCTCAGAAAGATTCTTTGGTGGGGGTGGGAAGGAGGAAAAGAAGAAAAATCTGGCTAAGGGTGGTAGTGCACTCCTGTAATCTCAACTACTTGGGAGTGAGAATTGCAAGTTCAAGGTCAGCCTGGGCAATTTAGAAAGACCCTCAAAATTTAAAAAAATAAAATAAAAAGGGCTAAGGATATACCTCAGTGGTAAAGTGCTCCTGGGTACAATTCCTAGTACCATACACACACACACACACAAAGTTCTAGACAATTCATCATGACTAAAAGCAAATTAATGGTTACCTGGAGACCTGGGAGAGGTTTGGGAGACAGGAGCAAGAAGCAAGGGGAGAGGGACAAGGGGAGTGGTAAAGATCTATCTTTATTGTGGTGATGGTTTATGGGTATACATATATCAAAACTTAATTATATACTTAACATATGCAGTTTATTGTATGTCAAATAGTGCCAAGACTGTTTATAGAAAATCCAGGCATAGTACCTTATATCACTTAATTGATAATCTCTGATGCTAGAATCCAAGCATCAGTCATTTTTAAACTTGCCAGGTGATTTCAATAGGCAACCACGTTTGGAGGGCCTCTTAGAATTTTTGAGGTAACATACGTTTGGGTCGGCTGCTCCAACCTACTGACAGGATAACCCATGGCCTGCGATAATCAAAGGCTCCAAAGTGAGAAAGAGGCTCTGCAGAAGATTCTGGATGTGGGAAAGATGTTCTATGGAATGTTGCCTGAGAACTATTAGGACAATCACATTGCAGACTCCTAGATTTGGAGTAAGGACAAGCCCTCTGTCAAGAACTATTTTTCCTTTGGGGCTGTGGATGTAACTCGGGGTAAAGCACTTGCCTAACGTGCAATGCCCTGGATTCAAAATATACAAAAAGTATTCTACCTTTGAAAAGCAGTTACTGACTTAATACTGCTAGAAACTAAATGCTTGACCTAGTGCATTGCCCATCATACAGCAGTGCAATTTGATCCAATGAACTATAAAATGGGACATGCACAAAAGAATTGCAGTGTACAGGAAAATGGATGGAACTTGAAAGCATTATGTTAAGCAAAATAAGTCAGACCCCAAAAGTCATGTGGTTTTTTTCCCATTACATGGAAGCTGGAGAGAATCTCATGGAAATAAAAGGGAAACCAGTAGAGTAGAGGAAGGGGAGGAAGGAGAGGGAAACAGGAGGTACTGGGGAATGAAACTGACCAAATTACGCTGTGTATATGTGTGAATCTGTTACAACAAATTCCATTATTGTGTATAAATATAATGTAGCAATACTTTTTAAAAAAATTCCAGTGTAAAATGGAAGTAAAATATAGAAAACCAGGCTCAGGGAGGTCTAGAACGCACTAATGGAATTTTGGAGGCCCAAACTCCATTTGCTCACCCTCAATTTACAGTTATGGGTGTATGGAAAGTTCCCAAGTAAGGGGTGGAGGAAGTACGGGCTTGGTTTAAAGATGAATCCACAGCACTGGCTACTGAGACTGGTCACTGTAAAACAGCCCACTCTCTGTTGGCCCTAGAAAGCAATACTAAAGGGAAACTTATAGAGTAAAAAACTGGGCAGCATATTTGGTAGTTCCTTTGAAGTGGGAGAAGAGATAGCCTGAGGTATGATCTATATCAGTTCAGAAGCAGTGACTAAAGATTGACAGACTATTGATAAATTTGGAGAAAACAAAAATTGGTGACCAGGAAATCTAGGGCAAAATATGAGGCTGAATCTCTCAAAATATGAGGCTGAAAATAAATGTCCACAGGAGTAGACATTTCTCAACATTCAAATGGATAAGATAACCCCCCTTTTTTTGGTACTGGGAATTGAACCTAGGGGTGCTTAACCACTGAGCCATATCCTTACCCCTTTTTATATTTTGTTTAAAGACAGGGTCTTGCTGAGTTGTTCAGGACCTTGCTAAGTACTTGAGGCTGGCTTTGCACTCATGATTCTCCTGCCTCAGCCTCCCAAGCTGCTGGGATTACTTGCTTACTCATCTTTTTGATGTCAGTCTCTTGCCCTGCCTCCCAGGACTTGCTAAATGGGCTTATGCATGGACGGATTTCATAACAAGGTCTTCTCCTTACCAAAAATGATCTGGTTCCCACCATTACTGAGGGCCCAACCTGTCAATAGCAAGCACCAATACTGAGCTCCCGATATGGCACCATTTACCAGGGAGATCTGGTGGCAGGGTGGTTACATAAGGTTCCTCCCATCATCACAAAGGAAACAGTCCTTTGTTTTAATAGGCATACACATATATGCTAGGTATGGAATTGTCTGCTCTATTGACAACATTTCTGCCAGCAACCATTGTTGGTTTCATAGAATGTGTTATCATCATTGTATATCCACACAAACACACACACAAAATTGTTTTAGACCAGAGAATACATTTTACAGCAGTGGTCTCAAGCACTTAGAATTCACTACTGTATGTATTTTATCATCCACCCAGAAATAGTTGGTGTGATAGAACAGGATTGGCTGCTATAGTTCCAATCAGGAAAAGCTCGGGATACAGTATATACCTTAAATCAGCAGCCAATACAAGCTGCCATTCTCCTTAGTCAGAATCCGTGGGTCTTGGAACTAAGAAGTATAGGAGGGAGGTGTCCCTCACTATCACACCTATCTATCGCTCATTTGGAGAATGTTTGCTCCCCTCTCAATACCCTTGGGCATTTGGAGGTCCTGGTGCCTAGCAGAGGATGCTCTCAACCTCAACAGGGAACATAAAGGCTATTTCAGGCTCTTCATTTTGCTAAACCAACAGCTTGAGAATGGGACAACTTACTTGAGAAAATGAACCCAATTAACAGAACTGTAGGATCCAGCAATTCTACTTCAGGATATGTACATATCCAAAGGAACTGAAGTCAGTATGTTGAAGAAATATCTGTATTCCCATATTCACAAAATCCTAAGTGTCCATCAACAGATGAACAAAGAAAATAGTTTGTGTACATCACACACACACATTATTTAGCTTCAAAAAAGGCAACAAACCTGTTTTTTGTAACTACATGGATGAACCTGGATAATGATGAAGTGAAATAAGCCAGGCACTGAAGAAAAAACCACATTCTCCCTTACATGTGGAATCTAAAAACCCCAACCACCGGCTCTGGAGATGTTGGTCAAAGGCTTTCAGTTAGAAAGGATGGTGACTAGTTATTAACAATATATCCTTGAAAAGCACTAAGATTGTAGCCATACAAAGTGGCACACACCTGCAATCTTAACTACCTAGGGATGGCCAATCAAGGCCAGGTTGGCAAATAATCTAGACCCTGTCTCAAAATAAGGAGCTGGGAATGTAACTCAGAAGTAGAGTATTCCTGGATGAAAAAAAGAAAGCAGCATTGTGGGAAGGAGGGGGATCAAGGACTGAGGTTTTAAGTGTTCTTACCATTAAAATAGTGAAATAATGTATATGCTAATTAGCTTGATTTAGCCATTCTAAAATGTACACATATATCAAAGCATCATGTTGTACATGACAAATATATAATTTGCCATTAAAATTAATTAATTAGAGGGGGCTAAGCACAGTGGTCACACCTTTAATCCCAGTGACTCAGGAGACTGAAACAGGAGGACTAAGAGTTCAAAACCAGCCTCAGCAAAACTAAGAGTTCAAAACCAGCCTCAGCAAAAACGAGGCTCTAAGCAACTCAGCAAGACCCTATCTCTAAATAAAATTCAAAATAGGGCTGGGGATGTGGCTCAGTGGTTCAGTGCCCCTGAGTTCAATCCCCATACCCCCCCCCCAAAAAAAATAATTAGAGGAGCTGGGGTTGTGGCTCATTGGTATAGCATTTGCCACACATGTGGCACTGGGTTTGATTCTCAGCACTACATATAAATAAAAAACAACTGAAAATATTTAAAAAAGTAATTAGAAATAAAAAGGGGGAAAACTGGGTTTCTGCTACACAATAAAAACAAGGACAATTATGACTAGGAGATTTGAGGAAGTGACTTGTTATTCTGTTTTATTTTTGTGGCACTGAGGATTGAACCTAGAGGGGTTCTTCCACTGAGCTACATCTCTAGCCCTTGTTATTGTTTGAGGACATCCTTAACCTGCTGAGGCTGGCCTTGAACTTGCAATCCTCCTGTCTTACTCTCAAATTGCTGGGATTACAGGTATGTACAATGATGCCCAGTTCCCTATCAAGCCCTTTATGAGAGTACCTAATACAATTCATAAGGGCAGAGGCCTCATGAATGAATCCCCCTGTAAAGACTTCACATCTTAATACTGTTGCAGTGGAAACTGAGTTTCAGCATGAGTTTTGGAGGGGACACCATCATTTGAGTGGACAGCATTGAGGCTGGAATGTACCTAGCACTTGTCTAGCATGTACAAGGCCCAGGGTTCTGCCGCAGTCTGGCTGGGCACAATTCAGGAGCCACTTGTCAAAAGAAACTAACTTTATTTTCAGAACCACACACGCCAAACAAAACAGCTCCTCAGGAAAAATCTTCAGAGCCCAACTGCCACCACCGGCTTCCTACAAGCCTCTCTACCTCCCCCACTCCTCCTGCTCTTGAGGCCGATTGGCTGGGTTGTGTGGGCGGAGCCAAAAAAAGTCCCCCAATGAGCAGCTCCATAGTCTGAAAGGGCGGGGAAACAGCCCAATGAGCATCACCTCAGAGGAGCCAATCAGCTAGAAGTTGCTGGGCAGTTGTGAGCCAATCATCAGCTGGCGGTCTGAAAGTTTGCTGGGGCCCCTTGGACTGTGGCTCTCAACAGGGTTCAATACCTACCATCACCAAAACAGAGGGGGGGGGGAATGGGAAGAGGTAAGCACAGTGTCTACCATATTAAATGGTAGCTTGTCATTTCATTCATTCATTGATCCCAGGGATTGCACTCAGAGGTGCTTTACCATTGAGCCACATCCCCAGCCCATTTTATTTTTTAAGACAGGGTCTAGGTAGCTTAGGGCCTCTCTCTAAATTCCTAAGGCTGATTTTGAATTTGCACTCCTCCTGCTTCAGCCTTCTGTGTTGCTGGGATTACAGGCGTGCTCTACCACACCCAAAAGTAGCTAGTTATTTTTAAAAAGTTACAGATTTTTAAAAATCTATGCAGGGGGAAATGAGGATATATAAATCAGAGTTAGTTTGAATTTAGAACACAAAATGCGTGACATAAAGTATTCTATTTTGCTAAAGGATGTTTCCAAATTCGGTTTTGCAGTGCAAAAGAAAATAACATAAGAATTCACATAGCCCAGCCAGGCACTGTGGCATACACTTACAATCCCAGTAACACGGGAGGCCAGACTCAGCAACTTAGCAAGGCCCTAAGCAATTTAGCAAAACCCTGTCTCAAAAGAAAAAATTAAAAAAGCACCCTTGGGTTCAATCCCCATTACCAAAAACAAAGAATTCACACAGTCATATAAGCAAACAAACTGAACAACAAAAAACAAACAACCAGACCAGTTGAATAGAAGCACAATTATTTCCGGCACTGAGACCAAAGAGAAATATCTCCTATAGGTTTCCATAAGAAAGATATGGGGTAATACAATAAAGTCCATATTTTTGTAGTAAAAATATCTTTAGGCTTTTGTACAATTTCACAATGTTTCTAAAAGTGAGCAAATAAGACAATGTATGTATCTTTTTTTTTTTTTAAAGAGAGAGTGAGAGAGGAGAGACAGAGAGAGAGAGAGAGAGAGACAGAATTTTTTAATATTTATTTTTTAGTTCTCCGCGGACACAACATCTTTGTTGGTATGTGGTGCTGAGGATCGAACCCCGGCCGCACACATGCCAGGCGAGCGCGCTACCGCTTGAGCCACATCCCCAGCCCCAATGTATGTATCTTTGACGGTGTAATAGAATCTAAGACAACTTAGCCTTTAGGAAAGTTACCACAGATTGTTGAGAGCCACAGCCCAAGGGGCCCCAGCAAACTTCCAGCTGCCAGCTGATGATTGGCTCACAGCGGCCCCAGCAAACTTCTAGCTGCCAACTGATTGGCTCCTCTGCTGTGATGCTCATTGGGCTGTTTCCCCGCCCTTTCAGACCACGGAGCTACTCATTGGGGGACTTTTTTGGCTCCGCCCACAGTGACCCAGCCAATTGGCCTCAAGAGCAGGAGGAGTGTGGGAGGTTGAGAGGCTTGTGGGAAGCTGGTGGTGGCAGTTGGGCTCTGAGGGTTTTCCTGAGGAGCTGTGTGGTGTGGTGTGTGGTTCTAAAAATAAAGTTTGTTTCTTTTGACAAGTGGCTCCTGAATTGTGTCCAGCCAGACTGCGGGCAACAGATATTTCTCTCAGCTATATTTTTTGGCTGAAATTTTTCCAATAAACACTTCAGAAGTCCAAGTTTATATTACATTGATAATTAGCTTTCCATTTTTTTTTTACAGAGAAAAAGAAATGGGGAAGAATGGGAAAAGCATTATTTAAGCAGTAAATAACCAAAAAAAGTAAGCAACCTCTCCTTATATCCTTATATGTCCCATATTTTGTGTGTGTGTGTGTGTGTGTGTATGCACGCACATGTGTGTGTTTGGAGGTGGCAGGGGCATCTGTTCTTTATTCTTGCAAGATCAAAAAAATTCCTTCATAATGAGCATATAAAAATAAAAATTTATTCTTTCAGCTATACTTCATTTTTATGGAAAAAAAACCTTGAAAACAGCAACTAGTTTCAGTTAACTGAAATAAAGATCTTTCTTACTGTTTGAAAAGAATACAACACAAATGATATAAAATAACTTTTATTTACATAATTTATATCTATAGAACATAACTGCTTTCTTTAGAACAAGAAAATTTACATATGACAGATATTGCTTTTTTTGTCAACAACTTCTTCAAGCGGTAGTATACATGGTTGTGTCTTTTTAAAATAATATGGTGGTAAACAATGGATATTAATATTTTTATCGGTGTCTCAATCATTTACCAACAATTAGGCTTTGAAGCCATCATGTTGATCACATGCTAAGATGTAAGTGTTTAGGAGGAAAAGTCAAGAAAAGAAAAAGACTTTTAATCACATCTCCTTCAAGATTTATAAAATAAATTCTTTGCAACACCTTTACATCAGTCAGACTTAACACAGATCATTCCATCTTGTAAGGTAAGTGCAGTGATTAAACTTCTCTTTATCAAGATAAGTTTTAAGACTATAACAGTGGGATAATTTGTTAACTGACTTGATTCTCTATACAATGAATGCCCTATATTTGTTATTGTTATACATTAAGAAATTATCATCCATAAAACTGGTTTATTGTAGATGTTAGCAAAGTTAAAAAATAAATATTATACAGGGATAAATTATAATTTAGTCATGGCAATCTAATACCCAAACTAACACTAATTAAGAAATTTCAGAATGAGTTTTGTTTGGTTTGGTTTTTGAGATAGGTTCTCACCATGTTGCCCCTGATGGGATCAAACTCACCATACTCCTGCCTCAGCATCTCAAGTACCTGGGATTACAGACATGTGTTACTGTACTCAGTACAATATGAGATTTTTAAAAATTTATATAAATAGGTTATTAAAATAGCAATGTGATTTACTACCATGATTTTGTGACATTAATCAATAAAATAAATAAATGCATACTTATATAGAGAATTTCCACTCAGATTTACAGATCTTCATTCACGAGAAAAAGTTAAATTGTAAATTTCTCTGTAAGGCAATAAATAGAAGATGCTCTAATAGCAAGTTCCAATAAATTGGCATCACTGTTAAACTTGCTAAGCCATTATCCTCTTTTTAAGGAACTTGAAAACTGGCCACCATTTTTTCAAATTACAAAACCCTAAAATTATCTAGACTTTAAAATATTTTCCCAATTGAAATACTGATCATTTCATAATGCAATCAACACAGTTTTAACTTATAGGCACAACTCATAACTCCAATGACAAATAACTTATACATACAGATATCAGCACCTTAAGGTAAGAAAACTATTGTTTAATGTAGGGTTAAACTAAAAACAATCCAGCCATGGCCCTTCATTCAAGTACTGTCTGTGGCAGAGTTGCATAGCTGCCACACAGACCAGCTGGCCTGCAAACTCAAAAATATTTTGCAGAAGTTTATTAACTCCAGAGCTAATATATAATGTCCAGCTAGGAGGCTTTTCAAATAAAATCAGAATAAATCTGCTCTTTGAGAAATTTAATTTGAAACAGGAAAGGTTTGTTCAGGTAGAATGAATGGAAATATCAATCTCAAAATTAAAAATACTTACATTCATATTGATGACAATTACTGACCTTATAAAATCTTAAAATCTTGTTCTTATTTTGTTTTTAACATCACATTTATGTTCTGTGGTACATGTTCTTTAAACAGGGGTTGGGGGAGGAGCTATCAAGAAACATTTTTTTTAAGGAGTGTATGTAAAGGAGACTGAGTTTTTTTGGTTTTTTTGATACCAGGGATTGGATCCAGAGGTGCTTAACCACTGAGCCACATCCCTAGCCCTTTTTTTAAAATTTTTGACAGGGTCTCACTAAGTTGCTTAGAGCCTCACTAAACTGTAGAGACTGGCTTTGAACTAATGATCCTCCTGCCTCAGCCTCCTGAGCTGCTGGGATTACAGGCGTGTGCCACCATGCCCCACAGAAGACTGAGTTTTGTGTGAGAATTTGTCTCCTAAGTGAAGTTGAGTTTTTTCTCTCCCTGAAAATCCTGAGATTACCATGAAATAAGAAAAATAAAAATTCACAGTACAAAGTCAATATACTAAACTATGAGGAAAAAAAGCATTTAAACCATACATACTACTCAAACATTTTCAGTTATATCATTTTAAAATCTACAAATAAAGAGGGAAAGGAGACAAACATAAAATTTGTTAATGCCTTCTTTACCCACAATCTGAGGGGTGCATATAATTAAAACTGAGTATGCTTTTAAATAAAAATTTAAAAATAAATAAGCTCTTTGATGTATCAACTTTATAAATAGTAAATTTAAATACTAGTTCTTCAATTAGGACTAATGGTACATCACCATGAATTAGAAAAATACATATTTTTGAGTGAGTCAGATACACAACTGATAATAGAAAAGTTTTTTAACTTTACCATACAAGTGGACAATTTGCTTTCATATACTTGGAGGTAACTGAAAGGGCCTTCATCATCCCCCCAAAAAGGAAAATAAAAACAAAAACCTTTACAAAAGAAGTTCACTGAATGTTAAATACAAAAAACCTCCAATGTCGGCACTGATTTATACAGACATTAATCCACAATATTCCCAATGTCCATGTGTGCTCAAAATAGGAAGTGTCAAAATGTAAACAAGAGTTGTTATTTCTGAGAAAGCAGTCTTAATTGCTTGGTATTTCCAAAATGCTGAATCAATCAGAACCAAAGGAACCTCAGCAATGTTTTCCATTAATTATAAAAGCTTTAACTTGAGCTCATTAGATGTTCAAACTTGACCTAAAGAAAAATAAACAGTGATGCTTTTTTCTAAATGCTGCTTTGCTGATGTAATTGATTCTGGAAATTCCAATACTTAAAAAAAGAAAAAAAGAAGAAGAAACCCAAAAGACTTTCATTCTGTTTCATCTACTTCAATGAAGATATCACTGAAGAAATATTCAGAGACTGTGGTTGGCTCCTGATCAGGTGCCCGGTGTTGGCCACTTTTATGTTCTTCTTTCAGTAAGGGCTGATCACAAGAAACCTAAAAAGGTAATAAAAATAAATACGCAATACAACATTTACATATCTCTAGTGGGTACTTTTCTAGTGTGCACAAAGGCCCCGAGTTTGATCTCCAGCATGGGGCGGGGGGGGGGGGAGTAATTCTAAACACAACAGAGTTTTAACAGCAAGGTAATTTGTTACATCAGCTATAACAATAAAATTGGACGCATCCTAAATATACAACACTTCGACATGATTTGGCAAATTATAAGATGCTCAAGATCCGTTTCTTCATCTTAACTCTCAAGAAAAAGTTGTAATAACACAGAAAAACATAACATTGTTGAATCAGTAAATGACACTTCAATTACTGATGTAACAACAGATAGACCCATAAAACAGAAAAGCACCCAAAGGCATCACAAATCAGAGATCTTATCAAACACTTATAAATCTATAAAAAATTAAGATAGCATAGTATTGGCACAGGAATACATACAGATCAATAAAACAGAAGATTAGAAATAACATGGAAATTTATTATCTGATGAAAATTATATTTTGAAGAACAAATGAGAAAAGTTAAGATTATTCAGGAGCTGATTTTGGAGAGCTGTATAACCACTACAGGATGAAAAACCAGTCAGACCTATATTTTATCAACATAAATTCTAGATTAATCCAAAGACCTAAATGTAAAAACATTAATTAAAACAACCACAAAAAAATGTACTATAATATGCCATAGTAAAATACTTATAATCCTGGTTTGGGAGGGGAGTGATATCTTTTTAAATGACCTGAAGTCAGAAGCCGTAAAAGAAACAATTGATAAATTCATCTACATAAAAGCTAACAGATGGGACTAAAAGACAAAGGGCATGTGCAAAAAAAAAAAAAAAAAAAAAAAAAAAGCAATCTATATCACCAAAGGGCATTTTCCTCCCTAATAAGAACTTCTACAAATCAGTATGAAAAGATAAATAATTTTTTTTAAATGTCAAATTATATCAATATATGTTACTGAAAATAAAGCATGAGTGGGGTATAGTGGCAACCACTTAAAACCTAGCTACTTGGGAGACTGAGGCTACTTGGAGGATCACAAGTTTAGGGTCAGCCTGAACAAAATAAAATAAAAAGGGGCAGGGGGTATAGCTTAGTGGTAGAGCACTAGCCTATACGCACAAGGCCCTGGGTTCAATCCCCAATACCACACACACACAAAAAAAATCACATAGAAACTAATAAAATCCATATGGAGAACAATCAGGCAGTACCTATCAAAGGAATAATCATTCCTTTTAATATTAAATCAACTCTATTGCTAGGAATTAAACCAATGGGTATATGTAATGAGTCATTTTTAAGTTAAGCTATTACCACATTGCTTAAAATAACAAATAATTAAGAACAACCTAAATGCCTAAGAATACTAGACTATGATTATTATAAGATACAACCAAATAATGGAATACCATATAGTCATTAAAAACAATGAGGGTACTCTTGGACAGTTATCCCTGAAAAATAAAAATTAATGTTTATATGGAACACACACATGAATGATCATAACAATTTTGCTCATAATAGCAAAAATTCAAAACAACTCAGATGTCCTTTAATGGCTGAATGAATAAGTAAAACTGTGGTACATTTATAGTAGGGAATATTATTCAGCAACAAAAAGATCAACAAAATATTGATACATAAAACCACTTGGAAGAATCTCCAGGAAACTGCTAAATGAAAAAAGCCATCTTGAATGTATGATTCCATTTATGTAACATTCTTTTTTTTTTGTTTAAATATATATATATATATATATATATATATATATATTATATATATATATTTTAGTTGTAGGTGAATATATAGTATCTTTATTTCGTTTTTACGTAGTGCTGAGGATTGAACCCAGTGCTTCATACATGCTGGGCCAGCACTCTACCACTGAGCCACAACCCCAGCCCCATTTATGTAACATTCTTGAAATGATAAATTCAATGGTGAACAAGTTGCCAGCAGTTAAGAAGGGAGTGGATGTGTAATCAATGTGAATCTGCAATATGTATACGGTGTAAAAATGGGAGTTCATAATCCGTTTGAATCAAATGTATGAAATATGATATGTCAAGAGCTTTGTAATGTTTTGAACAACTAATAAAAAAAAAAAAAAGAAGGAAGTGGAGGGCTGGGGATACTGCTCAGTTGGTAGAATGCTTTCCTAGCATGCACAAGTCCCTGGGTTCAATCCCCAGCACAAATACAACAACAACAACAACAACAACAACAACAACAACAACAACAACGGGTGGGGTGGGGTGGGGAGTGGAAATGAAAAAGAAGTGGGTGCATCTTAAAGGGGTATTATACAAAGGACACTTGCAGTGATAGAGAACTGTTCTGCATTCTGACTGGAGCGATGTCAATATCCTGGTTGCAATACTGGAACATATTTTGCAAAACATTACCAATGGGGGAAAATAGATAAAAGGAAGATGGAACTCCTCTGTATTACTTACAACTAACTACATGTGAAACTACAATTATTTTAAAATAAAAAATTCAAATTAAGGAAGATAGAGACAGAGAAGAAGCTCTTCACTACTCTCCAAAGGTTTCTAAGACATACTGTTACGTTAAAAAAAGTAGGATATAGACAGATGTGTTGGTAGTCCAAGGTACTTGGGAGGTTGAGGCAGGATCAAAAGTTTGAGGCCAGGGGCTGGGAATGTGGCTCAAGCGGTAGTGCGCTCGCCTGGCATGCATGCGGCCCGGGTTCAATCCTCAGCACCACATACAAACAAAGATGTTGTGTCCGCCGATAACTAAAAAATAAATATTAAAAAATTCTCTCTCTCTCTCTCTCTCTCTCCTCTCTCACTCTATCTTTAAAAATAATAATAATAAAAAAAAAGTTTGAGGCCAGCCTCAGCAACTTAGCAAAATAAAAAGTAATAAGGGGGGAAAAAAAAGTAATAAGGGGGCTGTAGTTGTGGCTCAGTGATGGAGCACTTGCCTAGCATGTGTAAGGCACTGGGTTCAATCCTTAGCACCACATAAAAATAAACAAACAGGGGCTGGGGTTGTGGCTCAATGGTAGAGTGCTTGTAATTGAGATTCTTGCCTCATATTATATACTAAGTTGCCTAGGCTGTCCTTGAACTTGCAATTCTGCCTCAGCCTCCCATGTAGCTGGGATTACAGGAATGTACCACTGGGCCTGGATGAACACAGTCAAAATTTTAAAACTGATTACTGAAAAATTTAAAGCTCTGGAGAAATATTTCTTAAATAATAAGCTATACGCAGCAAAAAAAAAAATCAACAAAAAATACAAAAGAAAATTCTAGTAAATATATGGGGAAAAAAATCAAGTCATTAGTAACTAAAGAAATGCCAATTAAAACAATAAAACAGTGAAAATTATATTTTCACCTCTCCATCATTATATTTAATAGAAAAAAATTTTTGAAGTGTTTTTAATATCTAACACTGGCAAGGATATGATTAAACTGGCACTGCCTTACTGCTAATAATTATAGCTGTTCTATAAAATAATTTGGCAATGATAATCAAGATTCACAAGTTCACAAATTTTTGCCATTAGACAGTTACAGGATACAAAGAAATGAAACACTAATTCTAGTTTTAAGGTTCTAGTTTATCCTTGTGGGTGTCAGGACATTTGTCCTAAGGCAAACAAAATGCAAGCACTGCTTCATTTTGCTTCCACAAATCAGAAGCAATTTGATAAAAGAAATGGCAATTAAGTGTCTATTTATGGTTCTGAACTAAACTAGGTGTAACTTAGTAATCCAATACCTTATTTTTTCCAGGATAGAGGGTTTGATAGGGGAGAAAACTGATGTGAATTATTCTGAAATAATTTTTGATACCCAAATGAAAACAAAAGTACCATATTTTTCCCGAGTCTAATATTCAACTCATTTTATTATACAAACAATAAAATATGATAGTTATCACATACCTGAGCTGATGAACTGTCAATATTCTCCGATTGAGTATTAGTAGCAACACTTGGAGATGGAAGCAGATCAGAGGACTCTTGATTTTTTTTCTCGCCTTCACTAAGTGGATTAGATCGTTTCAAATTCCTCCTCGATACAGGTATAAGAGGTTTTACGCGCTTCTTACTATGGACGTGAGTAGGTTCATCAGATTCCAAATTATTCTTTGAGCATATTAAAGATAAAAATCCCAGGGGTCTTCTGCCACGCCTAGAAATGCAAATGTAAATATATTCATGAATATCCAAGGAAGACATATTCTTAATGCTATCTTCTTTCTACTAATGCTAAAATGGCACACTCACTATGTACTGGTGTCACTAAGCCATAACATACATCTCTGACAGGATCAAGGCTTACTCTAGAGTAGAGTTTCCCATGTTGAAAAGTTCATATCAATCACCTGGCAACATAATTAAAGTGAAAATTCTGACTGAAATGCTAGTGTGACCTGAGTCCTGCATTTCTAACAAGTTCTCAAATATGACCACACTTAAGAGAAGCAAGGCTCTGGAACAGGAGTCAGAGCAAATGATGGTCCAATCATACGATTATGTAAGTAAGTTTTACTGAAACAGGCATGTGCATCTGTCTATGGTTGCTTTTGGGGTTTTTAAAAATATATTTAGTTGTAGATGGATACAGTAACTTTAGTTAGTTTGTTTCCTTATTTTTATGTGGGGCTGGGGGTCAAATCCAGTGCCTTATATGTGCTAGGCAAGTGCTTTGCCACTGAGCTACAGCCCCATATGGTTGCTTTTATATTGTAACTGCAAAGCTAAGCTGAGTAGCTGCAAGAGAAACCATATAGTCCACAAAGCCTAGAATATGTACTATATGACCTTTTATATAACAAGCTTGCTGCCCTCTGTTCTAGAACACTGCTTCTCTCAGCTTGTTTTAATCCAAACCCCCCATTCTATTTTCAGTACCACTCTAAAGACAGAAAATATATCACTGAGCTTTACTTTCTATATAGTTTAGATAATACAGACAACAGATTTATTAAATAAGCATTTTAAAGACATGTCCTTTCCCCTTAGTGGAGGCTAATGTATGTTGCCTCCCTTCTACTCACCATGTAAATTTTTTCTCCTTTTTTTTTTTTTTGGCAATAGTGAGGATTAAATGCAGGTCCTCATGGATGCTAGGCAAGCATTCTACCACTGAGCTACATCCCCAGCCCCATATAAATGTTTTGAATGCTGCTGACAAACCAATAATTGTTGATAACCTAGAAGACTCACTTCTAGAGTATGAGAAAAAACAATGTGGGAGAAGTTGGCTTTGGGCTTAAATTTAACTCTTAGTCTTATAGAAAGCAAGCCATGGTTTAATATGAGATAAGGAAAATGAGATAAGGAAAGAAAATGAAACATTATTTGGGAATTCAATAAAACAACTTCCAGCAATACCTCTGTACCAATTCTATGTCTCTTATCATCAATGTGTGCATTAGCAACTACATATGGCAGAATGCATAATGACCTAAACAATAACCACAATCTGGGGAAAAATGTGTGCCATATATCTAAAAAAAGTCAGATGCTCTTCTTTATATTACTGATAGAGAACATGTTTTTAAAACATCAACTTTTGTATTGAATTTCTTCTCTATATTCGTGTTATAGCTATAGGTTATATTTTTTCAGTGGGTAATGGAATATTTATTAAAGATTTGCACATGATACCTGGACAATGGAGTTTTTGAAGGTGCCACTCTGCTACCCATTTGTTCAGATGTAGAAGCAGAATCTGTTCCTTTTTCTTTATCAGATACAACCATCTCATCCTGAGGCAACTGACGCATATTCTTTTCTATACACATATCTCTTATTCTACCAACAGACCTAGACCCTATATTCTGAGAAGTTGTTTCAAGTTTCTCTTTTTGAGGTTCTGGAGTTGCTCGTGTGCATCCTGAGGTAGGGAAAATACCTCGTTCCTGGTAAGAGTCCCCTTCAAAAAAAGAGAACAAATGGTAAGTATGTATATTAAAATTAATACTTATATTTTAATTGCAATATTTGAGGGGAAAAACCATGGTATCTTATAACAAACCTCATCTAATAAGAGAAGCCTAAATTATAATTAGTGGACTTACTTGGAAAATTAAAAATAACTGAGTAAAAGTTATAGTAATACCTTTGACAAAAATAGTGGTATTACTATAAAAAGTTTTTTTCCAAAAATATATTTTGAACTATCAAAATGAAAGGATGATCACTTTAAAATAATCTAAGACTCTTTAAACTATAGAAGCTAAACCAACCCAAAATATAGGTGGTCACTTGGGTATCTGTAGTCTAGTGGAAAAGAAAACCCCACAGGTTCTTAAACACTCAGGTTAGCTTTAAAGAGTTTTATTTTCCTAAATAGTAGATAAAACCCAAAGCAGCAGTTAGTTAGAAATGAGAAATTTCTTGTTAAACAAAAAATAAAAAATAAATTTCCCTTTAGATAGCTATTTCTAAGGCTCAGTTCCCAGTGAGAATGTCCTAGGCTCCCTGAAAAAAGAATGAAGTTGATAAGTATACCTACCTTTAAAAAACAAAACAAAACATGATTAAGGATGGCATATGAGGGGCTGGGATTGTGGCTCAGAGGGAGAGTGTTCACCTCGCATTCGTGAGGCACTGGGTTCGATCCTCGGCACCACATAAAAAATAAAATAAAGATATTGTGTCCACCTATAACTTAAAAAAATTTTTTAAAAAGGATGGCATATGATATATCACTATATCATTAATACTTCAGAGTGTTGTGATCTGTTAACACTTTTATCAGAGAGGAGGAAATAAATGAAACAGATATTAGAACATTTCTAAAAGCTGGAAACCGTAACCAGATTACAGTTTCACAATTAAAGTTGGACAATTAAGATTAAGTCAATGACATTGTTATTATCTTGTAAGTGTCTTTAAAAAGCCAGAACCAGGTCTTGGGGAGCAGCCCAGTAGTAGAGCACTTAGTTAGCATGAATGAGGCCTCGATTTTGATCCCCGGCACCATACAACAAACAAACAAAAACCTCAAATCATTAAACCCTTCTTTTCGAATTTTAACTCTACAAAGATGCCACCATTAATAATTTTTTTTTAATTCTTGAGAATTAAATTTTTAAAAAAGTTCTTAACCATTGCCATAGTTCAGCAATGGCTTAACAGGCCTAAGAAATGGTAAGTCTCAAAGAAATGAGGAATAATAAAAATTCAGGGCAAAGTTAAGGAGCTATAAGAACAACTGCCTTCATACTACTCAGTTAATTCCTAAAATGTAGTTACTGAGCTTTTACAAAAAATCTTTGTACAGTCATTATGTTTTTCCACTAATTACAGGATGAAAGGAGCTTATTTTGGCTATCAATATGCCAAATCCAATGTCTTAATAGGAGAGTAAATACTGACAATAAAATTAAGGTTCTTTAAAAAAAAAAGTGAGCAAGAGTGCTTCAAGCTCAAAATGTGTGGGAAATAATCAGGGGTACTTAGCAATGTGATCATGTTAAAATTTATTTCACTCACCTGTTTCCTCAAAAACATTTAATTTCTCTGAACACACCTGTTTTAAGAAAATTTACAAAAAAATTTAGAAATCTATTTGTCAAATAAAATTCCCTCCCTCCATTCCCTTCTTTCCTTTCTATAAAGAAGGCATGTATCTCCCAGGAAGCTCTAGAGTCACTAATGTTTTATAGAAATTCTAGCAAACATTTCTGGAAATGATTTGGCAACTGTTAAACTGGTACACAGGAGAGGGAAAGCTGCCAAATGCCTCTTATCTCAAGCATAATATCGACACCAACCAAACATCATACTTAAATGTCAAGTGCAATAGTACAATTGTGTGTGTGTGGTGCTGGAGGTTGAACCCAGGACCTTGTACATGCTAAGCAGGTGTTCCACCACTGAGCTACACTCCAACCCCTCAAATCAAATATTACAAGTAGCACATCAATAGACTAGCAAATATATAATAATCAAATAGTTTGTTTCAGGAATGTAAAGATGATTCAACATTAGAAATCTAATATAATTCAATAGACCTAAGGAGAAAAAGCATTTATTAACAGTATTATTCATTCCTGAAAAAAGTAAATAAAATGTACTAGATATGTTCTTTTTTTTTCCTTTCTTTTCCTTTCTTTTTTTTTTTTTTAATATAGATGGGGTCTCGCTATGTTGCCCAGGTTAGTCCTAACTTGTGGGCTCAAATGATGCTTTTGCCTCAACCTTCCTTCCTTCTTTTCCCTCTGGTACTGGGGATTGAACCCACAGCGCTTAACCATTGAGCCACATTCCTAGCTCCTTATTTTATTTTGAGACAGAGTCCTGCTAAATTGCTGGCTTTGAACTTGAGATTCTCCTATCTCAGACTCCTGAGCTGCTAGGATTACAAGCATGCACTACCACACCTAGTAACATTTTCTTAAAGCCATAAAATATAATCATTGAAAGGTGAAAGCTGGCATCCCACTTAATAGGAAGTATCCTCATTAATCAGGAATAAGAAAAAGATGTCAACTTTGGGATTACTTTTTTAACATTATTTTTTACTTATATCAGTCATTATAAATAAAACAGAAAAAATTAGGAGTATAAAAAGTAGAATTGGAATTCCAATTGCAGATGAGATGCCTGTTAACCTACAAAACCTCAAATCAACTGAATGCACATGAGGAAATTCAGAAAGTTCTCTTAATTAGAGAGAAAAGAGAGTGATTGAGCTCAATGATAAAAACAATATGATTAAGTTCTCAAGGATAACATAATAAGAAATGTATGAATTCTATAAGAGCTTAAAATAAAATTGAAAAGACACATAGCAACACTTAAATGGAAAGACATTATGTTTTTTGATTGGAAGATTCATTATTATAATTATATTGTCAATTTTCCTTATGTTCATCTGACGGATTAATTAATAATTAACTCTAATTAAGAGAACTTTCTGAATAAAATTAATGCAAATTTTAAAGACTTCAACAAACTAATACTAAAATCCATATAAATTTAAGAACACTAGCAGTAATGAGAAGTCTGAAAAAAAGAATAAAAGTATATGTTATTAGAGGAGAGACTATTCCTATAAAATATTAAAGCACAAAGTTACAATACTTAAAATAGTATGAGATTGTCCCTGGAAGATCAGGTAAATCCACATTAAAAAAGTCCAGGAAGATATACAAATACATATGGAGATGATAACTGAAAAAAGTATAGTTTTCATCAGTGGAAAAAAGATGAATTATTCAACTTATGGTGTTAGAACAATTGAAAAGTCATCATGGAAAACTTAAGTTGGCCCCATTCTTTACACCAAAATAAACTCTACATAAGTCAGTAATATTAGCTAGAAATTTTAAGACTCAAAGGATTTCCCAGAAGCCACACATGAAAAGATTGATGTTTGCATGTCTTTTTTTTTTTGGGGGGGGGGACAGTGATTGAACCTAGGGGTGCTTAACCACTGAGCCATTTTCCCAGCTCTTTTTTATTCTTTATTTTTTAAAAATAACTTTATTTTATTTATAATTTTTATGTGGTATTGAGGATAAAACCCAGTGCCTCACACATATTAGGTAAGTGCTCTACCACTGTGCTGCATCTCCAGCTCTGTTTTGTATTTTATTAGAGAGAGGGTCTCACTGAGTTGCTTAGCGTCTCACTTTTGTTGAGGCTGGCTTTGAACTCACAATCCTCCTGCCTCAGCCTCCCGAGCTACTGGGATTACATCTGTGTGCCATCACATCTAGCTGCATGTCTTTTTGAATGCACTCTATGTATTATTCTAGGATGTCTTTTTGAATGCACTCTATGTATTATTCTAGAATTCTGCATAAGAAATTCTTTTAATTGTTAAAGTACTGAAAACAAAAGTTAGAAAACAAAAATCACAAGTAAGCCAATAGACTATTTCTTACATATTCATAAATGTACAGTTATCATATTTTAGACCTATTATAATCTGGTAATGTTATTTCATAATGTTTTGTATTTGATAATATACTATGATCTTTTTCATATGTCACTAACTATACTTTTAAAATCAAAACAGTCTCTGCAGGGAATGCTAATAAATTGCTGAAACTGGTGACTAGTACATGGGAATACATTATATTCTACTGTCTATCTCTGTCTAGGTTTCAAAACTCTTCCATCAAAAAGTTAACCTTGAGCCAAGTGTGATGGCACATGCCTATAATCCCAGCAGCTTGGGAGGCTGAGGCAGGAAGATCCTGAGTTCAAAGCCAGCTTCAACAAAAGCGAGGTGTTACGCAACTCAGTAAGACCCTGTCTCTGCAATTCAGTGGTTGAGTATCCCTGAGTGCAATCCCTGGTACAATAAAACAAAAAACAGTTAACCTTGGCAGGACTGGGTTGTGACTCAGTGTAGAGCACTTGCCTAGCACTTGAGAGGCACTGGGTTTGGGTTTGATCCTTAGCACCACATAAAAATAAATAAAATGCAGATGGCATGCTGTCCATATACAACTAAAACAAAATCTTTTTCATTAAAAAAAAAAAAAGAGTTACCTTTAGTACTGTAAAAAGTTAAATAAATCTGCCTAAGAACACAGAGTCAAAAGATAAATGAGGGCTAGGGTTGTAGCTCAGTGGTAGAGCGATTGCTTCACATATATGAAGCCCTGGGTTTGATCCTCAACACCACATAAAAATAAATAAATAAAAATAAAGGTATTGTGCACACCTACAACTAAAAAAAAATTTAAAATAAAAGATAAGTGACAAACTGGAGGTAAAAATTTGCTGCTCATTACCATATCTATCTCACAGAATTTTTCCAGATCTATAAGAAAATAGCAACACTCTTTTAAAAAAATGTGTAAAGAATATAAATTCATTTCATAGTCAAAGAAACATAAATGGCTCTAAATCATATGAAACGATGTTCAATCTTACTCATTACAAGAGAAACTAAAACTATTCTGTGATACAATTTTTTTTACCTATCATAAACATGAAAGTATACTTCCTCTGTATCTCATCTAAGAACTATTGGTCTTCAGCTCTCCCTTTGAAGAAATAGAATTTCAATTGATTTGCCATAGTATAGTTACAAATTATAAATAGTATTAGAAATAAAACAAGAGGATACTAGGAAACCTACAACATGATCACTAGTGATTAAATCTACATCAAGGAGTTTGACTTTCTTGAGGCACTGATAACTGAGCTAGAGCAGTCTGCAATGTTTTACAAGGTAATGTTTCATATAGAAGGGACAGCAAACAAAATGCCTTGGGACATGAAGGATTATAGCGCATTTAAAGGAATTGAAAGATGGCCAATGTGGCTAGAAAGTGAGATGAAAACTAGCACAAAATCAGACTAGAGACAGAAATGGGTAAAACTATCTATAGGGGCTCAGACGCTCTGGTTTTATTCTAAGAGCAATGGAAAACTTTACACATTATGATGATATTACTATTATTTTATACATCAGAAAATCGATCCTGAGAGGTAAAGTATCTTATTTACAGTTCTATAGCTGTTGGGTGGCAGAGCTAAGATCCAGGTCTACATAACACTTTTGGCCTTATTTTCAGCCTACATCACAGAACTGAGAGTAGTTTTCCCGATTAGGTCAACTGATTTTTACACTTAACTAATAAAAAAGTGATAATCCCAAACAGGCCTTATCTATTATTTATGATGATAAGTGTCTGAACTAAGTTTATGTATCTATAAAAGTGTTAAGAGCCAGAAGGAAAAAATAGAAACATGTCTCTTCCACTATGGCCATCGCACTTACCTAAAGAGTCTATCTTACCTCAGAAGTATATTGTTGACAATCATCTCCTGAAGTGAGAGACCTTTTTTTGACAGGAGAAACATGGTTGCTTTCATCAAGAGTGCAATGAGATCTCTTCCTAGATATAAGATCCAAATTAGCAGGAGGCTGTTCAGAAGCATCTCTTGCAGAATTAGATAAACACATGGCATCTTGACCAACTGAAGTTAGTGGTAAACGCTTACTGCATAGAAAAAAAAATGCAGAGAAAAATCAATGAATCAAAAGTTATTTAATGATGTTAAAGACTGAGCTATTCCAATTAAATTTCTAATGAAACCAAATTCCAAATAAATAAATTCAAGATCACGGTCATTAAGATTCTAGTTCTGAGCTGCATTCATACTTAAAGGCTTACAACCTAATCTCCCAATATTTAATTAAATCTGAAGTATATGTGTTCATGTCTTTAAACTTTTAATCTAAAATGTCCCTTCCTAATATAAATGGCTTCAATTTCTAATGCTACTTCATAAGTTTTCCAATGGTAATCAAAATATAGCTTAACAGTTCTACATGAAAGAATTAAGAGTATCAAGAATATATGAAATTGAGATGGGTATGGCAGCAGGCACCTATAATCCAAACTATTTGGGAGGCTGGGACATGATGATCACAAATTTAAGGCAAATTTGCCTGGGAAAATTAGTGAGTCTGTGTTTCAAAAAAAAGGTAAAGGGTATTCCTACGGGTGTAGCTCAGTGACACAGCACTACTCTAATGTGTGGGGGCCCTGGGTTCAATCCCCAGGACCACAAAAAGTTTAAAAATCAAAAGTATTACTTCTCTGTACTATTTTTTTCCCAATTTCTGTGAATGTGTATTCAGTTATGTGTATATAACTATATTTGTAATAGATGTCACTATAATCTAGGCTACTAAATTTTTCGGTTGTCAAAACAAAATATTAATTTTCATTTAAATGGTACCTTCAACCTTCATCAACCACATTACTTTTTTTTTTTTCTTTCTCTAAGTTACCACATAATTTAAGATCTACATAGTCAATACAAATTACTGGCAGGGACAAGTTCATTCAATCAATACTATCAGATCCATAAAGCATCTTTCCCCCTAGAAGAAACAGTTAACTCATTTCTTACCTCATATCGCCTATTTCTTCAGTATTAATGGATTTGACCAATATGGGTGCTGGTAGTAAAGGGTTTGGCATTAACTGAGCAGCATCCATAAATTCTTCTGTAGCATTGGTTGGGATTTCCACCAGAGTTAAAATGAATGCTTGTTCATCCTCTCCATCTTGTACATCAGCAAACAGATTCACTATCGAAGTTGAAATGTTATTAATGAAAAAACAAAAAAATCATTTATTTCATCTCTAAAAAGAGAGCCTCATGACAACTTGTCATCAAGACTAAAAAACTAAATTATACCCCCCAAGCATCACTACAAAAAATTGTCGTAAATAGTACCAAACTATTGGGTAACAGGTTGCTGGATCTTTCTGGATAAATTAACCAAAAGAATAATTAACCAAAAGAATAATTTCACAAAGGGCACAGCCAGAAGAATTCATAATTCTGAATAACAAAACTGATATACAAAATAGTTTATTTGTTGCCTAACTATAAACACTATAAACAAAAAAGAATTTGTGTTTTCCATAGTTAAATTTAAAAATCATATTAATTAATACTATGATACCTCACTGAAGCAGATTATTATACCTGTTAGGTCTTCAGAATTGATTACACTCTCTTGTTGGACTTCTGGGATACTGGTTGGTATACACTGCCATAAAAAAATAAAATGAAAGAGTTAGGTTTTAAAAAGTTTCCCTGACAATGTGATACATAGTGAAGAGATAACTTCAAAATGCAATGACTTATCTTAAACATATACAATTTTCCCAGTTGAGATGATTTTTGAAGTGACATAATAGGGAGACTCAAATCCCTCAACCTCTCTGATCACACAAGCCATATGTAAGTGACATATGAATGGAGGCAAACTGCTCTCCTCATCTCCAGAGTGGCTTCCTCCAATTTGTTTTCCACAGAACTGCTAACACCATTTTAAAATGCAACCCTGATTGTAATTCTCCAGTGCTTAAAATCATAACACTTTCATTTTGCAAACTGTCAATAATTAATTCAGGGAAGATTCACCAAGGGATGCCAAAATTATTGGGTAACAGGTTGCTAGATCTCTCCAGATAACTTACTACTACAAAGTAGAAAAGATGCTTTTATAATGAAGAAATCTGTCAAGTACCATTCTAACCAAGTGCTCAGTCTGACATGTAATACAAAAGAAGACAAAATCACCTACATAGTAATCTTGCCTAAACACTGACTCCAATAACAATATCAGGAGCCAGGTATGGTGTATATGCCTGTAATCCCAGCAGCTTGGGAGGCTAAGGCAGAAGGATGTGAGTTCAAAGCCAGCCTCAGCAACTTAGTGAGGAACTACCTCTAAATAAAATATAAAAAAGGGATGGGGATGTGGCTCAATGGTTAAGTACCCCTGGGTTTAATTCCTGGTACCAAAAATCAAAAATAAAATCAGAGGCTGGGGTTGTGGCTCAGTGGTAATACACTTGCCTAGCACATGTGAGGCACTGGGTTCAATTCTCAGCATCACATACAAACAAATAAAATAAAGGTCGATTAACAACTAAATATATATATATATATATTTATTATATATATATTTATTATATATATATTAAAATATTAAAAATATATATATTAAAAATAAATAAATTCATACTGTGGAGCCATCTAAAATTGTTTAAAATTTTAAGTTCACAAACAAAAGAGAGCTACTCTAGATTAAGGAGAGTAAGAAGAAATGACAATGAAATGCAGTGTGACAATCTTGATTGGGTATTCAGTTAAAAACAAAAAAGCTCTAATGGACATCAGTGGGACAAGGGTGAAACCTGAAAACGAACAATATATTAAGTAATATTATTGAATCAATGTTAAATAGTATGATAATACTAATTGTGAGAAGAGTACTCTTACTTCTCTGTAAGAGAATATCCTTGCTTTTATGAATAGACAGAAGATACAAACACACTATTTAGGGGTGACAGCTTGTGTTTGCAACTTACATGCTGCTTTTTTGTTTTTTAAAGTACTAGGGCTTGAACCCAGGGGCCTGGTGCATGCTAGACCAAGTGCTCTACCACTGAGCTATATCCTTAGACCTTTTTATTTTTTATTTTGAAAGTAAATCTTACTAAGTTGCTGAGTGTCATGCTAAACTGCTGGGGCTGCCCTTGATTTTGCAATCCTCCTGCCTCAGGCTCCCTAGTCACTCATAGGCTTGTGCCACCAACCCTGGTTCAAAAGCTTCAGTTTTTTAAAGTATTTATCTATAGAGATGGATAGCAAGACAGAGTAACAAATGAAGCCAAGTGTTAATAATTAATGAATCCAAGGGAAAAGTATGAGTTCTTTGTTAGATTCTTATAACTTTTCTTAGTTTCAAGTTATTTCAAAATAAAAGGCTACAATTTAAAAGTTGGAGGTGGGCAGGAATCTCAACTATGGAAGGAGCCAAATTCCTTAGGGAGTCATCAAACTCCTTTTATGATTTGCCTGTAGGCTGCCTTCCTAACTTCCTCTCTAACCACTTTCTTCATTTATATTCACTCAGTGATTTGGGGAGTGGTTAGGGGGGACACTGGGGATTGAACTTAGGGGCATTTTACCACTGAGCTGCATCCCCAGTCTTTTTTACTTTTTTATTTTAAGGTAGGGTCTTGCTAAATTGCTGAGGCTGATCTCGAACTTACAATCCTGCTTCAGCCCCCCAAGATGCTAGAATTACAAAAGTGTGCCACCATACCCAGCCTCAAGTTGATTTTATGGGTTGGGGAGCATGGTGCTGTGGATTATACTCAGGGGTGCTTTACCACCACTGAGTTATTTCCCTGGATCTTTATAATTTTTATTTTGACACAGATTCTCACTGAATTGCTGCGGCTGGCCTCAAACTTGTGATCCTCTTGCCTCTACCTCCCAAGTCCCTGGGATTACAGAAACATACCATGGTGCCAACCCAACTCAGTGATTTATAATCCTTGAACATGTCATACTGTTTCACATCTTATTTTTTTTACACGTGTTCTTCACCCTTTTATTGACCATTATACTCATTCTTCAAGATCAAGCATTCTCGCACTTAGGGAACTTTTAAAAGAAAATCTTATTGTCTGGGCCTCATTCCCAGAAATGAGATTGGTTTGACTGGGTGGAAGACAACTGGTACAGAGTCCTGTTCAAATCTCCAACAAAGTATCTTTCAAACCAAGCTTAATCATTCATTTAGTCAGCAGTTTCCTGAAGATTTATCTTCCAATACCTCACAGTACCTCAATCATACTTGCTCTGTTAATAAACTCCTCAGATCCAGGAGCTAAGAAACAAGAAATGAATTCTCTGTGTATGTTTATTTAATTTTTTCTTCACAACAATCCTGAGTAACAGCTCTATTACCTCTATGCTCCAGAGACTAAATACACTCTGTTGAAATTCTACCACAGTAGAGTTTACGAAAGTAAAACTATAGGGAAAATGAATCAGTGACTATTAGGAGCTGGTAGGGAAGGAGAAGGGTGACTATAAAAGACAAGTGGGGAATAAGGATGATGGAACTGTTCACATATTGGTTACATGAGAACTTCTAAAACTACAAAGGGTAAAGTTTATTACATGCAAATTATACTTCAATTTTTCAAATGGGAAAAACCCCTCCTACCCCTTCTTATAATCTGTTCTTTTACCTCTGGCACAGGATGTTTGAGCACACTGTCTCCTTCTGTGTTCTTTCTCAGGAGCTCTTCAAAAGAACTCTCACCAAGATCCCTACCCGAATCAAGGGTATAGGGTCCTTGCTCAGAGGAAACAACTGGAGTAACTGACACTATCTCAACCTCTTGAGATCTCTCCTCTTGATCTTCATTTCTGAAAGAAAGTTGTAGTATATGTTACCTGAAATCAGGCAAACCATCATGGGATTATTTTTAGAGATTGGTGTAATTAGATCATCCAATTTAATGATTTTCAAGATTTAAAAATATATTTGATGCAACAGAACTCCTCAAGCAAATTCTTACAGTTATAGCCTTTGGTTACAGCTGAAAGAGAAAATGAACTGAATTTCAGACTCTATTTCCTCTTTTACCTTTCTGTTAAGTTTGCTTCTTGTGAAATACTGGTCCCTTTGATATCATGTACAGATGCCAATTTGTTCTGCTCCTTACTCTCTGTTGTTGTAACTTGCCCAAGGCTTTTCTCTCCCAATTCTGTTGCTTTGGAAGCATTTTTCTCAGTTTCTTAAATAAAAAAACACACGTAAGATACAGTTCAAAACAGAACAGCTAAAAATCTCCATATTAGAAACATTCTCTCTTAAACAATAGACCACTATGTAGTAACTCCTCCAAACTCTTCTTAATCCAAAAATCAACATGGCAGCAGAATGGTTCTGGCCAATGAGATTTCTGAATAGTAAACAGATGTTTAATGAATCTTGTACTGTAATACATTTCACTCCTGGCTGCCACAGCAATTGTGTCCCTACTTTATGGTAACAGTACTCTAGTACTATCATCAAAAATAATAGTGTTGTTAAAAACTCCCACCCAAAAGAGGTACAGAGTATAGATGAAGTCTGGCTAGGTCCACCTTAGGGGAGATTTTGGGAAGGGAGTTGTATGACAAAGATGTCATAAAGGAGAAGAAAATATTTCTGCGGCTCTAGTGATTGAACCTGGGGGCCCTTAACTACTAAAACCACATCCCCACCCCTTTTCAAAATTTTTATTCAGAGACAGGGTCTTGCTAAGTTACTTAGGGTCTTGATAAGTTGCTGAGACTGGCTTTGAATTCCTGATCCTTCTGCTCAGCCCCCACAAGCTGCTAGGATTTCAGGCATGGGCCACTCACTGCCCATTAAGCTTTGGGTGCAATATAGAATTTTTTGCCACGTGTCTTCTGTGTATACCCCTCCCATTTTTAAAATCTTATTTATTTATTTATTGTAGTTACAGATGAACAGCATGGCTTTATTTATTCATTTGTAGATAAACACATCTCTTAGACACAATATCTTTATTCTATTTATTTATTTTTATGTGGTATTGAAGATTGAACCCAGTGCCTCACACGTGCTAGGCAAGTACTCTGCCGCCGAGTTATATCCTTAGGCATGTATATCTTTCTAAGAGACATTTGAGTATTCATACACACACAGGTACATACACACACACCAAAAAAAGAAAAAACCTGATTAGGCAAATACAGCAAAATGATACCAATTACTGAAACCAGTTGGCAGATTTATTTTATAGCTCATGTGATATTTTGTATTTAAAAACAAAGTTAAAATAATTTTAACAAATCATCCCTTTGAAATACTAATATGATTTCTGTGTCAAAGCAATTTTATAGTTTGTAAGTGAAAAATAAAATTTACCTCTTTGAATTTCTACTTCTTCCCCTTTTAAAACACAAAAACCAGGAACTTTCTGATGAGCATGAAACCTGTTGGTCCGTAAAACTTTCTCAAGATTTGGCTTTGGCTTGACAAATCTACTTCTCATTCTCAAATTATTGGTCACTTTAGAAGTTGTATTCCTAAAATGTACAAAGATAATAGAAATTTATGAATTACTAAAGAATTCTTTTACTCTCTCACACTGATTGCAGTTAACGCAATACCTTTCAGGTATCATGGTATACTTAAGTGTTCATTTCTTAATTCTAAAATTACTAATTACTACATTTACTGGAGGTCTTGAGAAGAAAACCTGTAGAACATAGAATACATTTACATAAATCTTTTAAATTAAATCTTCAAAGACAGATAACACTGTTATAATTTTAATAAGTAAATCATTAAACTCTAGATCAACCAATTTGTAATTTAATTGGTGAGAAATTAACATTGTTACAAGCATTACTCAAATCTATTAACTAAATTTATGATGGGTTTAATAACATTTAATAATTGAATATAAAATAAACCTGGTCAATGTAGCATTCTTCTTGACTTCTTCCATTAAACCAACTTCTTCTCTAGTACTTTGTTCCTCCAGTACAATCTTGTTTTCTTCAAATGATGCAGGAGATGTACTAATGACAGGTGTAAAAACCTCCTGATATTCATGAACAATTTTGTGATTTACATTATCTGGGATAAAAGGGATATGACTTTTATCCTTTGAATGAACATCAGGAAACACACATACTCCTACTACAGAAAAAAATAGGAAATTAAAATTGACCCAGTATAAATAGATATCCAAGTGAAAATTAATTCTTCAACACTTAATAATTATAAAATTCTACGTTATTATTAAAGATTGCTCTTTTTGGATCCAAACTTAAATTCATGATCTCATATTTCATTTTGGGGATTTGACCTGTAATGAGCTTAATAATTCTTATGACTAAAATTTTGTGCTACTGAAAGTAATGCATCCCCCCGCCTTTTTTATAAAATTAATGGACTATATACTTTTTTTAATTTTTCTTTTTTAGTTGTAGTTAGACTCAATACCTTTATTTTATTTATTTATTTTTATGTGATGCTGAGGATTGAACCCAGCGCCTCACACGTGCTAGACAAGAGCTCTACCACTGAGCCACAATCCCAGCCCTGATCTCTTTTTTAATTACTTCCAATGATTGCATAATGCCGAATGGATTTCAAGACAGGACTGCCTTCATTTATTAGCTTTTAAGATCTATATTTTATGTCTTCAAGATTTGTGACAAGCGTTACTATAATACTCTGTCATTGAGAATGAAGCTCTATAGCATAGGGAACACAAATCATACTTTCCTAATAAATATAGTGTAACAAGCATAAACATCTAACAACTAAAATGAATGGCAGATAAGTCATTAACAAAGTAATTACCAGAAACACAATTAGCATGATTTTTCACTTAATGTAGTTAAAGATAATCAATGGCAAAGACCATAACTTGTAAGTCCAGCTCAATATATTAAAAAATAGAGAGGATGTGGAGAAAAGGGTACACTTGTACATTGCTGGTGGGACTGCAAATTGGTGCGGCCAATTTGGAAAGCAGTTTGGAGATTCCTGGGAAAGCTGGGAATGGAACCACCATTTGACCCAGCCCTTCTCGGACTATTCCCTGAAGACCTTAAAAAAGCATGCTACAGGGATACTGCCACATCGATGTTCATAGCAGCACAATTCACAATAGCTAGACTGTGGAACCAACCCAGATGCCCTTCAATAGATGAATGGATAAAAAAAATGTGGCATCTATACACAATGGAGTACTATGCAGCAATAAAAAATGACAAAATCATAGAATTTGCAGGGAAATGGATGGCACTAGAGCAGATTATGCTTAGTGAAGCTAGCGAATCCCTAAAAAACAAATACCAAATGTCTTCTTTGATATAATGAGAGCAACTATGAACAGAGTAGGGAGGGAGAGCAGGAAGAAAAGATTAACTTTAAACAGAGACATGAGATGGGAGGGAAAGGGAGAGAAAAGGGAAATTGCATGGAAATGGAGGGAGACCCTCATTGCTATACAAAATTACATATAAGAGGTTGTGAGGGGAATGGGAAAATAAACAAGGAGAGAAATGAACTACAGTAGATGGGGTAGAGAGAGAAGTTGGGAGGGGAGGGGAGGGGGGATAGTAGGGGATAGGAAAGGTAGCAGAATACAACAATTACTAATAGGGCATTATGTAAAATTGTGGATGTGTAACCGATGTGATTCTGCAATCTGCATTTGGGGTAAAATTGGGGGTTCATAACCCACTTCATTCTAATGTATGAAATATGATATGTCAAGAGCTTTGTAATGTTGTGAACAACCAATAAAAAATTAAAAAAAAAAAAATAAAATAAAAAATAGAAAGGCAATTTGTAAATCAATGGAAATGTAACTGATGTGACACAGCAATCTGTATACGGGGTAAAAATGGGAGTTCATAACCCACTTGAATCAATCTGTGAAATATGGTATATTAAGAACTATGTAATGTTTTGAACAACCAACAATAAAATAATTAAAAAAAAAAAAATCTAGATTGGCATTGTCTTTTGGCTTCTGTCCAAACTATCACAGGGCTGGAGATGTGGCTCAAGTGGTAGCGCGCTCGCCTGGCATGCATGCGGCCCTGGTTCGATCCTCAGCACCACATACAAACAAAGATGTTGTGTCCGCCGAATACTAAAAAATAAATATTAAAAGATTCTCTCTCTAAAAAAAAAAAAAAAAAAAAAAAAAAAAAAAAAAAAACCAAACTATCACAACAGTTTAAATTCTCTCAATGATTGTGAAAATCTTTTCAAGCAGCAAATCCTTTGCTAACGATACGAGTATAAAGTGACAAAATAACCTCAATTAACCAATGATGCTTATGATGATTAACATAAGCCATTAGAGCAACTATTCAATGAATCCAAATTATTCTTTTCTTTTTGGTACCAAGGATTGAACCTAGGGATGCTTAACCACTAAGCCACATCCCCAGCCCTTTTACTTTTTTGAGACAAGGTCTCGCTAAGTTGCTTAAGGTCTCACTAAGTTGTTGAGGCTGGCCTTGAACTTTTGATCCTTTTAGCCTCCCAAGTTGCTGGGATTACAGGCCTGTATCACCACACCCAGCTTCAAATTATTCTTAAGAAACTAAATGCACTATCTCAAAATGGTTTTCACCACACCTAAAGGGGCTGACAGTGGATGAGGACAGGCACAGTGGTAGGGAGGCTGAGGCAGGAAGATCTCAAGTTTGAGGGCAGATTCCGCAATTAAGCAAAGCCCCAAGCAACTTAGCGTTACCTTGTCTCAAAATAAAAAATAGAAAAGGTTGGGTATGTGGCTCACTGGTAATGTGCCCCTGTGTTCAATTTCCAGTACAATCTAAAAAGAAAACATAGCAAGAGGGGGAGGATGGATCAACACATAAGTATTACCATTTCTGGAAAACAACAGTGATGACAATTTCAAATGTAAAAGGCTTATTTATTCAAAACATGGGTGTAATTTCTTAACAGATTTTAAGTTTTTTTTCTCATTGGTAGGACTTAGCTTTCACTCTTACCATCACCCTGTTCAGTGCTGATCTCTGACTGCAATACTAGATCTCCCATTGTTAGTAAAGTTATGGCAGCTTCAGTACTTCCATCATTGGTGCCTTGTGAGGAAATATAACAAAATTAAAACAGAAAAACAAATCTGGCAATTAATTTACTTTAAAAAGACTGTTAGCTCCGTTGTTTATTTTCCTGCAATGGATTTCAATATCCTCTGTTATTCCCTTACTAGTGCTGTGTTTTGTTCAGTTTATACACTACAAATTTAAAAAATCATCAACTGGTGGCTCTTATTTACTAAACCATTTTCTCCCATAAATAATGCATTCAAAGAAAATGTCCTCATCTTTGTAAATTAAGAGGAAACACTCAACAAATACTTTTCTGAACTTTCAGCTCACCTTTTAAAAGTAGTATCCCAAGGATTTAAGTTTATAATAAAGATAACATACAACACCTGAACATTTTTGTTCAATTCTTCAGCACACTGACTCATTCACTATGACCAGTGCTAAATCATTGTGCTAGTGCTAATCAAGTAGTTTTAGCAGTTTCCTTAACAGTTACCTGGTTCATCTTGGGTCTGTTCACCTGTGGTTATTTCCTGAAAGAGGAAAAGATAGGGAACATCTGAAGTATTTCCCCCAAACACATGCACTGTCTCTCAAGAAATATTACATTTTATAGATCTTTCTATACCTTTAGTTATAATAATATTTTAAATTTATGATTATTCATAATATTTCATAAACAAGAAGAAAATAATAGCAAATTCTTTTCTCTCTTGCTTCTAATTTTACCTCTTCTTAAATGTAAGTTTTAACTCTAATCATCCTGCTATGTACACCTAACCATTTCTACTTTTTTACTTTTATAATCCTTCAAGTCCAGTCAAATCTGTTACTAGCTTTTACTGAAATCTGAAGAACATCACAAATTTTTTACACTACTAGGTGGCTTAAAACTTGAATATAGATGGCATAAAGCTCAGTGGATGGATCAGCCTAATATATTAAAAATCTAGTTTGGCATTTCTTTTGGCTTTGTCCAAACCATTGGAACAGTTTAAACTAAATTACTGCAATGAATGCAATTGACCTTCATAACATATTTGTCATCTAATTGTGAAAAACAACTTGTGTTTAGCATGCAAAAAAGTTCAATCCTCAGTACCACCAAAAAAAAAAAAGAAAAAAAATTAATAAATTGAGAAATTACAGGATCCATTTTAAGAGCAATACCAGGAAGAGCTCCATTGATCTATTCCCCAGTAAAACTGGTGAAAATAACATTAAAAAAGCAAAGCATTTAAAGCCTCTGAATGGCCCTAAAAACAAAAGGTGAATATGAAGAAACATCAATTCAAGATCTATAAAAATTTATTTATAAATAAAGGCAAGCATTTATGTGAACCTTGGGTGCTCTCTCCTCCTTTTCCCAGTTCTCACGATAGAGATGGCACCTCAGACTGCTACAGCCAAGAAAACAAGGCCCCTCTCCCATTGGTCCCAGCTGGAAAGCTTTCTTCCCAAGGGGAGCAGGACTTCCAACATTACAAGACAACCACATAAATATGGACATAGAAACCTTCAATAAAATAATAAACTCAGGGCTGGGGATGTGGCTCAAGCGGTAGCGTGCTCGCCTGGCATGCGTGCAGCCCAGGTTCAATCCTCAGCACCACATACAAACAAAGATGTTGTGTCTGCCGAAAACTAATAAATAAATACATATTTAAAAAATAATAATAATAATAATAAACTCAATCCAGCAACAAATAAAAATGACACATCATAACTAAACAGGTTTTATCCCAGGAAATTAAGGTTGACTTAACATCCCAAAATCAATGTAATACAATCAATATAATAAAAGAAAAATCATACAATCATCTCAATGGATAACAGAAAAAAATATATGATAAATTCTACCATCCTTTCCATGATAAAACACACAAAAAGCTAGAAATAGAAGAAGGGAATTTCCTCAACCTAATAAAGGGCATCTAGGAAAACCCACAGCTAACATTATTCTTCAGTGAGAAACTGGATGCTTTCCCCAAAAACCAAGACCAAGTCAAGAATGTCCACTCTTAGCCAGGTATAGTGACATCTACCTATAATCCCAGGGGTGTGGGAAGCTGGGACAGGAGGATCACAAATTTGAGGCCAGCCTCAGCAACTTAGTGAGACCCTCCTCAACAAATAAAAAGGAGTGAGGATGTAGCTTAGTGGTAAAGGACCCCCAGCTTAAATCCCAAGTACAGACTTAAAAAAAAAGAATGTCCACTCTCTAAGAAACATTTAACTAGAGGTTCTACTCAGGGAAATTAGGCAAGAAAAAGAAATAGCATTCAGATCAAAGAGTGTTGCAGACTGAATTGTGTTCCCCACAAAAATATGTCACCCTTATTCCAATATATCTGGTGTCCTTACAAGAAGATGAGAAAAGACACAGACACATAACAGGGAAAATGCCGTGTGGTATTGGAGGCAGAGAATGGAATTATGCTGGTCAAACCATGAAACGACAAGCACCGCCAATAACAACCACCATGGAGGGGCTGGGGATGTGGCTCAAGCGGTAGCGCGCTCGCCTGGCATGCGTGCGGCCCGGGTTCGATCCTCGGCACCACATACAAACAAAGATGTTGTGTCCGCCAAAAACTAAAAACTAAATATTAAAAATTCTCTCTACCGCTCTATCTCTAAAAAAAAAAAAACCACCATGGAAATCATGAAATGATTTCCCCCTCAGAGCCTCCAGAAAGAATCAATACACTGTGATTTGGGGCTTCCTTCTCAACTTCAGAACCTTGAGAGAATAAATTTCTATGGCTTTGAGCCACTTCAGTTTGTGGTGCTTTGTTACAGTTGCCTAGAAAACTAGTATAGAAAGCATGAAGTAAAACTAACTGTATTTGCAGATTATTTGATTTTGTACAGAGAAGATACTAAGGCATCCACTGAAAAATGAGTTTAGCAAAGTTGCAGGATACAAGATCAATATATAAAAATCAATTATGTTTCAATATACTTGCAACAATCCAAAAGTGAAATTAAGAACACAGTTCCAATCACAATAATGGTAAAAATAATAGCACACTTGGAAATAAATTTAGCAAGGAAGTGCAAAGCTCACATTCTAAAACTACAAGCCATTTTTGAAAGAAATCAAAGAAGTTCTAAATAAATAGGAGGACTATGGGTGTAGCTCAGTGGTAGAGCTACAATGGTGGGTGGAATGCTTGTAGTATGCATGAGGTCCTGGGTTCAATCTTCCAAAAAAGGAATATACCCCATGTCCATGGACTGAGAGTCAACAGGTTAAGGCTGCAACTTCTTCCCAAAGATCTATAAATACAATGAAATTCCAAACATAATCCCACCTGACTTCTTTGTAGAAACTAACAAGTTAATTTTAAAATTCATATGGAATTAAAGGGACTCAGCCAAAATAATTCTGACAATAATAAAATATTTATTGTATTTATTATTGCACTTCTCAACTACGAAACTTTGTACAAAGCAACAATAATCAATGTAGCATCACTAACCTAAGGATAGCTATGGGTCAATGGAAAAGAATTAACAGTCCCAAAATAAACCCATATATCTATTATAAACTGATTTTTGACAAGGATGCTGGAACCATTCAATGAAGTCTCTTCAAACAAATGGTGCTAGGGCAACTGAATAGTCACATACAAGAAGGAAGTTGGATAAAAAGATTATCACAATATTTACAAAAATTAACTCAAGATAGATCAAAGACTTAAACTATAAAACTTTTAGAAGAAAAATAGTGGTAAATTTTTATGACTTTGGATTTGGCAAAGGATTCTTGATATGACACCAAAAGCAAAAGCAACAACAACAACAAAATCAATCAGGAGCCAGGCACAGTGGTGCACACCTATAATCCCAGTGACTTGAGAGGCGGAGGCAGGAGGATCATTAAGTTTAAAGCCAGCCTCAGCAACTAAGCGAGACCCTAAATAACTGAGCAAGATCCTGTCCCTAAATAAAACATTAAAAGGGTTGGGTATGTGGCTCAGGTTAAGAGCCCCTGGGTTCAATCCCTGGTACCAAAAAGAAGAAAAATAAAATCAATTAGACTTTCATCCAAAGTAGAAATTTTTGTGCTTTAAGGCAAATAATCAAGAACATGAAAAGATAGCTCATAGAATGGAAGAAAATATCTATTAATCATACATCTGACAATGGAATTGTACCTAGACTATATAAAGAATTCTATGGGATGGGGATGTAACTCAGTGGTAGAGCAACTGCCTAGCATGTGTAAGGTCCCTGGTTTAATCCCCAGTATCACACACACACACAAAACAAACAAACAAACAAACAAACAACAACAACAAAAAAAAACCTTACAACCAATTAAAAAAGATCTGGGAGCTGGGGTTGTAGCTCAATGGTAGAGCAAGTACTTGCCTCACATGTATGAGGCACTAGGTTCAATCCTTAGCACCACATATAAATACACAAATAAGTAAATTATTTATGTATTTACAACTAAAAATAAAAAAAATAAAAATATAAAAGATCTAAATCAACATTTTCTCCAAAAAAATACTGATGGGCAATACACACATAAAAGATACTCAACATCATTAGTCATTAGGGAAATGCAAATCAAAACCATAATGAGACAATACACTCCCAAGCATAGATCAAAAGAAGTCAAATAAGTGTTGGCAAAATGTTAATAAACGGGGACCTTTAAATACTGCTGATCATTATACAATATTATACTATTTCTATAAAATGTCCAGAATAAGAAAATCTATAGGCAAAAAGCAGATAATTGGCTGGGCACAGTGATGCACATCTAACTACTTGGGGAGGCTGCAGCAAAAGAAGAGGATTACAAGTTCGAGTTCAGCAAGTTCTTTTTGAGATCCTATCTCAAAATAAAATATAAAAAAGGGCTGGGAATACAGCTCTAGGGTAAAGTGCCCTGGGTTCAATTCCTAGTACCAAAAATATAGTTGGTAATTTGTTCCATAAGCCTATAGAGATTTGCAGGGGAAATAGGGAGTGACTACAAATGGATATGGAATTTGTTTTTGAGGTGATAAAAATATTCTAAAAATTGATTTGTCATACTTGCACAACTCTGTGAATATACTAAAAAAAATCACTGAACAGAACACTTTCAATGGGTGAACTATACAATGTGTATATTATATATCATTAAAAGCATTTTCAAAAAGTTACAATTCCATGCTGGGCCTGATGGCACACTGTAATCCCACCACCTTGGGAGGCTGAAGCAGAAGGATTGCTAGTTTGAGGCCAGCCTCAGCAACTTAGCAAGGCCTTCAGCAACTTATAAGACCCCGTTTAAAAAAAAAAAAAAAAAGTTGGATGTAACTCAGTGGTAAAGCACCCGGGTTCAATCCCTAGTGCCAAAAAAAAAAGGACAATTCCAAGTGTTCATTTGCAAAAACAAGGTTAAATACTAAATATGAAAGAATGGCAAACAAAATGAAACTAAATATATTTTAAGTAATTTACATTTGACATAGATTTAATGCAATAGAATTTTCATATAAAAGTCTATCACTTATCAGCCTTTTGGCTAAGATCAAATGTAAAGTCAACAGGGACATTAAAAGCTCTAAACACACACACACACACACACACACACACACAAAGAAAACCAATGCTTTCCAAGTCAAATACAAAATCCACGACTATTCCCAAACTTTTACTATTTATACTAACAACTCCATACATGAGAGAAACATCAAAGAACTGAAAACTTAAAGCAATCAAAGTAACCCTATAGTCTTTTGAAAGTAAACAAAGGACAAAAGACAAAACATTAACATGGATACTTACAAATGATGATGTATTCAAATTTTTTTCTTCTTTTACTTCCTGAGTAGATACATCTGTGTTTGAAAGCTCATGTTCAACAACAGTTACACATCCTATATCTGCAACATTCTCAGTTATTTCAAGCTGTCAAAATAAATGTTTTATTATTTTCCACATGAACAAATAAAATTAAATTTCAAATGAAGGAAACAATTCACATTCACACAAAATTTAAAAAAAGAAATGTGATTCTAAAAACTGATTGATAGCAATTTGTCAAAAGTAAAACATTTAAAGTTTTTGAGAGGGCTGTGACTATTACAACCAGTAACCAAAAATTTTAAGGCTTAATCATAGTGCCTGGCATTTCATTTCTCATCCTCCCCACCCTGCCCCTAATTTTCCCCAATTTCTTCCATTTGTTAACATTTATGAGGTGCTTCCTAAAAACCAGAGGGATATGGGCATAGAGGCACAAACCAAATAAGGCACATTTGGTCCCTGCCTTCAATAACTCACAATATGCAAGAAACACAGTAATAAATGAACTATACAGTGTCATACATGCTATAATAGAGAGGAGTTAAAGTGCTTTAAAAGACTGATCATCACCTCATCCCCAGTACAACAATCTTTTCCCAAAGTCCCAAAGCTTACACGATTCTTGACACCCATGGAAATGGGTTCACTCACAGTTATTCTCATGTGGCAGCCCTACTAGTCAAAGAGCCCCTATGATCAGAGTTTAAAAAGACACTAATTTAATCTCCTAAAATATATACACTACAATATGGCTCCTATTCCCTTATTAACAGAAAGATAAATGCTGCGCCCCTCCCCTGATTCAGGCAATGGCAAGGCCCTACTGAGGTGGATGGTGCAAGGCGTCCATCTTCTGGAGGAGTGCAGTATGTTTCTGGGAATGGGCTGGTTTGTTTTTGTATTCCTTTAATAAGTATAGTTGTGATTTCTCATATGACCATTAAGTATGAAGGAAAAAACATGACTTTCCCAATTAATGCAACTACTTCTAAGAATAGATCTGTTTGCTCTAAATACAATGATTCAGCTGTGGAGCATAAATTGTTAATGTCTAATGAAAACTCCCTGTATTCCTGTCAAGGAAGTTTTTGAGAAATTAAATTAAATCTAGAGAAGAAGAATTAATGTTAAGAAGACAGATTAGTGCTTAGTACTGGGCAACTTGTTCTTGTTCCTGTGCACAATGGTTTGTGCTCTTACTCTTGTTTGATTAAAATTAATAACAAGTTAACCACATGCCGTAACCATGGCACCGGTTCCAGTCAGTAAGTCAAGAAAGAATAGTCAAGGTATAGGCCAATAGTTGGGACATTTCTAACTATTATTAAAAGTTAACTAAACAGAAACAGCTCAAAGCAAAACTAGAACTGAAAGGAAAAATGCTTGCTTATGCATAAGCCAAGATACATTCTTCTGTTATAATTGTCGCTACGTAATATTTTCTTTCTTTGAATAATGATTCCTGTTTGTAACCACAAAGTAATGTGAGCCTGCCAAAATGAAAAGTATATATGACCAACTTCACAAGTAAAGACTGGGATCAGCACCTTCACTTTGGTGTCTGTGTTGTTTCTCCACCCCCCCTTTCGCTGACTCCTCACCATCTGTTCGTCTCCTGAGACCCCCCTGTTGGAGCTGGACTCCGAGATAAGTATAAAGCACTATGTGATTCAATAGAATGTATGAGTATAGGAATGAAGTCTGAGAATCTGTCTTCAAGATGTAGTTACTAGGGCTGAGGTTGTGGCTCAGTGGAAGAGCGCTTGCCTAGCATGTGTGAGGCACTGTGTGTTCAATCCTCACCACCACATAAAAAAATAAAAAAGCAAATAAAGTTATAAAAAATGTTTATTTAAAAAAAAAATAGTTACTATAGTTCTTTGTCTTTCTTCAAATGCAAAACTAAAATAAAAATCTTCATTAATATCCAAAAGGTCTGGAATGAATTTAAAATTTCAAGAGATTTGTGAAAATAAAATATATTCCGAAAAGTTGGAAATGGGTAGGGAAAGGGAATATTCTAGATAATTTTAAAAAGTTGATTCTTCAGGCTTCATACAGCTTACTAATGCTGTATTTTTTTTATAAGAGCTATACTAAGATATAATTTACATACCATAAATTCATCCTTTTCCTTTTTTATAGTACTGAGGAGTGAACCCAGAACCTTGTGCATGCTAGGCAAGAGTTCAAAACCTGAGCTACCCCCAACCCCAATTTGCCCACAAAGTGTACAATTCAATATATTTTGGAATACTTATAGATGTGAGCAAACATCATCACACTCAATTTTAGAACATTTTCATCTCCTCAAAAAGAAATCCCATACCTCTTAGCTATCACTTTTCCAACTTCTCCCCTTCATTTCCCAATCCCACTAATCTATTTTTTCCATAGATTTTCCTACTTTGGACATTTGATATAAGAATAATCATGTATGTGATCTTCTGTGACTGGCTTCATTCACTTAGTATGTTTTCAAGTTTCATCAATATTAGAGCTTATATAATTTCATTTTATTTCAATGCTTTTTAAAGAACATATAAACAAATGTTGACATGTAAACAAATGTTAACATTTAAACAATTTTCATTTTAGTAAGCTGACTAAAAGGAATATAAGTTTTCCCTGTTAAATTATTATTATTAATTGGGGGTTCATAACCCACTTCAATCTAATGTATGAAATATGATATGTCAAGAGCTTTGTAATGTTGTGAACAACCAATAAAAAAAATTATTATTATTACTGCTATTAAATAAGAAGATATTCTGTGTTAATTCAGGGATACATATTAAAATCTACTTTCAGAAATTAATTTTTTTTAAGAAATTAATTTCTGATATCAGTTTTCACTAGCAATCTATCTTCATGCAAAGAAAAATACAAAATATATAACTAAACTATCATGTAGTATACTAATCAGCTGTCTTTCCACAAAATTCACTATTCTTCTGTTTGATTTCAACTAAATCTTTAATTATCTTTACTTTAAATTTTTCATTACAAAAAGCCACCTGTTTTGTGTCATTTTCAGTTAGTTTCAAGAATCTATAGTATGCTGTGATTAATAGTGAATAAAATAAAATTAAGTTTTGATTTTCATTCTTAAGTGTGACTCTACAGATTCAGGCAATCCATTACTTCTTAATGGATCTATCTTAACATTAAGGTTAACTTTAACATTATTTGAACTGTTTTATGTTTATGTTTCCCACTGATTATCCCTACCACAATTAGCTAACTCTTGATTCTACTTCAAATGACTCAGAAACTATTATGAATAGACAAAACTGATTCAAAATGCTTCTCTTTAGTCAAATGACTGGCTAAAACTAACAGAACAAAAAACTTTGAATTTACAAAGTTGGAATACTAAACCAAGAGGAGAAAAAAAAAGACTAAGGAAGCAAAATATGTTCTACCTCAAACTCATTAAGATAACTACCACTTTAATTAAAAGTGTACAGCTGAGTACAGCTCAGTGGTGAAGTGCAGTATCTAGAATTCATGAGGACCAGGGTTTGATTACCAGCATAGCAAAAAAAAAAAAAAAGTTAGAAAATAACAGCTGTTGGGTAAGGATATGAAAAACTAGAATACCTGTCACTGCTAGTAGTAAAATGATATAGCCACTATTAAAACAGTGACAGTCACTAAAAAAGATTCAATATAGAATTATTTTGTAATCCAGTAATTCTACTTATGAATACATTCCCCAAAAGAACTGAAGGCACAGATTCAAAGAGATATTTGTCTTACATGTTCACAGGAAGACAAATTAGAATAGCCAAAATGTGGAAACAATTTAAGTGTTCATTGATGGACAAATGGATGAACAAAAGGTGAGAGAGACACAAAAATATTATTCATCCTTTAAAACAGGAAAGACATTTTGGGCTAGCCACATAGCCCAGTGTCAGAGCACCTGCCTCATATGTGCAAGAATCTGTCTGGGTTCAATCCCCAACATCACCAAAAAAAACCACAAAATTAGGAAGGATATTCTGACATATGCTACAACTTTATAAATGAACCTTGAAAACATTATGCTAAGTAAAACAGGCCAGTCACATAAGGACAAATACTGTATGATTCCACTTGCACGAGGTTTCTACAGAGTTAAATTCAGAGACAAAAATTAGAATGGTGGTTGCCAAAGGTTCAGAGGTAGGAGAAACGAGGGATTATTGACTAACAGGTATAGAATTAGAGTTCTGCAAGATGAAGAGTTTTATGAAAGGATGGTGATAATGGTAGTACTGAACTGTACAGTTAAAAAAATGTTAAGATGGCAAATTTTATATAATGTGTATTTTATCAATTTTTTTCAAAAAAGGATAAAAAAGTCCCTTCTATATCAACCAGAACTAAGTCTGACCCTATTATAAAAAGTTACAGGAAATATCTTCCCAAACATTTTAAAAATTAATAAAAAAGCATATTAAGCAACTTCTACATAAAAGTATAGGCAGAATTCTATCACTACTGTTCTACCGGTTCCCTTGCTGAGTCTTGGACATAGGGGCTGAGTAATCAGAGGAGGTCACAGAAGGCCACTTTTAGTGATTCCTTAAGCTATTCATTAGGTCCTAAACAGATTATATCTGGTGGCAGTTTATTTAGAAAAGGAACTCTTCAAATCCTAATATCTACTAAGAGAAGAAATAATGATCCATTAAAAGAAAAAGGAAGAAAAGTATAAGTTGATGAAATGTTAAAGATTCAAAAATTAGTACCTCTTCCATTGTTTCCTCAATCTGAGCAGAAACAGGTTCAGGGGATCTCAGACCAATAGGAACAAACACTGGTGCCTTGTTTAATTCTTCTGGGGCAAGATGATAGTTTTCTTCTTCATAGTCAGATTCAAAATCTTCAGCATCATCTTCATCTTCTTCCTGGGAAGCCCGAAGAGTCACCAGCGTTGACTTGGAAGCTCTAGGTTCCTTCTTTGAGGTTTTACCCCGAGTTCGTTTTGATCCACGCCCTTTAGTGACATTTGGTTTGATCTTCCTATGTGTTCTCCTTTCACTATGATCTGTCTCACACACAGAGGCAGTACTTCGATCCAGAGCAATTTTGGAGGAATCTGATTCTTTTAACAATTGTGGACGGCTATATGTTTAATTAAAATAACAATATGGTCATATATGCAATAATTTTAATGAAAACCAAGGTGTTGAGAGTGAAGTCTCAGTTCAGTCATTAAAACGAAAACTCCCACCACCAATTCTTTTAAAGACTTATGTCATGAAAATAATAATTAACTACTACTTATTTCTCATTAAGAATTCTGCACAGTAATGTTTAAATTCTGGGCTATTTTTCCCCATTATAAGTGGTGGTAGAGATGAAATTTTTAAAAACTTGTAATTATTAGAACAAAAAGGGATAAAATACATGGAATAATTATAGACTGTGGGATCAAATAGTGATACTGATTTATCTTACTGGGTGAATAGTTTAGGTTAAAAGAAAAAGGGCAGACAAAAAAATTTATCAGAGCAATGCTGTTTTCTAGAACTTAGGTTCCTTCCCACTTTCTTCAAAAACTAGAAAAGAACCGGGTGTGGTAACACCTACATGTGATCCCAGCAGCTCAGGAGGCTGAGACAGGAGGATTTTGAGTTCAAAGCTAGCAATGGTGAGGCACTAAGCAACTCAGTGAGACCCTGCCTCTAAATAAAATACAAAATAGGGCTGGGGATATAGCACAGTGGTTGAGTGACCCTGAGTTCAATCCCCAGTACCCCACCCAACCCCTGCAAAACAACCACCTAGAGAAGGGTACCATTCATTCGTGCTTAAAATCTCATATGAATTAGTACTCTAATAAACATTACTCTTTGATCAGGCATTTGCTATTATCTAACAGACTTGACACCCACAAATTATACATCTGGGTGTACAACTGAAAATCAGAAAAAAGTAAAATGTAGTAAATAAACACTAAAATTAGGAAACAAACTTATAAATAAAAAACAATCTCACTTCTGTTCATAAGCCATGTTTTTGCTCTAACAGTAATTTAAGGTAAGACACCTATAAAGAATAAGTGATTTTTATTTCCTACTCTATTTGTTAAAGAAAATATTACCTTGTTACTTTACTGAGATATTGCTCTTCTACAATTGAAGACACAAAATTAGTTCCTACATTTTCCTCTCCAACACTTCCAGATGGTCCAACTTCTTCTAATTGAGCATCTTTTTTGGCCAAACTAGATTCTCTAGAGCCTAAAAAATCTTTTCTTGCTGAAACCTCCATAGATGACAGATTCTCCGCTTTTTCCTTAAATTTAAGATGAAAAAAGGTAATATTACCACAGAAAGAATCTCTATGTAAATTTAACTGTTTGGCCTAAAACTCTAATACTGCACAGATACACAGTGATCAGTTTCTAAATGTTTCATGAAAACAGTTATAGTATAAAAGTCAAAATTAGCCAGTTACCGTGGCACACACCTATGATCCCAACTACTCATAAGGATAAAGTAAAAGGATCACAAGTCCAAGACATGGTGGCACACATCCATAATCGCAGCTACTCAGAAGGGTAAAACAAAAGGATCACAAGTTCAAGACCAGGCTAGCAATTTAGCAAAATCCTGTCTCAAAACATAAAATGATCTCAGCTACCCAGGAGGCTAAGGCAAGAGAATTAAAAGTTTGAGGCCAGGCTGGGCAACTTAGCAAGACCTTATCTGGAAATAAAAAATAAAAAGGGCTGGAGATATAGTTCAGTAGTAGAGTGCCACTGAATTCAATCCCCAGTATTGCAAACAAAATAAAATAGGGCTGGGGATGTGGCTCAAGCGGTAGCGCGCTCGCCTGGCATGCATTGCGGCCCAGGTTCGATCCTCAGCACCACATACAAACAAAGATGTTGTGTTCGCCGAAAACTAAAAAAAAGATATTAAAATTCTTTCTCTCTCTCTCTCAAAATAAAATAAAATAAAAAGGATTAGGGATGTAGCTCTATGACAGAACAATTGCCTGCAATGAATGAGGCTCTGGGTTCAATTCTAGAACCACGCAAAAAAAAGTTAAACTAGTAAGGTATGGTGGTACACACCTATACCCCCAGCTACTTGGAAGGTTGAGGCAGAAGGTTCACAAATTCAAGTGAGACCCTGTACTAAAATAAAATTTTGTAAAAGGGGTTGGGGATAATAGCTCCATGGTAAGAGTACTTGCCCAGGAGGAAGGCCCTAGGTTCAATCCCCAGTATTGTAAAACAAAACAAAATAAAATAAAAAGTCAAAACTGTATTTCACCAATACTCTCCTTCACAATTCTGACAGAAGAGAGCCTGCTAAAAGAAATTTTCCCCAAAAACTTACTTTTAGAAAGAAATGGATGTCAGAATTCCCTTGCTGTGGCAAATTATCTTCTTGTTTGCTTGTCTTACTTTGATATGTACCTTTTTCTATACCTGGTTCCTCTTTCTTACTGTGTGCCCTTCCCAAATTTGGCTTAGACTTTTGGAATTTCCTTCTTATCAATTGTGCTGGAGTAGGAACATATGGTTTATTTTCATGTCTGAAAGGAAGTGTAAATCACATTGAAAAAATAAAATCAGAATTCCTTATTGATATAACAGCTATTCAATGAAGTTGGATACAAACCAATTCTAAATTCAAAGCCTTATATACAAATTGGAGATAAAACCAAGTATGTAAAATAAACTCCTACATTGCTGATATAAAAGTAAAAGCATATAAGCTGGGCTGGGAATGTGGCTCAAGTGGTAGCGCGCTCGCCTGGCATGTGTGCGGCCCGGGTTCGATCCTCAGCACCACATACAAACAAAGATGTTGTGTCCGCTGATAACTAAAAAATAAATATTAAAAAAAAATTCCCTCTCTTTCTCTATCTCAAAAAAAAAAAAGCATATAAGCTTTTATAGCTTCCATTTTATGTATATATTGGGAATATTTTTATAATATGTATCTTTTTTACTTTATTATTGATTTTGATGTGTAGTTTCATGCTGCTTTAAGTAATTTTTAGAGAAATAACTGAAATACCCAAAACCAGTAGCTGAAAATGATTTCATAATGGTACATCAAGCAAATGCCTTCTATTAGACTCTAAAGCCTACACAAATACACAATAACCACCTGGGCCTTCTGGCTCAAAAGCAGGCTTGAGGTTAAGAATCTATTTTTCTACCATATTTCCAAAGGCTCACAGAAAACGTGAGGCCCTGGGTTCAATTCCCAGCACTAGGGATGGAGTGGGAAGGAGGATACAACTCTCACAGAAAAGGGTTTATTGACAGTCATGTCGTAAGATTTTTAACTTAATCCATTTGTATATGCCATATCAGACAAGGTTTTAACATACAGTAGTAGAATCACAGCTTTTAGGACAACCCAAATATCAATCTTATGGTTTCCCAGAAATATTTAAGCAACTGGCAAGGAACTAAATTAAGAAATATAAAACCTAACATAAATTTTGTTATACGAGTTCTCTAAAATATTTGTATTCAAAAACTAATCTGGGGCTGGGATTGTAGGTCAGTGGTAGAGTGCCTGCCTAGCAGGTGTAAGGCATCGGGTTAGATTCTCAGCACCATATATAAATAAATAAAATAAAGGCCCATCAATAACTAAAAAAAGATACATTTAAAAAACAAACTAATCCTAAGAACATATTTAAATAAAATATCTAGAAAACAAAGTACATAGACATTTCCAAATATACCAATCTTACAAAATTCTAGTAGTAAAACACCAAGAAAGTTCACATCATGTTTAAAAAGATACAATTCTGGCTAATGCATGCCAGTATAAGCTAAAGTATTTGGGAAAACAAGTTATATTTAAGTTAACTTAAATAAGTTATACTATAAGTTATACTACAGCTTTATCAATTGTGATTTTGCAAAGATATTGAAGAAGAAAAATACATACATAAATTCAACGTGCTTCTGAGATGAAAAGAAACAAAACTAATATTAGACATAAGAATAAGCTATTTTAAAACTAAAAAATTTCAAATTTTACAAGTAAGCTGAGATGGTTTCTCTTGGCTACAGTACAGCAACAGTTGGTATAAACTTTATGATCTAGAAAAAGTTAAAGATTAAGACAGGGGACTGGGGTTGTAGCTCAATGGTAGAGTGCTTGCCTAGCCCACATGAGGCACTGGGTTCAACCCCCAGCACCACATAAAAATAAATAAAATAGCCAGGCATGGAGGTGTATGCCTGTAATCCCAGCAGCTTGGAAGGCTGAGGCAGGAGGATTGCAAGTTCGAAGACAGCTTCAGTAATTTAGCAAGGCCTAAACAACTCAGTGAGACGGTCTCTAAATGAAATACAAAAAAAGGGCTGAGGATGTGACTCCTGAATTCAATCCCTGGCACCCGCTCCCCCCAAAAGAAATACTAATATTAATGATAAATAATATAAAGATATTTTATCCATATACAACTTTAAAAAAATATTTAAAAAAAAAGAAAGAAAAGGCACGGGATTGATTTCTACACAGGAAGTCTTAATAGTTACAATTCTCTCATTAAAAAATACAAAGGCTAAGCTGGGCATGACTGTAATCCCAGCAGCTCAGGAGGGTGAAGCAGGAGGATTTCAAATTTAAAGCCAGCCTGATTGTAATTTAGCGAGGCACTTAAGAACTTGGCGAGACCCTGTCTCTAAATAAAATATTTAAAAAGGGCTGGGGATGTGGCTCAGTGGGTTAAACGCTCATGGGTTCAATTCCTGGTACAAAAAAAAAAAAAAAAAAAGGCTAAGCATATTTGAATCATGAAAAGCTTCTTTCAGGAAACACTGTTCATATATAGTAGAAGCTTACCAATCTGAAAGTCATAAATCCTGAAAAATTAAATTTAAATTCTAAATTGCCAATATTACTTTAAACTATTTAAGTCCTCCAGGTCTACTTAGTCAATTATAGATGAGAACATTAAGAGAAACCAACCTTGAAAGTCACTAATACGTAAAAGCCCACTAGAGTAAATATCAAAATCCTCACAGTGTCTCTACACAACCTATCTTGATCGTCCAGCCTTTAACTCTCCTATGTCTACCACTCCTTGCTCTCACTCTGGTCCACACTGGCCTTTCTGCTGTTTCTACAAACATGTCAGGCATACTCTGAGTACTTCTGAATTGCTGTTCCTACTTCCTGGACATTCTCTTAACCTATTCCTTCACTACTTTTATTTATTTATTTATTTTAAAATTTTTTAGTTGTTGGTAGACCTTTATTTTATTTATTTATATGCGGTGCTGAGAATCTAACCCAGTGCCTCATACATGCCAGGCAAGTGCACTACTGCTGAGCCCCAACCTCAGCCCCATGTTCCTTCATTTCTTTTAACTTTTGTCTCCAATGGTACTCCTTCTCCAGCACTTTTTGTTTTTTTCTAATTTATAGTTATTTATTCAAGTTATTTCTCTTGTTTGTAATCTGTCTCCTCTATTCAAAATAATCTTCACAGTGACAAAAATTTTTGTTTCTTCAGTCTCTTATTATCAGCACTTAGAACAATGTCTGGCACAAAGAGGACACTAAAATATTTGTGAAATGAATGAACAAGAATAAGGTCATAAAATTCTGTCAGATCAAAACCAGATTAAATTATATACAGAAAAGAACAACATAATTAGTAACTAGGAGAGTCAAAGATGTAAACAGGTTCATCTTTAAAGTTTGGGAGAAAGTGTTTCCTAGAATCATTAAGGGAAATTAATTATCAATTCTCCTTGGAATCAGTCATCAACCTAATCCAATAGCATTTCTGAAAGAAGTGTATTTGTAATACACTTTAGTGAAAAAAACACTACTAAGCATCAGTGACTTCATTTAAACATCAAATTATTAAAAAATGAAGAAATGGCTTACCCATTTCTTAGTCATTTCATTAAGAATTTGAAATTAATGGGAAGTAAAAATTGACCTTAATCATAAAATGAAAAGACTATCGAGAAAAGAAAAAGTAAACAAAGTGAATCCATACTAAACCAATAAATGTTTTACACTAGAAACCTATTCCAATGAAAGCAAACTGTTTAAAACAACCTAAACTCAACAGCACCCTGTGTTCAGAAAGATGATATAACATGGTTAAATTTTTTTTCTATGACTTCACTTAACTAGAGAATAAAAAGATATAATAATGTCTCTTCTGCACCACCTCCACCCCCACCCCCCACACAAAACCACTATCACTCCATAATTAAAGAACACTGGACAGTCAAAGTAAACCCATAGGTGCTGAAGACATCCTAGAATGAATAAATATTTCACTAAAACATACTCTAGTTATAAAGATAACATCATAAATTATATGGATCATGAATTATATTCAGAAAGGAAAGGTGTTTTTTACTAAAGAAGCTAATACTCCTACTTTAATACTAGTAGTAAAGCAGACTGCAAGAAATATGTAAAAGCATTAATGACAAAATGTCTACTAACTGCAACTTATTTAAACTCATTTTACCATTTGGCTTAGATGTAGTTACCTCTAAATAGAGTATCTAGTAAGTACTTCATAGCACTTATTAAGTCTGATTTTTACTTATAAATCTCTAAAGATACAAAGGAATCCTTTAAGTATTTTTAAAAAATAAAGCAAAAGAAAAGAACCTTAAAATATAACAGTTTAGCTTTAATGACAAAACTAAGGATAGCTGCCAAACATTCAGATTATCAGCAATGTGACTCTTAAAATATTTAAAGAATTAAATTTAAAATATTCTAGTTCATCCAGGCACGACAGCCAACACCTATAAACCTAGCAATTCAGGAGGCTGAGATTAAGAGTATTCAAGTTCAAAGCCAGTTTTCCAACTTAGTGGAAAGTACTCCTGGATTTAATCCCCAGTACCAAAAAATAAAAAACCTTCTAACTTAATTATTACTTTATCCTTTCATAAAATTTTCAGAATACAAAGTTATATAAAATTATGCAAAAATCCAAACAATGAAAACATTTATGCTTTTCTCATTAAAAGCAAACTTACCTCATCTTTTCATCTAAAATATTTCTTTCATTAACATGAAGGTTTTCTACAAGAACCACATGACTTTGATTTTCATCCATTCTGCATTCTGAAACTTTGGAGGATACAGCTTCAATTTCAGTTTCAAGTTGAGAATTTGACTGAAAAGATAAAACCATATTAATGTATGTATGTTTTTATTTTACAGAAGAACATACCTCCCAAAATACTTCAATCATTAAAAAGGCTATCTAGTTTAATTTTTTCTTTTTTTTAGTTGTAGGTGGACACAATACCTTTATTTTATTTATTTATTTTTATGTGGTGCTGAGGATCACACCAGTGCCTCACATGTACTAGGCAAGTGCTCTACCACTGAGCTATAACCCCAGTCCCCAGGTATCTAGTTTTTGTTTTTAGCTTTTGGTACTAGAAATTGAACCCAGGGCCTTTTTTCACTGAGTTATATCCCCAAACCAGGGTATGTAGTTTTGTAAAATTAAGATTGAATAATGCAGCCCCCCCACCCTAAAAAAAGGCAAAAAACTTATTACACAGAATATATTACAAAAAAATCAGTAAAAAATAAAATTAAGATTCAAACTGGGTAAGTGATGTTCATGTTTTGTTGTGAAAAGAAGACTGGCTAGGTCAGAAAGAAAATTACAATGACTATCACAGTAATATGTTTAATGCTTGAAAAACTACAAAAAAAAAGTTTAACAGATTTTTTTTAAGTATTTTGGCTCAAATAAGGATTATTATAATCATATAATCACTTTAAATCTAGGTTTTCCCTTATTACAGGAAAAATAAGGACTACCTGAAATAGTTTTAGGCATTATACTACTTAGTTTTTTTTTCTAATACCAAAAGATTTACTAAGAGATTTCTTAAATTATCATTCAAGATAGCATTGTGGGCTGAAATTGTGGTTCAGTGGTACAGCGTTTGCCTAGAATGTGTGAGGCATTGGATTCAATTCTCAGAACCACGTATAAAGTAATAAATAAATAAAGGTTCATCAACAACTAAAACAATATTTTAAAAACCCACAGTATTGTCACATAGCAAAAAGGGTTTAAATCCTATTTCCTGATATAAAAATCCAATTATAGTATTAAGTGTGAGCATAAGTGTGCATGGAGATTAATTCGGTAAGATAGGTCAAAAGATTCTCAGTGGTTATCTCAGGTGTTGACACGTGAGGTTTAATATTACTTTGTTTTGATTAAACATTTCACGTAAGTGTCATTAGTTGGGCAGGTAATGTCTTTTTGGTTTAAAAAAAAAAAACCTGAAATAGTAAATCAAACAAAATTGGGACGCATTATGTATTCACTAGGGAGAATAAGGGTGAGATGACTATATTCTACTTCAAGCCTGAGCTATCGCTTGATGTTTTTTGTTTTGGGAGGTACCAGTGATTGAACTCAGGGGCCCTGGACCACATATCCCAGCCCTATTTTGTATTTATTTAGAAACAGGGTTTCACTTTTGCTGAAGCTGGCTTTGAACTCCTGATCCTGCCTCAATCTCTGAGCTGCTGGGATTATAGGCTTTCCACACCGGACTTGATGTTTTAATATGCATTTAAAAGGATCGATTTAGTTATATGATAACTCACCATTGTCAGGGACTTCTTATTACTTTCATTTTTTTGTAGTAATGATCTTTCTTCCTTAATTATGCCTTTGGCTTCATCATTTTCTACTATTTGCCTGTGTCTAGCCTTTCTTATATTTGGTTTAGGTCTCTGAAGTCGGCCCCTCACTGGTCCAGAACTTTGGATAACACTTTCCTTCACTTCTTGTGGGAAAGCTTTAATTTCAGGAGTCCTGTAAAAGAATAGGAAGAAAGAGAGAAGGCCTGATAGTAAAAAGTTGAAAACCATTGTAAAAATATGTAATTTAAACCTCTTCTAAAAGCCTCTATAAAAAATACTTCTTACCATTAAAGGAAAATGATGTTTTTTATTATAAAAATATTTTAGAAAAGTTATAAGATAAGGGAAGTTAATGCTTAATGGGTACAGTTTCAGTTTGTAGGGGGAAAAAAAACAAAAACAAAAAAGATCTAGAGATGGATGATAGTAATGACTACAGAATAATGTAAACATACGTAATGCCTCTGGTATGTATGCCTCAAATTGGTGAAAATGGTAATGAATTTATGGCATATATACATGTATTTTTTAATGAATTTCTTTGTAGAGAATCTTAAGTAGGGGTGGGGTTGTGGCTCAGTGGCAGAGTGCTTGCCTAGTATGTCTGAGGCACTGGATTCAATCCTTAGCACCACATAAAAATAAATAAATAAAATAAAGGCATGCTGTCCATATATTTAAAAAAAAAACTTAAGTAGTTAATAGCGAAGCATTAAAATGTCAATCTGAGCCAGGCACGATGGGGCATGCCTATTACCCAGGAGACTCAGAGGTTAAGGGAGGAGAACTCCCAAGTTTGAGGCCAGGATCAGCAACTTACCAAGGCCCTAAGCAACTTAGTGAGACCCTATTGAAAATAAAAAATAAAAAGGGCTGGAGATGGAGCTCAGTGATTAAGTGCCCCTGGTTTCAATCCCCAGTACCAAAAAGTACCAAGTTGAATTCAATTTTATTTTCTATGTAGACAGTCTGCCATATCAATTAAAATAAACCAAATATTCTTTATATTCCTTTTTAAAAAACATTAGCACACTTAAATATTAATAAAAAAGTTTTCAAAGAAATGTCTCTTAGATTTTCAAGAAAATATCACTGTTTACCCCGTAGGAACAACTAATTCGTTTTCCTGTGTTTGTGTTGACTGAGACTCCTCTTTAGGTTCATGAGAATTTGAAGGTGAAGTGTCTTTTTCAGTCTGTATACATGGTAATGTGACAGTCTCCTCCTTCTTGTGACCCGATTTATCTTTTTCTCTTGATGTTATTGGGGAAGCCACATCCTGGAAGGCAGAAAAAAGAAATCATCCTGAGTTGGTAAAAGTATAGGGAAATAAGGCCAAGGCAGAAGGATCTCAAGTCCAAGGCCAGCCTGGGTAACTTAGCCAGACTCTGTCTCAAAATAAAAATTTTTAAAAGGGCTGTGTATATCAGAGGCAGAATGCTCCTGGTTTAATTCCCAGTATCCATTCCCACTAAAAAGTATAGTGAAACAAAAACTTTCATACACCACTTGAAGTAGAAGACAATGGGGCAGTTATTGATCAAAAATTTAAAGTCCCAGCAATTCCACCTCTAGAAATTCATCTTAGGAGCTGGGGATGTGGCTCAGTAGTAGAGAACTTACCTAGCATGTGTGAGGCACTGGGTTCAATCCTCAACACCACACAAAAAATAAACAAATAAAAGCATTGTGTCCATTTATACTTAAAAAAAAAAAAACATATATATATAAAAAGAAAAAGAAAGAAAGAAATTCATCTTATAAAAATACTCAAATAGGGCTGGGTTGTAGCTCAGTGGTAGACCGCTTGCCTAACACATGAGGCACTGGTTCAATCCTTAGCACCACATATAAATAAAATAAAATGTGAAAATACTCAAATAGCTGGGCTTATTGATGTACCCTATAATCATCCCAGCAACCTGGGTGGCTGAAGCAGAAGGATCCAAGTTTGAGGCTAGCCTCAACAACTTAGCAAGACTCCAGAACATAAAAAAGACCAGACATGTAGCTCAGTGTGTAAAACACCCCTGGGTTCCATCCTCAGTATTCCCTTCCAACAAAGTACCTATGAGCAAACCCCCACCCACCCCCAAACAAACAAGATATTGGACATACAACAGATCTATGAGTGGGAGATGATATAAACTTTAATTTCTTTACAATGCAATATGACATAGACATTTAAAAGACAAATTTTACCAGACATGATGGAACACACGTATAATCTCAGCTACGTGTGAGGCCGAGTCAGAAGGATGGCAAGCTCCAGGGCAGCATGGGGAAACTTATCAAGACCTTGTCTCAAAATAAAAATTTCAATAAAGGTCTGAGGATGTAGCTCAATGGTAGAGCACTTGTCTAACATGCACAAAGACTTAGGTTCAATCCTCAGTACCTCAAACAAAGACATTTCTCTGTATTGATCCAAAGAAAATGTTCACAGTATTGTGTTAAGTAGAAAAATCAGAAGGCAAGAATGATGCCATTTTTGAAAATAATAAAAATACTTTTATATTACTTTATAAATAGCTACACAGAAAAGTCTAGGAACAAAAATGCAAAGCTGCTATATGATTAATTGGGATGGAGGGATGAGACATTATAAAGGACTCTCACTTTTTAGAACATAGGTATTTTTTTCCAAGTTAAAATTCTTATAATCAGAAAAAATAATTAATAAAAAAGTAGTTTATCTTTTATAAACATAAGGTCAGGAAAAATATAAATACTGATGTACTTTAAGATGCCATGTAAGAATTTTAATTCTTGTTATGGACCATATACTGATCCTCAAATTCATACTAAGTTTTTAATTTTTCATTTCACCTTCACAACAGAGTAAAATAAAGCACTATAATTCCCATTTTCCTAGAAGAAATCTGTAACATCATTTGGCTACAGTTGTGAAGCCTGTTTTGGTTTAGATATGAGGCATCCCTCAAAAGTTCATGTGTGAGACAATGCAAGAATTTTTTAGGTAAAAAGAGTTAGAAGTGTAGCCTAATCAATGGATTAATCCATTCTAAGTATTATCTGGGTCAAAACAGTAGACAGGTATGGTATGACTGAGAGGAAGGAGGTCACTGGGTGCATACCTTGGGGTTTACATTTTGTCCCTAGAGAGCAGTACACTGTCTCTGCTTCCTGATTGCCATGTTCTGAGTTGATTCCCCCCACCATGTCCTTCTTCTATAATGTCCTACAAAGCTAAGGATCTGGCCAACCAAGGACTGAATCTCTGAAACCATGAGCCAAAATAAACTTTATCCTCTTCTATGTTATTCATGTCAGGTCTTTTGGTCAGTGACAAAAAGCTAAGGGCTAGGGATATGGTTCAGTGGTATAGTGCATGCACCAGGCCCTAGGTTCAATCCCCAGCACAGAAGTGGGGGTGGGGGTGGAGAGCTAACTAAAACATAGCCAGAATCTCAACTTCCTATGACACATTAAGATTCCTACACAAACTCTGCAGAATAATGAGGCACATTAAGCGTGGGAACGTAATCATACAAAATAAAAATTATATGAAGAAACTTACAACTATAGTAACTAACCCCCAACCCACATACACAAGCATCATCTCTTCTTTTCTACCAGGGATTGAACTCAAAGGCACTTAACCATGGAGCTACATCCCTGGCAATTTTTATTTTGAGGCAAGGTCTCACTAAGTTGATTAGGACCTGCTAATTTGCTGAAGGTGGCCTCAAACTTGCGTCAGCCTCCTGAGTTGCTGAGATTACAGGCTCGTGCCAACGCACCCAGCTCCCACAACCTCCATCTTAATCACTCACATGTTGAGAAGGGAGAGTACTAGCTTGTTCACTGTCCTGCTGTATCACAGTGGTCTCTACTTCATCAGTTTCCAACTTCTTCCCATGTACATATTTTTGTGCTTCTGCAGTCTCTTTCTTTAAAGCTGCTCTTGTTAAATTTGGTTTTGGTCTTTTTAATAGGCTTCTCACAAAAGGTGCTGGTTTAACTTCAAGTGCCTTCTGTTCTTGAAGAAGAGATCTGCTTTGGAAACAAGGACTATCAAACTTTAGAATGAACTGAAGGGGCAGTGCAAGTGGGGTTGAAGGACAAACTTAGCAATTAGCAGTAAACATTAAAACCTAATTCTTTTTTTATTAAATTATTTATTCTAATTTGTTATATATAATGGCAGATTGCAATTCATTTCATATTACACATATAGAGCACAATTTTTCAAGTCACTAGTTGTACACAAGTATTTTCAGACCATTTGTGTCTTCATACATGTACTTAGGCTAATGATGTCTAACTCACTCCACTGTCTTTCAAATCCTAATTCTTAACAGGAAAACAAATCAACTTATTTGGTAGATTTCAAAAACCAAGAGTAGTACAATCCAGGCATGAATCTAGGGAATTACATTGTCATTATACAAAGAAAGCAGTTTGTAAAACCTATGTTGACTTAGGAGTAGGTGGTCTGTCAATTTTATACATGATAGTGATTCTTACAAGCCAGTGTCAGAATGACCTCAATCCCGTCTCCTAGTCTTCCAAAAACTATTTAAAAATCTCTAACACTATCCCGTATGTTATGCCTTGAAACCTTAGTTTGACATAATCTATAAATAAAACTTTATATGCTTTTTCTTTAAAAACACTTTGACCTTTATAAACTTATACCTTAAATTAATATCTGAAAACTGTTCTGGAACATCTGGAGGTCTTATCTCCTGGTCTTCTATTTCACCAATTTCAGAAGTTTGTGAAGAAGTCTTCAAATGACTCAAATGACAGGATACCTCCTTTTCAGAATTTCTGTTTTCTTCTGTAGGTATATGCATCACTGATAATACTTCACTGCTAATATTCTAAAGAAATAGTTGCAGTAAATGAGCACATACACATTCTACAAGCATTTCATACATTACAAACTTCAAATGTCTATTGTCTTCTACACACTTTACTTTAAAACTTTCGTTCTTAATTTCTAAATAAAATTTAACATACAAATGTTAAAACCCAGAACCAAGGAAAAAGTTTTCTTTTTATATTGTGCATTAGGATTTTTCCAAACCACAAGTGCCATTATCTAACCGAAAAAAGGTCAGAAAAAGAGGCTGGGGCTGCAGCTGGGGCTCAGCAGTAGCATACTTGCCTGGCATGTGTGAGACACCAGGTTTGATCCTCAGTATCATATATAAATAAATAATATAAAATTCTATCGACAACTAAAAAAAATTTTTTTTAAATGTGTATTTAAAAAAAAAGTCAGAAAAAAAATTCTTAAAAAAAAGGATGAACTTCAAATAACATGAACAAGATGAAATTTTCAACAAAAGAAACTTAGAAGTAAAGTAAATCAGGTAGAGCAGTAAATAAAGAGAAATATAGACACAAATGTGGCCAAAATAAAAATTCCAGCATATGTTCACACTCCTTTTATCAAAAAAAAAAAAAACAAACCTTCAAATAGTTATTAAAAATTTGTTCGGCATGGTGCCATATGCCTATAAAAACAGTGACTATGACTACAGAGGCTGAGACTAGAAGTGGAAGATCTCAAGTTTGAGGCCAGCATCAACAACTTAGTGAGACCCTATCCCAAAATAAAAAATTAAAAAGGAGAAGAGGATGTGTCTCAGAGATAAAGTGTGTCTGGTTTCAATCCCCAGTATCTAAACTTTTTGTTTGTTTTGTTTTGTTTTTTAAAGAACACAGTTTTTCAAGGTCCAAAATATAAAATTTTAAGACTGGGAAAGACTTGCAACTTTTAGAGATTTAAAGTGTTGTTGGATTTTTAAAGTCAATAATCATGGAATTATTTTGGTAACTTTGACCTGAAAAAATTATTTTTAAAAAACTTAAAGGACAAAAAATACATACTTTCATATCTAGGGAAGGTACGGTACTGGTGTCACCACTACTGCTCTGTATTACATTTGCTTCAGTTTGCTTTGAAGTACTGGATTCCTCTGATTCATTTTCCCTTGGAGAAATGTCTGTTTTTCCAGTTTTTTCCAAATCTGCCACCATTTCCTCGGTAACACCCATCTTTTCAGATCCTCTCTTCCCCAAGGAATTTTTTCTTCCAGTATCTTTCAAATCTGCCTCCATTCCCTCAGTGGCAATCATCTCTTCTGATATGGTCTCCATCGGGGAAATGTCTCTTCCAGTATCTTTCAAATCTGCCTCCATTCCCGCAATAGCAGTTATCTTTCCTGATATGGTCTCCATCAGGGAAATGTCTGTTTCAATTTCTTTCAAATCTGCCTCTATTCCCTCAATGGCAGTTATCTCTCCTGATATGGTCTTCATGGGGGAAATGTCTCTTCCAGTATCTTTCAAATCTGTCTCCATTCCCTCAACAGCAGTCATCTCTCCTGACACAGTTTCCATAAGGGAAATGTCTATTCCAGTATCTTTCAAATCTGCCTCCATTTCCTCAATGGCAGTCATCTCTCCTGCTATGGTCTCCATCAGAGAAATGTCTCTTCCAGTTTCTTTCAAATCAACCTCCCTTTCCTCTAGGTCACTGACCGTCACTAGAACCTTTTCCCTTTGGGAAATATCTCCTGTACTTTCTTTCAGATCCGTTTTCATTTCATCTATAGTTGTGACTTCCTCTGGAGCCTTAACTAACGCAGATATTTCTCTTCCTTCAGTTTCTTCCAAATCTGTCTTTCTTTCCTGAGTGACATCAATCTTTTGTGGAGTCCTGTCTCTTATGGGCATCTCTCTTCCAGTTTCTTTCAAATTTGTCTCCATCTCACCTATAGACTTGATCTCTTGGACATTTTCCTGTGGGGATATTTCTCTTATTCCAGTTTCTTCCAAATTTTTGTCTATTTCCTGAATGGCATCAATCAATTCCTGCACCTTCTTCCTTGGGGAAAACTCTCTTCCAGGTGTTTTCAAATCTGTCTCCCTCTGCACAGTGCTCTCGGTCATTTCTGATAGCATCTCCCTTGGGCAAATTTCTCTTCCAATTGCTTTCAAACCTGCCTGCATTTCCAGAGTATTATCAGTTATTTCTGGCATCTTCTCCATAAGAGAAATGTCTCTTCCAGTTTCTTTTAAATATGACTTAGTTTCTTTAGCAGTAGTGGTTGTCACTGGTACCTTCTCCCTCGGTAGGGTGTCTAGTTTTACAATTTCTCTCAAAGCCACTGTCGTTTCCCCAGAGGCAAGAATCTCCTCTGGTACTTCTTCCTTAGAGGATCTCTCTCTTCTTCCATTTCCTCTTCCTATATTTGGCTTTGGTTTCTGAAATCGGGTCCTTGAAACAGGGACTTGTTTAACAACATTTGCTTGTTTATCTTCTTGAATGCTATTAAAAAAAAAAAAAAGAGGAGACAATCAAATTTTAAACAAGAAATCATTATGAAAACACCAGACATGCTCAAATTTTAAAATATTAAGGGGCTGGGCATAGCTCAATGTTAGGGCATGTTCTTGTATGGCCCTGGATTCAATTTCCAGAAATAAAAATTAGAATGAAGTAAAAATAAAAACAATCAAGGAAGCCCCCAGGATCACTGGAGAAAATTTTAAAATCAAAGGAGAAAAAAATTATCTTTTTAAATTATAGTAAATTTTAAAGTAATAACTGTACCTACTTATACAAGACACGTATAGAAAGGTCATATATTAATGAGATCAATCACAGTAGCCACTAATTGTCCCTGAATAGTCCCTTTCCAATTGTCATTCTCACCATTCCATGCAAATACTAGCTGGGAAAGACTCTGATAATCTATGTTGGCATTACTTCATGATGTTCTTCTGTATTTCCCTCTCTTTGCTCCAATTTTCTTCTACCCAGACATACATTTTGCGATGACAGACTTGACCATCTCAAACAGTTAGATGAAAATATGATTTGAATAAGAAAGTCTTCTAAGGAACTAGGTCTGCTTTCCAAACTTTTTTTTATTTGTTCTAATTAGTCATACATGACAGCAGCAGGATGCATTTCAACTCATTGTACGCAAATGGAGCACAAGTTCTCATTTCTCTGGTTGTACACAATGCAGAGTCATATCATTCATGTAATAATACACATACATAGGGTAATAATGTCCATCTCATTCACCATCTTTCCCATATCCACACTCCAATTCCCCTCTGCCCAATCCAAAATTTCTCCATTCTTCTCTCCCCTGCCCTCATTATGGATCAGCATCCATTAATCAGAGAAAACATTTGGCCTTTGGTTTTTTGGGGATTGCTCACTTTGCTTATCACCAAAGTTTTTTTAGTTGTATATGGTCACAATACTTTTATTTATTTGGTGCTGAAGATCAGACCCAGTTTCTCACATGTGCTAGACAAGTGCTCTACCACTAAACCACAACCCCAGCCCCCAAACATTTTTTTAAAATTTTAAATGACACAATGCACTAAATATATATATTTTTATTTTTAGTTGTAGTTGGTTGGACACAATACCTTTATTTTACTTATTTTTATGAGGGCCTCGAATGTGCTAGGCGAGCGCTCTATCTGAGCCTCAATCCCAGCCCACAATGCACTATATTTTGCTGAACACTATTGGACATTTTTTTACAATCACTATCCACAACAAGCACTTTGTTCTCCAGAAAGCAGCAGCATTCTTTTGCTTTGTATTTTCCATTATAGCTAGTAAAACCAATTGAAATACATACACAAATGAAGGAGCTTAGTTAGTATTGAGCTTAGTTAGGTCATTAATCTTAGGCAAAAGCTAGATCAAAAGAAAAAAGATTTATTCAGCCATGTCAGGCTGAACAAGTATATAATTGCACATTTAACAGCTTTAAAAAAAGATTTATTAGGGGCTGGGGTTGTGGCTCAGCGGTAGAGTGCTCACCTAGCATAAGTGAGGCATTGGGTTTGATCCTCACCACCACATATAAATAAATAAAATAAAGGTATTAAAAAATAAATTTAAAGAATGTGTGTGTGTGAATTATCCTTAAAATTCACGAACTTTAAAAAAATATTAAAAATTATGACTGCAGAAGGAGGAGATGAACAGAGGATGGTTAACATGTATGAGGGTATAAATATGTAGTAGAAATAATGTCACAGAAGGATAACTATGATTAACAATAATTAATTAGATATTCAAAATAGCTAGTAGAGATGATTTTTAAAAAATTGTTTTTGTAGATGGACACAATACTTTATTTATTTATTTATTTATTTATTTTTATGTGGTGCTGAGGATCCTACCCAGTGTCTCACACGTGCTAGGCAAGTGCTCCACCACTGAGCTACAACCCTAGCCCGTAGAGAGAATTTTGACTGTTCCTAATTCAAAGAAATGACAAATGTTGAGACAACAAATTTGCCAATTACCTTGATAATTATACACTGAATATAAGTACTGAAATATCCCACTATGCTCCATAAATATATGTAATTACTATGTGTCAATTAAATATTTTAAAACATTTTTAAAATAGAGGAGCTAACAGACAAGCACTTCTTGTAATTAAGAAAAAATATTTTTATTTTTTTGAAAAGAACTAAAGCTAAGCATAATGGCGTACACCTGTAATCACAGCCTCAGCAACTTAGCAAGGCCCTAAGAAACTTAGTGAGACCATATCTCAAAATTTAAAAACAGCAGGGCGGAGGCGACACATTGGGGAGGATACGCAGGTCTGTTACTCAGTGCTAAAGTGCTTCTGGGTTAAATCCCCAGTATTAAAAAAAAAAAAAAAAAAGACTAAAGTTAAATGACAGGATTTTCAGGATCTTGCTCCTTTCACACCTAAAAACAGAAACTGCACCATTCACCTGGGGTAAGTAAACACAGAAAAGGGCCACAATGTCAGGTTGCCAACTTTAGAAGGATGACCAATGAAAGAAAATAAATGCAAGGCCCACCCAAGTGCAAAACTCCCTTCTACCAACATGAGCCCAAAGTCAGTGGGCAGTACAGTATAGGCCATCTCAGACCATAAACATTTTGAGATTTGAAAAAGATACTATATCAAAGGGATAAAAAAATAACAAAAATAATGAAAAGGAAGCTATTACTTGCACGAATTTTTGTAGGATCTAAACTTTCTTCACTAAAATATCTGTTTTTTTATAATGTGATTTTTTACTTTAAAAAGTCTCTAGGAAATAGACTGATTTTCAAATTGTACTTGTTTATATAACTGAGGTATTTATATCTATCACTAACTTTAGTGAACAATAAATGCAAAATTAATATAAACTGACAAAGGAAATTTAACGTGGTTAATCCTGGATGGATTTCACTCCATTCCTTTTTTTTTAAATTATTAAATATTTATTTTTTAAGGGCTGGGGATATAGCTCAGTTGGTAGCTCAGCTTGCCTCACATGCACAAGACCCTGGGTTCAATCCCAGCACCACAAAATAAATAAATAGATAGATAGATAAATATTTTTTTAGGCAACACAATACCTTTATGTTATTTTAATGTGGTGCTGAGGATTGAACCCAGTGCCTCAAGCACACTAGGCAAGCATTCTTCCTCTGAGCCAAAACTGCAGGCCCTTACTGCATTCTTTGATTATCTTCATCCAAAAACACCTAGCTTTTATTGAGGTTACTTTGCTAGGAATATGATTTGAGAATCATGAGAAAAGAGAATTTTTATAAAGTCATATTTTCAACACTGGTTTATCCTTTAAACATATAAATGCATTAATAAGCAAATACTTTATTGGCAGTTTCCTTATTTCAGTATCAATTCAAATTGTAAGATACAAACATGAAATGTTATAATTGTGCTTAAATAGCTGAAATTGTTTTTATATAATAAAAGGACTTTCATAAGTTTATTTTTATGGATAAAAAATATGATATATGATAACTCACTGAGTTCATGAATAATAAATCAACAAATATTTCTAAGTCCTATTACATGCCAGAAAGTACCTATGAACTGGGAATACAATGATGAGCAACACAGACCTTTTCTCATAGAATTCATATCAGCTGCATAATTAACTGAAGGGCAGTTTTTGAGACTGGAATTCAGTTATGTAGTTAATTCAGAATATTTCTCAACTTAAAATATACAATGGATATTGTATTCTCTCCACAGATCACAGAATTTAAGAAGAAAAGCAAACAAAGGAGATCATGACTAAAGAAAGAATAGGCACAAAATTATACATCTACTTCCAGGTCCACATTGTGTTTTTCTAAAATGTAGAGTTAAGAATCTACAAAACATTTGCATGCCTCCTTAAGATAAATCATCAATCATGACACAAGCCCCAATATTTATATAAAAGATACATAATTGTCTAGAAGATTGTTTGAAAAAAAAATTCACTAATTTATCTAGCAAAGAATTTTTTAATACATTATCCATTTCTCTTACACAGCATCTTGAACAAGCCAAAGTGTTCAGAGTAGGGAAAAGGGAAAACTGCCTAGTAAATACAAAGAGATATATGATTTGACAAAACACAGAATTTTAGAATTTTTTTAATGATCCTGGACATCCAGGAAGTCAGAAAAGTCGCATGATAAAGCTACCTGTGGAGAGGGAAGTTGCTGAGATCAAATTGTGTACTGGTGTTAACAGTATCTACCAGTTTTCTGAAACTCAGAGGCACCCAAAGAAAATCTAATTTTCTACTAAGCCACACTATTATTATGTGTGGTGCTAGGGATTGAACCCAGGGCCTTTTGCATGTGGCAAGCACTCTACGAATTGAGCTATATCTCCAGCCCCACATTAATTTTTAAATGTTTTTTTTCATTTACATTTTTTTCAGTTGAATGCAGGCTCCAACCTGTCAGTCTCCTATAAATAAAATCTGATACATAACAAGTAATATAATTGGACAGGTTCCTACTCAAAAAATTCTGTGGCACATTGGTAGCGAAAGAGTTGAGGGGTGAAGCAAAAATAGTAGAGGAAGCAAGAAATACAGAAATTTTTCTGTTTTAATAAAGGTTTAAATACATTTAAATTGGTGTAACAAAGCACAGCAGCTGGGTATGGTGGTGCACACATATGATCCCAGCTACTTGGGAAGTGAAGGCAGGAGGATCACAAATTCAAAGCCAGCCTCAGCAACTTAGTGAGGCCCTAAGCAACTTGATGAGACCCTATCTCCTTGGACAGTGTATACATGGAAGTCCATTATTGTTCTCTCTGCATCTGTGTGCATTAACCATTCCCAAAATAAAAATTTTCAAGGTACACTAATAAATCCATCACTCTGGTTTAGTACCCTCTGAGGGGAAATAAAAACTTTGGCTACAAAATAGTATGGGTTTTGGGCTGGTGTTGTAGCTCAGAGGTAGAACACTTGTGTAGCATGCAAGAGGCACTGGGTTCGATCCTCAGCACCACATAAAAATGAAATAAAGATATTGTGTCCACCTAAAACTAACAAATAAATACTTTTTAAAAAACAGATGGGTTTTCATTAATAAGTTCTACATAAAATTTATATCAATCTTTTAAAAAATTTTTTTTGTAGTTGTATATGGATAGAATGACTTTGTTTATTTTTTATGTGGTGCTAAGGATTGAACCCAGTGCTTCACATGTGCAAAGCAAGCATTCTGCCACTGAGCTATATAGCCCCAGCCCTATATCAATCTTAAATAAAAGCAATATGTGATCAATCTAATACCAAAAAAAATAAGAAATAGCATTTGTAGGGGCTGGTGATGTGGCTCAAGCGGTAGCGCGCTCGCCTGACATGCGTGCGGCCTGAGGTTCGATCCTCAGCACCACATACAAAGATGTTGTGTCCGCCGAAAACTAAAAATAAATAAATATTAAAAAAAAAAAAAAAGAAATAGTATTTGTAGGCTGGGGTTGTGGCTCAGTGGTAGAGTGCTTGCCTCGCACGTTTGAGGCACTGGGTTTGATCTCAGCACCACATAAAATAAATAAAGGTATTGTGTTTATCTATAACTAAAAAAAATAGCATTTACATATTTAGATACAGGCATTTAACTTAATATGCATATTAAGTGATAAGCTACTCAAGTTAATACAAATTCTAATTTATGGTAAGTAACTCTTTTCAAGCCACCAATAACTAAGAAGTCAAAATAAAAGATATGACATAAAGTTCCTTGGAGATCAAGTTGTACTTTGAAATATCTTTGAACATTTTATGACTTGTACTTATCACACAGAAAATAAATCCAATCTGATTTGGTCTAAAAGAACTGATTAAGTTCTAAAACCATACAAAATTAAGCTTGGTACAGTGGTGCACACTGGTAATCCCAGAAACTCAGAAGGCTGAGACAGAGGATTGAAATGAAAGGGCAGCCACAGGTCCTTAGGGAGGCCCTAAGCAACTTAGTGAGACCCTGTCTCAAAATAGAAAATAAATGGGGAGATGGGGTTGTAGCTCAGAGGAAGAGCACTTGCCTTGCATGTGTGAGGCACTGGGTTCAATTCTCAGCACCATATATGAATAAATGAATGGAAAATAAAGGTCCATCAACGACTAAAAATATATACTAAAAAAAAAAACATGAGCTGGGTACGATGTAGCTCAGTGGCAAAATGCTCCTGGGTTAATTCTCTAGTACCAAAAAAAAAAAAAAATTCAAAAATTACATCATCAATAAAATGATGCTTACCTTAGACATTCACTAAGAGTCTTGGGCTCATCTGGTTCCACTTTTTGAAAAGAAGAATCTTTTCTCTCAGGTTGTGATGTGACATGTGACATTTCCCTATTGAAATTTTTACATGACTGATCTTCTATTTGTTGAGGAATCTTAATAACAAAGAAAAATTTTTTAACATTTTAGTTTTCACAATCAAAGATAATTTTTAAAAATTGCACTGAATATTTTGTGTTATATGAGAAAAATGAAAAAACTTCAAAACTATAAAATGAAATTCAAAGGGTTCTTTTTAAATGTATTTTCTTTAGGTATCTCAGAAAAATTTCATAAGCCACAACTTTTACCTTATCTCAAAGCTCCCATTCTTTTCTGCCAAATCATAAAGCAAGTAACTATTTTAGACTGATCTGTGAGAATTATTTCATGGTGTCTCTCTTTCTGAATCTTTATATTTATTATAATTGCATTACAACCAGATAAATTACAACAGAGGAAATCCAAATCTTACATCATACCAACCTTCTTATAAAGACTATGTAAATAATCTAAAATTCATGATCTTTGTTCCTGGAATTATGGTTTAGAGGGAAACTTTCAACATCTTATTCTATTTGAGCCAATACTAAAAGTTACTCATTCAACTATCTTTTCAAATGGAAAGGGTAATTCAGAAATTCGTAGAGTAATAGGGAAAAAGCAAGTCCAAATATGAGGGAATGTGAAAGCAAATTACAAATCATGTCAATTATCAAAATCTAAAATGGCTTTACAGTTAGCAAAACTGGTATCTATGAAATTTTGACGATAAACTTAATAATCAATGCAACACAAACTATTTAGCCATTTGTTGTTTTTAAAAGGAATGAGAGATTTATGTTAAGACTATGTACTTACATAACACAATGTGAAAAACAATCAAAGTACTTACTTCTCTATCAACACAGGACTCATTTTCATTATTCTCCTTTTCAGCCCCTATTTTTTCCTGTGATCCAAGAATTTCTTTTCTTTCTGCAGCTTTCCCTATATTTGGTTTTGGCCTTGGTAATCGGCCCCTTATTGGTCGTGTAGGTCTAAAAGCCTTTGATTGATTATCTTCATGCAGACAAGATTTGTCACTCAAACTAGAACTACAAAAAAATAAAATCAATGTTTATTTTGAAGTCACAAACTGCTTGTTTTTTAGTATTTCCTTCTCCATGATATTAATGAGAAAACCATTCAGAATATAAAATAATTCACAGGTATCCTCAAGAACATCTTCAAGGTTATTCATACATCTACTCCCTACTCTTTTGAACAGATATAATCCTGGAAGCCTGACTACAAAAAAGATTTTTAAATCAATTTTTCATTACAAAATTGGTCAGCCAGGTATGGTAGTGTACACCTGTAATCCTCACTACTTGGAAAGGTGAAGCAGAAGGATGGCAACTTCAAGGGTAGCATGGGCAACTTGGTAAAACGCTGTCTCAAAATCAAATAAAAAAGGGATGGAGAGGTAGCCCAGTGGTTGAGCACTTTTGAAGCTTACGTCAGGTCCTGGATTCAATCTCCAGCATCACAAAAAAAGAAGGAAAAACAAAACTGGAAAAATCTACATCAATCAAGGATGTCATACTAGTATGCCTCATACAGAATACTACTATATGTTATACAATTCCAGGATATTAGTCCCAAATTATAGTATAAATTGGACCACATGAACTAGCCCAGAACCTACTGGTTAAAGTCACATTGGAGTGGAGTTGTTATGGTTCTCCACATTAAGTTAAATATTCCCTTCTGAAATCCCTTACTATAAAATTTTCCAGAAATATTATCTTAACCATTCCTATATTTAACAATACATTGTGAAAATTACAAATGTAATTGCTAATTCAATGGGTCCAAGCCATAATTTGTATTTATGATGTGAAGCATAGAAAACATTATTAAAATGTTTCATCACCACCTACAGTTGAAAATGGACTTAAATTAGATGAAAATACTAATAGAGTTTATCAAGCAGAAAACAAGTGATTAGAATCATTCCTAAAAGTTAACTACTTTTATATTACTTTCTAAGTACTTACTTAGATACAGTTTCAGCTTCTAGGTTCTCTCTTTCTGTATTCTCCATTTCAAAACAGTCACCTGTATTCACTTCATTTTTTTCCATGTGATTCTGTGAATTTAATTTTTACAGTTAATCTACTTATTATTAAAAAGTTCAAACTGTGTTAGAAACAAATGAAAATTAAAACAATGAAATTGCATTTTTTGTATTTACACCAGGAAAGATTTTCTAATAATCCTAAATGCAAATGAGAATATTATAAAACAAATAATCTCATTCATTAATAGCCCTTTTCAATTTGAAGAGTCTTGAAAATGTTCATATTCTTTGACTCAGTAATATCTTGTGAAGACTTTTAAGAAAGTAAATGGAAAAATATCTACACACTAGATTGTTCAATGGAACATTAAATAAAATAGCAAACACTGCAGACAAATTTTCCAAAAATGAGAAAATAATTAAATAAGTTCGGTTACACACCACTGTAAGAGTATCACTAAAAACCATGTTTTCATTTTTGCCTTGTACCGAGGATTGAACCCAGGGCATATTACCACTGAACCACTTCCCTGGCCCTTTTTTTATTTTTTATTTTGAGATAGGGTCCCGATCAGCTGCTTAGGGAGGCTGTCCTTGAACCTCCAATCCTCCTGCCTCAGCCTCCCAAGTAGCTGAGATTACAGGTGTGTGCCACCATGCCCAGCAAAAACATGTTTTTCAGAAGTTTAATGATATGAGAAAAAAAAAAAAAAACATTTGTGAAATGTTAAAATACCAAAAGATATAAAATTAAATTCATATCACTACTCAACTTTATAAAAGAAAACCTAGGATGATAAATGTGAAAAGACTGGTTGCATCTGGATAATGAAATTACAACTTATTTTTGTTTTGATTTTTAAATCAACCTGTATTTTCCAAATTTTCTAGAATAAAATCCTATTATTAAGATTAGGATAAGATAGCTGTACAAAAAACACACATCTCCCCTCCCCCCACAAAAAAGCTAAGAAAGATACTTCACTTAAGAAATAACTAATCAACACTGATCAATGGCCAGGCATGGTGGCACACACCTACCACCTCAGCTACTTGGGAAGCTAGGTAGAAGGATTACAAGTTTGAAGCCAGCCTGTATAACTTACAAAAAACCTGTCTCAAAATAAAAAGGGCTGGTTCAAGGCCCTGGATTAATTCCCAGTACTGAAGAAAGAAAGCTGGCCAATGTTTTAAAAAGCGATTTAGCCAAAATTAAATTTTTCTAATATAATTCTCAGAGACAGAAGAAAACAGGAACATTCACTCAATGCTAACAGCAATGTAAATAGATTCTTTGACAATGCATAAGAACCATAAAAATATTTTAATTTGAACCAATAATATAATCCCCATGACCCATAAAAATATCGTTTCTTTAAGAAAACTCCACTTACGTTGGGTACAGTAGCACCATGCCTGCAATCCCAGCGGCTCAGGAGCTTGAGGCAGGAGGATCACAAGGTAAAAGCCAGCCTCAGCAATGGCAAGGCGCTAAGCAACTCAGTGAGACCCTGTCTCTAAATAAAATACAAAATAGGGCTGGGGATGTGGCTCAGTGCTTAAGTGCCCCTGGGTTCAATACCTGGTACCAAAAACAAAAAGGAAGAAGAAGAAGAAAGAAGAAAGAAGGAAGAAGGAAGAAGAAGAGAAAACCCTACTTCCAAAATTGCTTACTTTTATTTTTAAAAATTAAAGAAAAACAAAACAATCATATAATCCATTAGAGAAATGATCAGGTAAATCAATAATATTAATCCAATGCATTTTTGGTTATTTGTTTATTTATTTATTTTTGTGGTACCAGGGATTGAACCTAGGAGCACTGAGGCACATTCCAGCTCTTTTTATATTTTATTTAGAGACAGAGTCTCACTGAGTTGCTTAGAGCCTTGCTCAGTTGCTGAGGCTGGCTTTGAACTCACAATCCTCCAGCCTCAGCCTTCATTGGGATTATAGGAGTGTGCTACCATGTTCAGCCCAATACATTATTTAAAAGTTCAATCAGACCCAAGAATATATATATGAATAGCTCCAGATAAAAAATGTTTTAACTATTGTACACATCATGGTTAGGCACTAGAGAAATGTTTTCATACACAGAGAAAGTTCATAAAGTACAAATAGGAATGTGACTGCCTATATTCAGATAAAAGTACTATGGGTATAATGTATAGATGGTTTAAGAAATATTTTTTTAAAGTTTTTATGTAAGTAAACAAAAGATTTATCATTACTGAGGATGTTTCAAATGATAAGTCCCCTAGCTCTAAAGAAAATATATAAAAGAGGGGTTGGGGTTGTAGCTCAGTGGTGGAGCACTTGCCTAGCATGTGTGAGGCACTGAGTTCAAGTCTCAGCACCACATGTCAATAAATAAAGTTCTATCAACAACTAAAAAGAAATTTTTTTTAAAAGAAAATATATCAAAGGGCTGCTGTTGTAGCTCAGTGGTAGTGTGCTTACCTATAAATAAATAAATAAAGCAAGCTCCATCAACAACTAAAAAATATATAATTAAAAAAATATGTAAACAGGAGACTAATAAGATAGAAACAAACCTAACTAATGTTGATGTGTAAGTTACTTTATTGGTTTTAATATCAGTAACAGTCATCTGTAATTACAAGGTGAGTTTTTTGTTTTTGGTAGGGTTCTTTTTTTTTTTTTTTTTTTTTTTTGTCTTTTTTGGAACTGGGGGTCGAACCCAGGGCTTTGAGAATGCAAGGCAGACGCTTTGCCACTGAGCTACATCCCAGCCCACAAGGTGAATATTTTTATTACCAATTTCTTAGGAAAAAATTTTATTTTATAATTTTAATTCCAGTATGTCTCCTATGTCATACCTTCTCAACTGAAGTTTCTGAACATGAACTCTTGCTCTCTGCATCTGTTTTGTTTTGTGAACGAGTTGATTTCTTCCCAACTGCTCTTGATAGATTCGGTTTAGGTTTCTGGAGTCGACCTCTCAAAATTGGTTTTACGTTTTCTGCCGGATCCGTCTCCCTAAAAAAATTACTTAAACTGTAAGCAACATGCAGTTATATTCAAGTAAAATTCTGAACCAGAAAGAATTTCTTTCTTTTTTTTTTTTTTTTAAAGAGAGAGAGAGAGAGAGGGAGAGGGAGGAAGGGAGGGAGGGGAGAGAGAATTATTTAATATTTATTTTTCAGGTTTTGGCGGACACAACATGGTTGTTTGTATGTGGTGCTGAGGATTGAACCCAGGCCGCACGCATGCCAGGCGAGCGCGCTACCGCTTGAGCCACACCCCCAGCCCTGAACCAGAAAGAATTTCTTTGAAAGTTTACTTACTATAGAAATGGCAAAGAAAATTGAGAGACTAACTTGTTCTATTAGATGTGACAAATATACTGCTGAGCATCAATAATTAATGCAGGTAGTGGTATTAACATATCAATAAACAGATAAATGAAACAAATTCCAAACACTGATTCTAAAATGTATATTTTAACACATAATAAAGGTAGCATCTCAAAACAGTGAGGAAAAAATGAAATACAAAATACAGTGTTTAAAAAATATACTAGATAAAATTAAATAAATGATGAAAAAACTGAATAACATTGAGAAAAAAATAAAACAAGCATCATCTCTTATACTGTGCTGACAATATATGCGAAGTAGATCAAAGATTTAAATTAAACCATAGAAGTAATATGGATGAGTTGCTAAGGCTGACTTTGAACTTGCAATCCCTCCTGCCTCAACCTCCGGAGCTAGTAAGATTATAGACATGTGCCACCACCACGGCCCAGCCACTTCATAGCAGTTAATGTCTGAAGCATATGAATGTACCTATTGCATTGTGGTCCATGCCTGTAACACCAGCAACTGGGGATGTTAGACAGGAAGTTTCCAAGTTTAAAGCTAGTCTGGGAAACAGCCAGAGCCTGTCTCAAAATAAAAAGGGTGGAGACTTAGCTCAAAAGTAGATTGTCCTGGGTTCAACTTCTGATTTAAAAAAAAAAAAAGCTACTATTTTTGAAAAAAATAAAAATAACTCAAACCACTACAAGTAAAATCTCATAGCAAATATTTCTTTTTTTTTTTTAAAGAGAGAGTGAGAGAGGAGAGAGAGAGAGAGAATTTTTTTAATATTTATTTTTTAGTTTTCGGCAGATACATCTTTGTTTCTATGTGGTGCTGAGGATCGAACCCGGGCCGCACGCATGCCAGGCGAGTGCGCTACCGCTTGAACCACATCCCCAGCCCTCATAGCAAATATTTAATCCTCTGAACTATTTTAGAAGTTCACTGCTAAATTACCACCTTGCTGAAAGCTCACACATCAAGTATGAAAATTTGTATAATGGAATATAAAGTAAAAAACCCTGATATAGCACTAACAAGACCACAGTTAAATTATAAAATAAATGGTCTATGTTAATGATCCCTTGTAATTTCTAAATAAAATGATGCTATAATTTAAGAATGCTATTAAGGGTTGGGGGTTGGCTCAATAGTAGAGGTTTGCCTAGCACTTGTAAGCCCTGGATTCAATTACTAAGACAGGAAAAAACATTTTAAAAATTGAGAACCTTATTAAAATATGAAGAAAAGAAAAATCCTATCATATAAAATACTTACATTGATTTATTCTTCAGGTCAACATTTCTTTCTCCTGCACTACTCTCAGCATTATTCACCTCACATGATGTTCTAATTCCAACTTCTGATGGAGGCAAATCTGAAGTGCTTAATTCTGAAAACTCAGTTGCTACTGGCATGGTATCTTGTTGATTACTAAGGAAATGAAGACACATTAGCAAAAAAAAAAAAAATCTAGTAATACATTATTTCATACTATTTAAAAATTTTTTAATAGATAACACCAATACTTTGGGAAATTATCCCTCATTATGGAATAAGCACAAGCTATGCTGGCTTTTCTATGATACTTCTTGCATAATGTTATAAAGACCTGTACCTTCAGAGAAAGTAACCACCACATACCACCAATAGGCTTGGGAGAACTCAAGAAGTGTCAAAATCAAAAACTATAATTCAAAGGGATTCACAAATCAAATGTGTGTGTAAAATTATAATGATATTTAGGAATTAGTTTTCATTAAAATTTTATATAGGCAGTCCTTACTTTGCATGGGACTGTTAACCAAAAGTCATATAAAAGGAGGACACAGTTTCCATAAGCACAAATTGTAGTTAACACTACTATGGAAAGCAAAGATTATTTTTTATTATGAAATATATCAACTAACAATAATATAACTGATAGTCACACATTACCTAGCACTGTTTCAACACATATTTAGTCTTTTTATTTTATTTATTTTCTTGCTTATTTTTTCTACTAGGTGTTTCTCTTTTCCTGATGTATTATTAAGAGTTCATTAAGGGTTCTCTATAGGGGCTGAGGCTGTGGCTCAGTGGTAGAGCACTTGCCTAGCATGTGCGAGGTACTGCGTTTGATCCTCAGCACCACATAAAAATAAATATTTTTATTTAAAATAAAGGTATAAAAAAAATCACATCAATCTTTAAAAAAATAAATAAGAGTTCCCTATATATTTTTATTGGCCAGTTATTATACCTAAACCTCCCAATCAATAGCTTGCCTTTTACTTTACTTCTGGAGTCTTTGTTAATAGAAGTTATTTTTTCCCAAGTGTTAAGGAATCCTTAACATCGCAAAGATATTTCCCACATTTCTTCTAAAACCTTTAAAGATATTTTCTTATATGTGTAGTCCTTAATTCATCAGGAAGTTAAAATTTGACAGGGCAAAATAGGGATATAATATTATCTTTTTCATATCTCAGCACCACCTAATGAATAGTTAGTTTAATCTTTGCCCACTCATTTCTAAAGCAACCTCTGCCATAAAAGATTCCCAAATGTCTTTTCCTACATTAGACATTCAGTTCCACTGAGTAAATCTGTCTATGCCTGTTATCAGTATCACAGTGCTTTACTCTAGCTTTAGAATAAGCCTTAATATATTCCCTCTCCACAGCTGTTTTTCAAAACTTTCTTTACCATTCATAACTCATAGCTTTTGCAGACAATTTTTCAATCAATTTACTGTTTTCCAAAACTTGTTGGGATTTTAACAGTTAGTACAAGATTGTTGTTTTGTTCCTATAACAGAATAAGTCATAGGTATGGTTTTGTGCATAATTTCTGAAATTAGTTTTATCTTTGAAGTCACACTTTAAATTATAAACTGAGAGCTAGGGGTATAGCTCACTGGTAAAGTACTTTCTTAGCATATTCGAAGCCTAGGGTTCAATCCCCAATACCTCAAAAAAAAAAAAAAAATGAGGTATAAACTGTCAACCAACAACAAACAACTGAGAAATAGTGTATGATTACACTGAAATGTAGTGTAGAAGTTTCTAGAACAGGTAGATTCATAAAGAGGAAAAGCAGATAGAGATTACTAGGGTTTAGGGTAGATGGGAATTACTGCACAACTTAGAATTTTGGTTTGAAAATACAAAAAGGTTTTAGAAATGGTGATTGGTACACAAAAATGTAAGTGTAATTAATGCTACTGAACTATATGTTTAAAAATGGGTTCACACAGCCAGGCAAAGTAGTGTGGGAAAATATCTTTGCGATGTTAAGGGTTTCTTAACACTTGGAAAAAAATAACTTCTGTTAACAAAGACTCTATAAGTAAAGTAAAAGGCAAGCTATTGACTGGGAGGTTTAAGTATAATAGCTGGCAAAAAAAAAAAAAAAAAAAAAATAGAGAGAGAGAGAACTCCTAATGATAATCCCAGGGGCTTGGGAGGCTGAGGCAGGAGGATCATGAATTCAAAGCCAGTCTCAGCAATTTAGCAAGGCCCTAAGCAATTCAGTGAGACCCTGTCTCTAAATAAAATATAAAAAAGGACTGGGGATATGGCTCAATGATTAAATGCCCTGGGTTCAATCCTGTTACAACAACAAAAAAAGGTTAATATATCTAATATACACACACACACACACACACACAGATATACATACACACACACATATACATATACACACATATATACATATACGCACGCATATATACATATTATATATATAAATAAATTAGTATATACGTATATGTATGTATATATATTTTTAAACCACAGCAGAGAAAAAGATAATAACTAAGAATATGAAAAGAACTCAATAATGAAAAGAACTCAAATCACAATTCCAAAAAGATCAGAGAATCCAAGTAGAATACATTTTTTAAAAAAGAAATCTTGAAAAAGAACAAAGCTAAAAATAATCAAATTTTAAAATGGACAAAGAATTTAACAGACATTTATCCAAAGAAGAACACCAATAGCTAAAAGGTATATGAAAAGGGGTACAATATTACTAATCATCAGGAAAATGAAAATCAAAACAAGGTATCACTGGCTACCTGTTAGGATGCTATTTACAAAAAAACACAATAAAAGATTTAAAAAAAATAGTCACAGGATATATAAAAATGAACCCTTAATAATAAAAGTGTTGGTGGGAACATAAATTGGAATACCAGGTACTGGAAACAGTAGGGAGAGTTCTTCAAAACACTAAAATTAGTCAGGCTCAATGGCACATGCCTATAATCCCAGTGACTCAGGAGGTTGAGACAGGAGGTTCACAAGTTTGAGGCCAGGCCCAGAAACTTAGCAAACCCCTAAGTAACTTAGCAAGACATTGTCTCAAAATACAAAACCAAAAAGGGCTAGGGATGTGGCTCAGTGTTTAAGCATCCCTGAGACCAATAAAAAAAAAAAAAAAAAAAAAAAAAAAAGGAGAATTACCATATGATCCATCAATCCCAGTTCTGGAGTTCTTTTAATTAAATCAGGATCTCAAAAAAAAAAAAAAAAAAAAAAACTTTTTTGCACTTTTATTTTCACTGCATAACTCACTAGTTAAGAGATGGAAACAACCCAAAATATCTATTAACTAATAAGTGGATAAAGAAAATGTTGGTATATACATACAACTGAATATTATTCAGGCATAAAAAGTAAATTCTACCATATGCACAACACAGATAAACCTTGAAAACTAAGTAAAGTAAGCTTGTAAACTAAGTGAAATAAGGCAATCATAGAAGTTAAAATCACACCATAATTCCACTTTTATTAGGTCTCTAAAGCAATCAAACTCATGGAAACAAAATAGATTGGTGGTTGCCCAAGGCTGGGATGAGGAGAAAACAGGGAGTTGCCATCCAATGAATCGAGTTTCAAGAATGCAAGATGAAAAAAATATCATAAGTCTGCTCTACTATACTGTTCTTATAATTAACAGTACTGCATTATACACTTAAAAATTTCTTAAGAGGGGCAAGGGATGTAACTTAGTGGTAACAGCACTTGCCTAGACTGTACAAGGCTGTAGGTTTGACACCTACCCCCTCAAAAATAAACTATATTTTAGAACACACAAGATAAGAAACATCACATTCAGTCTGATGAAACTAAAGAGAAAATCTTCTACCAATGCCAATGATCTGTATCCCCAGTCCCAAAAAGAAAATCTTTATAGAAAACAATAAGAGAGCGTAGGGCCCTGGGTTTGATCCCCAGCGTGTACACACACACACACACACACACACACACACACACGTATAAACCCATGCAGACACTAACTAAAAGAAGGCAAAAGTATTGTTAGAAAAAAGATCTGAATCAGCCAGTACCAGGCACAGTGCTGCATGCCTATAATTCCACTACTCTTGAGGCTGAGGAAGGAGGATCACAAGTTCAAAGTTAACTTTGGCAACTTCATATGAGAATGTCTCAAAATGTTTAAAAAATTAAATAAAAAGAGCTGAGGTGGGCTGGGGTTGTGGCTCAGTGGTACAGTGCTAGACTAGCATGTGTGACACCGTGGGTTAGATCCTCAACACCACGTAAGATAAACAAGCAAAGGTATTGTGTCCATCTACAATTGAAAAAAAAATAAGAAAAAAGAAAAGGACAAAGGGGCGGGAGGAGAAGGGAGGAGGAAAGAAGGTAGGAATGATGGTATAATGAATTAGACATCATTACCCTAAGTACATGTAGGTAGACACAAATGGTGTGAAAACACTTTGTGTACAATCAGTGACTTGAAAAATTGTGCTCTATATGTGTAATATGAAATGAATTGCATTCTGCCATTGTGTATAACAAATTAGAATAAATAAATGATTTCATAAAAAAAAAAAAAGATGGGCTGGGGATGTGGCTCAAGTGGTAGCTTGCTTGCCTGGCATGCACAGGGTGCTGGGTTCAATCCTCAGCACCACATAAAAGTAAAATAAAGATGTTGTGTCCACCAAGAACTAAAATATAAATATTAAAAAAAATTCTCGGGGCTGGAGATGTGGCTCAAGTGGTAGCGTGCTCGCCTGGCATGCGTGCGGCCTGGGTTCGATCCTCAGCACTACATACAAACAAAGATGTTGTGTCCACCGAAAAAACTAAAAAATAAATAAAATTCTCTCTCTCTCTCTCTCTTTAAAAAAAAATTTTCTCTCTCTCTCTTTAAAAAAAAAAGAAAGAAAAAGAAAAAAAAGGGGGTGGGGAAGGTACATTGATGACTTAACAGCTTTTTCTTCCTAGGTAGACTCATTTGGAATGAAAGTGATTTTTTTTAAATATTTATTTATTTATTAGTTATTGGCAGACACAACATCTTTGTTTGTATGTGGTGCTGGAGGATCGAACCCGGGCCGCACGCATTCCAGGCAGGCGCGCTACCGCTTGAGCCACATCCCCAGCCCCGAAAGTGATTATTTAGAAACCCATTTCATTCTAAGTAAATGTCTTTAACCTAGGAAAATAAAACAGCAACTTCTGGCTACCTCCTGGGGAAAAAAAAAAGTCGGGGAGGCTGGAGGTATAGTTCAGTGGTAGAATATCCCTTGGTTCAATCCCCTAGTACTGAAAAAGAGAGAGGAAAGGGGGGCGGGGCAGCAGAAGACAGTATATAATAAGAGATTTCAGCAAGATGATACAGTATTTATGCAACTAACAACAAAGCTTCAAATAAATGACATAAAAACAAACAGAACTATGCTGGGTACACTGGCACACATCTGTAATCCCAGCAACTTGGGAAGCTGAGGGAGGACTGTAATTTGAGAACAGCCTCAGAATCTTTCTCAGACCAGCCAGACCCTGTGTCAAAATCAGATAAAAAGTTGGGCTGGGGATATGGCTCAAGCGGTAGTGTGCTAGCCTGGCATGCGCGCGGGGCGCTGGGTTCAATCCTGAGCAACACATAAAAATAAAATAAAGATGTTGTGTGCACCGAAAACTAAAAGAAAAAATTATCTCTCTCTCTAAAAATCAATCAATCAATCAATCAGATAAAAAGGGCTGGGGATATAGTTCACATAGTTCACTGGTAGAGTGCCTCCAGATTCAATTCCCAATACCATTTAAAAAAATAAATAAATAAACGAAAAAGAGAAATACAAATCTCCAATTACAGTTAGAGAATTCAACACTACTCTCCCATCAAAAGATGAGATAAAGCCAGTGAAGATTTAGAAAATACCTTTCTGAAAGGACAGGGTCAGCTCTCTTCTCAACTTTTTCACCAGACGCTAAACTCACAATGTCTTCTCTGTTCTGTGCACAGGGAAGCTTCTGTTCCTTATTGTTTTCACCTTCATTTACTTCAGGCCTTGAAGATGGACTTTTATCTATGAATATAAAATGCATGATATTCTAAAAAAATTACAGCAAAAACACAAACACCTTCTTTCATATATATATATTAATATTAATATACAGATATATTAATATACATACATATATATTTTAGTTATAGGCAGACACAATAATACCTTTATTTTATTTTTATGTGGTGCTGAGGATCGAACTCAAGTGCTTCATGCATGATAGGTAAGCATTCTGCCACTGAGCCATAACGCCAGCCCAAACACCTTCCTTTTTAAAACTACAAAAATATTTACATGTAAGACTCTTTTTTACCCATAAAACAATTCAATCAACATTCAACTTCTTATTTGTAAGACACGATCTTATTTTAGAACGTAATGAAAATTTAATCAACTTACAATGGTTTGTGTTTTGAATATCAGCCCAAGTTCCTGGGAAGTTTGTAGCATTTTCCCTTATCTTTCTGGGAATTTTTTTTTTTTTTTTTTTGGTACCAGGGACTAAACCCAGGACCTCTTAACCACTGAGCCATATTTCCAGCCAATTTTATATATATATATATATATATATATATATTTTTTTTTTTTTTTTTTGAGACACAAAATCAGATAAAAAGGACTGTGATTCAAGTATCTCATGGCCTTGTCAAATTGCTGCTGCTGGCCTTAAACCTGGGATCTTCCTACCTCAGCCTCTGGCCTTAAACCTGGGATGTTCCTACCTCAGCCTCCTGAGTTACTGGGATTACAGGCATACACCACTATACCCAGCATCTTTCTTAAATTTTAAGTGATTAATGACTTGCTTTATTATGTCTTGTTGGGAAGCTAAAAGTGGACTTGGTTGTTCTTTTGTTCCTTCAGAAGTGTAATAATTAATAATAAGGTAACAGCTACCATTTACTTACTAAAAAGCAAGAACGCAAGTCTATCAGATGTATTATCTCACTGAATACTCAAAAATCCTATTAAAAGGTATCATTGTTAACCCATGATAGAGAAGAACTGAGTTCAGATATATTAATTGATAGTCCAATGTCAAGAGCTAAAATAAAAATACAAGAATTAGCATTAAAAAACAAAGTCTGTTTAACTTCTAAAATCTGATTTCTTAATCAGTAATCTTTCCTGCTTTATAAGCAATGTCTCTTGTAACATCAACAAAAAAGCATAATGTTGTTAGGCTTATAAAATCATACTACTTTAACTACCAGAATTAATTTATTAAAATCATATTAGTGAAGATGAACTGCATGATATTTAAATTCTATAAAATGTTGTTCTGGTCTGCTACAACTTTTTCTTCCTGTCTTTACTTGATTATGTGCTTTTATTTTTTCATGTTGGGGATTAAACCCAGAGCCTCCAGATGCCAAGCACAATCTCCTGAGTCTCTGGATTACAGGTATGTGCCACCATGCCTGACTGCTTTTCTTTTTTTTTTTAACAATAAATTTTTTTCATTTAATTAAAAATAAAAGGGTGCTTGCTTTTTTTTTTTTTTTTTTTTTTTTTTTTAGAGAGAGAGAGAGAGAGAGAGAGAGAGAGAGAATTTTTAATATTTATTTTTTAGTTCTCGGCGGACACAACATCTTTGTTTGTATGTGGTGCTGAGGATCGAACCCAGGTCGCACGCATGCCAGGCGAGCGCGCTACCGCTTGAGCCACATCCCCAGCCCAGGGTGCTTGCTTTGATAGCACATATACTAAAAACAGGAACAATACAAAGAATATTATCATCATCCCTACACATGAATGACATGCAAATTTGTAAAGCATTCTGTATTTGAAAAATAAACTTTAAAAGATAAAAATGCTTAACACAGGGGCTGGGGTTGTGGCTTAGCAATAGAGCACTCAAAAAATATATATATATTACAAAAGGCTGGGGGCTGGAGTTGTAGCTCAGTGGCAAGAGTGCTTACCTTGCATGTGTGAGGCCCTGGGTTCCATCCTCAGCATCACATAAAAATAAATAAATAAAAATGAAGATATTGTGTTCATCTACAACTTAAAAAAAAAGAGCGCTCATCTAGCACTTGCCAGGCGCTGGGTTTGATTCTGACCACTGTATATAAATAAATGAGTAAAATAATGGTCCATCAACATCTAAAAAAATTTTTTTAAAGATACCTAACACAGTACTATCAGTACAGATCAGTTAACAAACCAGGTACAGTAGCATACACCTACAATTCCAGCAATTAGGGAAGCTGAAGAAGAAGAATTATGAATTCAAGGCTAATCTCAGCAACTTAGTGAGGCCCTAAGACACTTAGTGAGACCCTGTCTCAATGAGAGAGACTAAGGACATGGGTCAGTGATAAAGGGCCTCTGGCTTCAATTCCCAGTACCAAATAAATACATACATACATACATACATACATACATAAATAGCATTGTTCAATCTATCCAAAAGAAAAGTACTTGTTATATACCACATTATTTACGTCTTAAAGTAATATAAGGCTATTAAAATGCATAAGAAACTTACTCTTGTGTTTTTCTTCTTTAAAAGGGACTGAATGAACACTGGCATTTCCTAAAAGAGTTTTTACTTCCTGTTCATTAGCATCATCTTGATTCTTCCTTCTCTTTTTCTTTTCATTTCGGTCTTGTTCTAATACAACTTGTTCTAAATCTTGTCCTGATAAAGTCAGAGACTCTTCTTCAACTGTCTGAGCATCCTCCTGAGTATCTGAAATTTTAGTACTCCCAGACTCATCGGGATCATCATTTACTCCTTCACTAATAACTTTTCTCACTGAAAATAAGTGAAACAGTGATAAATACATAAACAACCTACAAAAAAATTATTAAAGGTAGAGAAAATAAATACTCAAGGATATCCTCTATAATACTATTTATGTGAACAAAACATTGAACAAAACTAAAATATTCAAAAGGGAATAACCGGGGCTGGGGATGTGGCTCAAGCGGTAGCGCGCTCGCCTGGCATGCGTGCGGCCCAGGTTCGATCCTCAGCACCACATACAGACAAAGATGTTGTGTCCGCCAAATACTAAAAAATAAATATTAAAATTTAAAAATAAAAAAAAGGGAATAACCAATAAGTTACAATACATTCATGATTTAAAAATCCATGCAGAGATGGGCTGGGGGCATAGTTCACTAAAAGAACACAGGTAGAATACGGCCAGACATGGTGGCAGATACCTGTAGTCCAAGCAATAGGGAAAGCTGAAGCAGGAAGATCCCAAGTTTGAGAATAATCTCAGTAATTTAGTAAGACCCGGTTCCCAAAATTAAAAATAAAAAAGGCTAGGAATGCAGTTCAGTGGTATAGTACCACTGGATTCAATCCCCACTACCAAAAAAAAAATCCATGTAGAATGTAGCTCAATGATAAAGTACATACTCAGCATGCACAAGGCCCTGGGTTCAAACCCTAGCACCACATAAACATGAAATAATCCACAAAAGCAATAACAAGATGGGTTCATATACAGTAAAGTGAAAGATTTCAAAACATACTGTTGTATTTAAAAAAAAATCAAATGACAGAAATATGTGCATATTTCTAATTCCATTTTTATTAATAAAACATACATCTTTAGATTAGCACATACATATGAACAGAAAAATGTTTATAACAGGTGGGAGAGAGTGTTAAAAATTTAATCTTCAGCGAGGTAGGCTGGTACACACCTGTAATCCCAGTGGCTTAGGAAGCTGAGACAGGAAGATAAAAGTTCAAAGCCTGCCTCAGCAGTGGCAGGGCACTAAGCAACTCAGTGAGACCCTGTCTCTAAATAAAATACAAAATGGAGCAGGGGATGTGGCTCAGTGGTTGAGTGCCCCCCTGAGTTCAATCCCCCTAGTTCAATCAAACTCTACCACTCAACTACATTCCTAGCCTTTTTTATTTTTAATTTTGGGACAGGGTCTTGCTAAATTGCTGAGATAATTCTCAAACTTGGGAGCCTCCTGCTTTAGCCTTCCATATTGCTTGGACTACAGGTCCAAGTGTGCCACCATGCCTGGAAAAATCTATATGGATTTTTCTTTTGAAGGGGGGAGTATTTTTTGCTTTTGTAATGCTAAGGATTGAACTAGAATCTTGCCCATGGTAGTAGGCAGGTGTTCTAAATTAAAAAAGAATTTAATCTTCACTCATTTGTGCTTTTTTCATATTTTTATTAGTGCATTGATTGTATAAAATGGTTGAATTTGTTGTTACATATTCATACACACACAATATAAAAATATAATTTGGCCAATATCATTACCCAGTATTTTCTCTTTCCCTCCTCCCCTCCCTCTTCCAGATCGCTTTCCTATACTCTATAGCTGATATTACTTTGATTTTTGTGAGACCAATCCTCCACATATTTTTTCCTTTTTCTCTGTTTTTCAACAAACAACAACAAATATGTGTGCATATGTGTGTGTGTCTGTGTGTAAATAACACAAGGTCCCCCACATACACACTTTTTTTTTTTTTTTTTTTTTTGAGATAGGGTCTTTTAAAGTTGCTTAGGGCCTTACTAAGTTGCTAAAACTGGCTTTGAACTTGCAATCCTCCTGCCTCAGTCTCCCAAGCCACTGGGATATAGGAGTGTGCCACTACCCCCAATTCAAAGAAAAATATTTTTAACAAATATTTGAAAATAATTGCTAGTGCCCTACCTACTAGCAATTTTATGCAGTAGACATATTAATAGTCAACTGCATAAAATATGTGAAAACATGAATTATTTTTTAATTATTTCAAAAGATTAAAATGAAAAAATAATAGAGATCACCATGAAAATAGTATGTTTGGTTTGAATATCCTCAAAAAACTCAAGTTGAAATTTAATTGTCACTGTAACAATTCATGAGTTGGCATCTTTATGAGGTGATTAGACCAAGAGTGCTGTCCTCACAGAAAAATTAATAACCAGTATTGAGAGGAGCCAAGTTCATTCCCCTCTTGCTTTCTCTCTTTGACCTTCTACCAGGTGATGAAGGAGCAAAAAGGCCCTTGCCAGATGACAGGTGCCTTGATCTTGAGCTTCTCAGCCTCTTGAGCTATGAGAAATAAATTTCGGTTCTCTATGAATTACTCAGACTCAGGTATTCTATTACAGCAGCACAAAACAGACACCCAAACCAAGAGCAAATTTAACTTCAAAACCATGGTTGATCAGATATTTTCTTTAAAACTATCCAATCCCAAAATATAAAAAATTCAATTTCATTCACTTACATTTTTTAAAAAGTGAAAATAAACCAGGCATGGTGGTGTATGCCTATAATCCCACAGACTCGGAAGGCTGAGGCAGAATAATTGCAAATTCAAAGCCAGCTTCAACAACTTAGCAAGGCCCTAAGCAATTTAGCAAGACACTGTCTCAAAAAAAAAAAAAAAAAAAGAAAGAAAGAAAAGAAAAGAAAAGAAAAAGAGTGGGAGAGGGGCTGGGGATATGGCTCAAGTGGCAGCGTGCTCACCTAGCATGTGTGAGGCACTGGGTTCGATTCTCATCACCACATTAAAATAAAGATATTGTGTCCACCTGAAACTAAAAAATAAATATTTAAAAAAAAAAAAAAGAGTGGGAGATATGGCTCAGTGGTAAAGCGCCTCTGGGTTAATTCTCTGGTACCAAAAAAAAAAAAAAAAAAAAAAAACCCAGACTGTAAAAAAGAAAAAAAAAGTGAAAAGAAGATTTCAAAATTGAGAAAAAACACTTGATTGATTCACTTGATTTATTCAGTCAAAATAACCACAAATTTCTAAATTTTGAGTTATAATAATGTATCTTTAAAATTCTTACATTAAATAAGATATAGTGAGTTATGCGTGCTATTTACATGAAAATCAAAGAAGAATTAATACATATTAATCTCCTAAAGCTAAATATAGTAAGTTTAAAAACATTTCTTTGGCTAATAAATGAAATATGAGCTGGGCACAGTGGCATACACCTATAACCCCAGCTACTCAGGAGACTGAGGCAGTAGGAGATCACAAATTCAAAGGTCAGCCTAGGAAACTAAGCAAGACCCTGTCTCAAAATGAACTTAAAAAAAAAAAAACAAAAACAAAGTCTTGAGGGTACGCCTCAGTGGTAGAGCACTTGCCTAGCATGCACAAGACCTTACATTCAATCTTCGTGCTACCAGAAGAATAAAGCAACTTCAGTTATCAAAGATAGAGGTACCATACTCTAGAAAAAGAAATTCTAGATTGGCTTTATACAGAGAAGAGTTAATACAACGGGTTCCACTGTCATCTTCTGAAAGGTCTGCTTAGGAGTTGGCTATTGGGCCATGTCCAGGAAGATGGTTTGGAGAAGGTTTCTATTACTCTAACTGATAAGAGTGGCTTGCTGTGCCTAAACTGTTTGTACAAATAATATGGTTTACGATGAACTCTCTTCCTTTTGGTAGTCTGGAATTTTGGTATATGCCAGACATAGGGTGCTGAAAACTGTTTGTCCTCCTACCAATAACAAAATGTGGTGGTGGTCTTGCAGACCTCCACCACAGGCTCTCACAATTCTACCTTGAATCCTACCTCTGCCCCATCTTAAATTCTGAGAGCATAGGAAAAAGTTATGTAGGATCTTTGGGGCTGTTTTTCAGTGATTAAAACAATGGAAAGGGGCCTGGGATGTGTTTCAAGCTTCTTTAAATTATGTGATTATAGCTGAACATCATTCTTAAGAGTCCAGAGTTGAAAGGTTTAATAAAATAAAAGCCTAAAAATAGAAATACCCACACAAATGCAATTTTCTTCCTGGTACAAGTCACTGTCAACCTTCAGAAATTAAACTATGCTCAAAGAATAGAAGATAGTCACAACCCCCAAAATATTAGAGTTCTACCTTTTTTTTTTTTTTGATATATATATTTTTTAGTTGTCAATTAACCTTTATTTATTTATTTATGGTGCTAAGGAGCAAACCCAGGTCCTCACACATTCCAGGCAAATGCTCTACACTGAGACACAACCCCAGCCCTGAGTTCCACCTTTTAAATATTATAATTTTATAACATATTTGTTTTGCAGAACAATAATAATAAATAACCAAACACAGAACATGACACTTAAAAAACTAAGTCTGTCCAATTGGATTCCCTCATGATCTCAACTACCTGAGCTATACCTAAATTCTCAATTCCTGAGAGACAATATTGAAAGTTCATTATTAATAAGTAAAACTGAACACTTTCTTATAAAATTAATACCTTTTACATTTTTCCGTGGTTTGGAGGATTTCTTCTCCTTTAAATTCTGACTTTTACTGGATTTTTGTTTTCTTTTCTCTTCCTCAGCAAGAACTTTCTGAAGCAAATGAGCAAAAAAATCGAAGTCAAAAGGACGCTTTTCCTCTGTTTAAAAAAAAAAAAAAATGGAAAAGAACCTTCAAGTATTTATTTTTTAAAAAAAAGAAGAAGAATTTCTGGTTTTTAAAATAGCACATTAGCAAAAGCAAGTTTATTTACCAGCAAAATAATGGATAAACAAGTACATAACAGACCATGTAGAAAGGAAAAACTATTAGTTTAAAATTTTAAAAAAAGAATTAGTGATATAAGCAACAAAATGAGTTAATTTCAAAAACAGGGAGTAAAAGAAACCAAGCACAAAACAGTACATACTGTAGGATTCCATGGATAAAATATTCTGGAACATTCTAAACTAACCCATGTGATTCAAATGAAGAGTGGTTACTTGTGGTCAAGAGGACAGAATTCAATTGATTGAAAGGGAACCAACTGACCTTATTAAGCAATAAAAAGTTCCATCTTAAAAATAAAAAGGTCCATACATGTTTGGGATGGTGATTACATACATATTATTTGTCAAAATTTGAACTACACTTTTAACTATGTGTAAACATGTCTGGTTCTTTTTTTTTTTTTTTTTTTGGACAGCAGAAACTGAACCCAGTAGCATCTAACCACTGAGCCACATCCCCAGTTCTTTTACTGTTAATTTTGAGACAGGTCTCACTAAGTGGCTTAGAGCCTTGCTCAGTTGCTGAGACTGGCCTCAAACTTGCCATCCTCCTGCCTCAGCCCCCCTTCATTTGCCGCTCCAGCCACTGGAATTACAGGCATGTGCCACCATGCCCAGCTATAAATTGACATTTTTGGGGGGACGGGGAGGATAACCAGGGATTGAACTCAGGGGCACTCAACCACTGAGTCACATCCCCTGCCCTATTTTGAATTTTTTAAATTTAGAGACAGGGTCTCACTGAGTTGCTTAGCATCTTGCTTTTGCTGAGGCTGTCTTTAAACTCACAATCTTCCTGCCTCAGATTCCCAAACCTCTGGGATTACAGGCCTGTGCCAACAAGCCCAGCTATAAATTGATTTTTAATTTTTTAATTTGTTTTAATTAATTATACATGACATTAGAATGTATTTATGCACTTGGATTTATCATACATAGATGGGATATAATTTCTCATTTTTCTGAGTGTACACGTTGCAGAATCATATTGGTTGCAGTCACACATATACATACAGTAATAATATCTGTTTCATTCTACTATTTTTCCTATCCTCACATCCTCTCCTCTCCCCTCCCATCACTTCCCTTTACTTAATCTAAGGTAATACTATTCTTCCTTAGTGTCCCCACCCTATTGTGAATTAGCATCTGCATATTAGAGAAAACATTCAGCCTTTCGTTTTGTGAGATTGGCTTATTTCATTTAGCATGATAGTCTCCAAATCTAACCATTTACTGGCAAATGCCATAATTTCACTCTTCTTTAAAGCTGAGTAATATTCCATTGAGTATATACACCACATTTTCTTTATCTATTCATCTATTGAGGGACACCTAGGTTGGTTCTAGCTATTGTGAATTGAGCTGCTATAAACACTGATATAACTTCATCACTATAGTATGCTGATTTTAAGTCCTTTGGGTATAAACCAAGAAGTGGGATAGCTGGGTCAAATGGTGGTTCCATTCCTAGTTTTCTAAGGAATCTTCATACTGCTTTCCATAGTGGTTGCACCAATCTGCAATCCCAACAGCAATGTATGAGTGTACCTTTTTCACCACATCCTCACCAACATTTTTTTTAATATCTTTATTTTATTTATTTATTTTTATGGGGTGCTGAGGATCGAACCCAGGACCTCCTATGTGCTAGGCAAGCACTCTACAGCTAAGCCACAATCCCAGCCCTCACCAACATTTATTGTTGCTTATATTCTTGATGATTGCCACTCTGACAGAAGTGAGATGAAATCTTAGAGTAATTTTGATTATACCTACAGCCAAAGAGGATTATTTTTTAGCCTCTTCAAATGATATTTTGTAAAAGAGGTCAGAAATACTTACGAAATGCTTTGTCTATTCTCCATCCATTTGTCTTTTCTTCACGTTTAAATTTATTCTGTTAAGAGAAACAAAACTTACAGTAATTTTCACCCATTAAATGAGTAAAGGTTATTTTTAAAATTAGCAAACATTAAAATAAAACTGTTATGAATAACATACTATTCTCTGCTAACTGAATATGCCTTCACTAAAAGGCAAGTTAAGGTTCACTTTTTTAAAATGAGGATGAAAGGTTTATACTAAGTTTCTGATCCTGCTCCTCCTCCTTATTGTTATTTCTCAAATTAAAAAATAAAAGAATTAGGGATATGGATCAGGAGCTGAGTGTCCCTGGGTTAAATCCCCAGTAGTAAAATAATAGTAATAATAATAGTAAGGAGGAAGAGGAGAAAGAGAGGAGGAAGAGGAGGCTGAGGCAGGGCTTAGACTATAGCTCAGGGCAGAGTGCTTATCTAGAATGCTCAAGACTCAGGCTTTTATCCCTAGCATCACAAAAAAAAAAAAAAAAAAAAACAAGACAAAAACCAACAGGGTTGAAATAAGAACATTTTGGTAACTGAAAGCAGAGAAATTTTTTCAATAGCAGAGTACTGGGCTGGGGTTGTAGCTCAGTGGTAGAGCACTTGCTTAGCATGTGTGAGGCACTGGGTTCAATCCTCAGCACCACATGAAAAATAAAGAAAGAAAATAAAGGTATTGTGTCCAGCTACAACTAGAAATATTAAAAAAAAAAGAAAAGAAAAGAAAAGAAAAGGCAGAGTATTCATTCAGAACTACAGGAAAAAATGAAAATCACCAGAGCCGGGCAGGAGCATGATTGTAATCCCAGCAACTAGGGAGGTTGTGACAGGAGGATTACAAGTTCAAAGCCAGCCTCTGAAATTTATTGAGGCCCTCAGAAACTTAGTGAGACTCTGTCTCAAAATAAAAAGGGCTGGGGATATAGCTAAGTGGTCAAGTACCCCTGGGTTTAATCCCTAATACCAAAACAAATAAAAGAAAAGCACTAGGAAAGGTAAATATGTACTCAATATATTGAAGACTAACTTTGTTTTTCTATTCTCCCTTTTTTTTGGCAGTACTAGGAACGGAAGCCAGGACCTCACACATGCCACATGCCGGGCAAGTGCTCTATTAACACTGAGTACATCCTCGGTCCTTTTTTTATTTTGAGACAGGGTCCTGCTAACCTGCCCAAGCAACCCAGTTGCAATCCTCTTATTGTAGCCTCCTAAAGCATTAGGGTTCAACACACCCAACAAAAAGTATACTGTAGAATCATTAAATTCATTATAAGATGGGGTTTAAAGGCATATAGAAGTAAAAAAGGACTTTAAAGATCATAGCACAGGGATTGGCAACAAATAAAAGTACATTTTTTAGAGGGTTTTTTGTTTTTGTTTTTTTGGTACTGGAGATTAAAGGCAAGAAGGCTTTATCACTGAGCTATATTCCAGTCCTTTTTTTAATTATTATTTTACTTTGAAATAGGGTCTCACTAAGTTATCCAGGATAGTCTCAAACTTGTAAACCCCTGCTTCAGCCTCCAAAATAACTAGGATTAGAGGTATGTGCTACAGCACCCAGCAAGAGGTTATTATTTGTGTAAGCCAACCTCAGAAAATCAAGGATCAAATGTTTCTATCATATGTGGAAGCTAGAGAAAAAGAAGAGAATGAAGGAGAGGAAGATCAAATATCATAAAGATTTAAGGATGGGGCTGGGGATGTGGCTCAAGGGCTGGGGATGTGGCTCAAGCGGTAGCGCACTCGCCTGGCATGCGTGCCGCCCGGGTTCAATCCTCAGCACCACATACCAACAAAGATGTTGTGTCCGCCGAGAACTAAAAAATAAATATTAAAAATTCTCACTCTCTCTCCTCTCTCACTATCTCTTAAAAAAAAAAAAAAGATTTAAGGATGATCAGTAGAGTAGAAGAAGGAAAGAGGGAGGGAGAAGTGAGGGGAAGGGGGAGGAAATGTGGAAGGAACTTTAAAAAATAGTACTATGTGAACATATACCAAGGGAATTTCACCCTTATATTTAAGTAGAAAGAACCAATCAAAACTAAATAAAATAGATAAGCAAAAGGAAGACCTGTAGACTACAGGAAGGAGGATAGGGGGAGGGAACAGGAGAAGAAAGAGAACAGGAACTAAAAACAAATTCTATGTATGTACAATTTTTGTCAGAATGAACTCAACTACTATGTATAACTATAATGCTCTAATTAAAAAAAAAAAATTAAAAAGTTGTTGGGCATGGTAGCACACACTAGTAATCCTGAGACAGAAGGATGGCAAGCTAAGGTAAGCCTTAAAACCCTGTTTCAAAAATAAAAAATAAAAAGGGTTGGGATTCTAGCTCAGTGACTAAGCACCCCTGAATTCAATACCTTGTACAAAAAAAGGTTATTATCTGTGAAGTATAAAGTAAAAAGAGAAAAATGATATAACAGATAAAATAGATTTGATTAACCCAAAATAAAATAGAAAAATGGAATTTAAAAACTGAGATAGAAGCTGGGCATGGTGATGCATGCCTGTAATCCCAGTAGCATGGGAAGCTGAGGCAGGAGGATCATGAGTTCAAAGCCAGCCTCAACAAAAGTGAGGCACTTAACAATTCAGTGAGACCCTGTCTCTAAATAAAATACAAAATAGGGCTGGGGATGTGGCTCAGTGGTTGAGTGCCCTGGAGTTAAATTCCTGGTAACAAAAAAAAAGCCAGGATATAGCTCAGTGGCAGAGCACTTGCCTCACATGTGGGAGATCCAAGTTTCAAATCCCAGTACCATCAAAGGAAAGAAAAAGTTAACCCTGACATTAACACAAATTGACTGATTGCAAAGACTTGTAATATGGATAAGGGGGAGGAGGGAGAGAAAACAAACTCTCAAACAAGGTTATTACCATAGATCCTACAAACATTAAAATGATAATGAGCCAGGCCTAGTGGTGCACACCTGTAATCCCAACAGCTCAAGAGGATGAACCAAGGTTTCAAGTTCAAAGCCAGCCCTGGCAACTTAGCAAAGCCCTAAGAAACTTAGCAAGATCTTATCTTAAAATAAAAAATAAAAAAGGGCTGAGGATATGGCTCAGTGATTAAGTGACTCTGGGTTCAATCCCCAGTACTAAAAGGAAAAATAAAGATAAATAAGTAATGAGATTGCATGAAATCTGATGCCTGTAGCAAGAAATTGAAACTTTTCTTTTTTTTAAGGATAGGGTCTAATTGTAAACTCCTAGGCAAAATCAATTCTCCTGCCTCAGTCTCCTAAATATGGGAAGACAGGCACATGCCATTGTGCCCAGTTGAATCTGAAAATCGGAATGCCCTAAATGATACTTTAAAAATTGAATTTATAATCTAAAGTCTTCCTCCAAAGAAAATCACCTGATTAGATGATTTTACTAGTGAATTCTATCAAACGTTAAAGGAGAAATAATATTAATCTTAAATTCTTTCAGAAAGCAGACAAGGGAACATTTTCCAACACATTTTCTATAATCCTTATACCAAAATAAAACAAAGACATTAAAAAAAAAATTACAAGGGGGAATGGGGTTGTGGCTCAGCAATAAAGTGCTCGCCTAGCACAGGTGAAGCCCTGGGTTCGATCCTCAGCAACACATAAATAAGTAAGCAAGTAAATAAATAAAGTATTGTGTTCAACTACAACTGAAAAATATATATATAAAAAAAATTACAAGGGCTACAGATATGACTCAGAAGTAGAGCACACACTTAGCATGTAGAAGGCCCTGAATTCAATCCCCAGCATTTCAGAAAAAAAAGAAACAACAACAACAACAACAAAATACAAACCATTAACCAATATTCTTCTCATGAACAAAATTAGAAAAAAAATCTCAAAATGAGCTGGGCATGGTGGCACATGCCTGTAATCCCAGGGACTTGGGAGCCTGAGACAGGAGGATTACAAATTCAAAGTCAAGGTCATAAGCAACCTACTGAGATCCTGTCTCAAAATAAAGAATAAAAAGGGGTGGGCATATGGCTCAGTGGTTAAGCACCACTGGCTTCAATTTCTGATACAAAAAAAAAAGAATAAGCAGTTTCTGATCTCTTGAAGAAATGCAATAATGCAGTGAGGAAGGATATTTCATCATACTGTACAATGCACTTTACATAATGTGCCCAGGCAACCAATCAATGTCTAATCTGGTTCTAGAGGGAAAAATGATCTTTCCTATTAGCAATTTTTTATTAATGTAATGAATATGATAGGGTGGGAAATGAAGTAGAAGACTGGGTAATGTACTACAGCAACAGAGTAATAGCATGCAGAGGTTCTCCAATTCAGGAAACATGTATGAAGAAAAAGTCCTCCCAGGAATGTTACAGCTATAATTGACATCACTGCTACTGCTAACAATGCCATTCTTTTCTTTATGCTGTCTTAGAAAATTTAGTAATATATTTTGTGTTCCAAAGGCTACTCTTAAGGATAGGGATAGAGCTCAATGGTAGAGGTCTTGCCCAGTATGTACAAGGCGTTAAATTAAATCCCTTCCATTACCCCCAAAAATGGTGTTCTTATATATTTATCTTCTCTTTTCATTCACTGTCCAACTCTTAATTAATTTCAGTAACTTTACTGGTACACCCTCCAGTCCGTGAGAAACTTGATCAAATACATGAGAGACTCGATCAAATTAAGTAGAGTAATACTAAAAAAGATTTTACCAATGATAGAATTGAGAAATATTGCTTTACTTCTCAGGCGATAAATGGAAAATGTAATATAAACATCACTGTGAAAATCAAGAATTATGAATAAAACCAAAGTTAAAAAAAATTTAGCAACTTTTGAGTTTTTCTAATCAACAAATATTATGAGGGCTGGGGATGTGGCTCAAGCGGTAGCGCGCTCGCCTGGAATGCGTGTGGCCCAGGGTTCGATCCTCAGCACCACATACAAACAAAGATGTTGTGCCCGCCGATAACTAAAAAATAAATATTAAAATTCTCTCTATCTCTACCTTTCTCTCTCTACCTCTCTCTACCTCTCAAAAAAAAAAAAAAAAAAAAAAAACACAAATATTATCAGTTTACTTTACCTTAATTTCTATCCTTGCTCTGTGAGGAAACAGTTGTCCAATCATCGAAAAGTCAGTTCCTACCATGCTGATGGCTAAAAAGAACATATCTGTTTCTGTAAAAATTAGATAGAGAATCATTAAAAAGTATTTTCAGAGGAAAGAAATCTTACATAGCACATATTATGAGTTAAAAATAAATTCCACAGTACTTTCTTATTGAAAAAAGAGTCATGGAATATCTAAACAAATATCTTGAAACATTAAAATGGGGGGTAGAATAAGAAATTTTTATGCTCATACCAAACCAGCCAGAAATTTTTTTTTTATTTTTTTTTTTTGGCACACAGGCTTGAATCCATGGGTGCTTTAACACTGAGCCACATTCCCAGCCTTTTTTATTTTGTTTTACACTGACTTTATTTATTTTTATGTGGTATTGAGGCTCAAACCCAGTTCATCACACATGCTAAGCAAACGTTCTACCACTGAGCTACAACTCCAGCCCTTATTTTTTATTTTGAGACAGGGTTTCCCTAAGTTGCTTAGGGCCTTGCTAGGTTGCTGAGGCTGGCCTTGAATTTGCAATCCTCCCATTTCAGCTTCCCAAGTCTCTGGGAGTATAGTCATGCTCCACTGCACCCAGCCAGAATTTTTTAATAAGACATTGTTCTCTGGTCTCATTCAAAACACCTTGAAGAAAACTGTCAAGTCATAGCCAGAAATGGGTATGTGTGCAACTAAGATGTCCTAAGTCCTACATAAAAAAGTAACTTAAAGGGCTGGGGTCATGGCTCAGTGGTAGAGCACTTGCCTAGCATGTGTGAGACACTGGGTTCGAGTCTCAGCACCGCATATAAATAAATGCATAAAATAAAGGTCCATCAATATCTAAAAATATATTTTAAAAAAAAGTAACTTAAAAAAATACATGAGAAACTTGATACAAGTCACCTCAGGAGAATAGGAATAAGGTAGTCAGAGAAAGGAAGTAAAGACTCTTTCCTTCTGCTCTATATCCTTCTGTCATATTTGAATTTCTTCCCAAAACTCTATTGTTTATATAATAAAGAGTAAATAATAAGCATCACCATGCAATAGGTACTATATACTTTAACAGCCTAATTTTTATCTATAATAACTTTAGGGGGCTGGGGATATAGTTTAGTGGCAGCATGCCTAGCACGCATGAAGTCCTTGGTTCAACTCCCTAGCACACAGGAGGGGGAAAAAATAGAATCTTTACTAGATAAATTATCTTAAGTAGGATATCATGACCATTAGAAATGTTGATTTTTTTTCATTTAAATGGTATTTCTTTGTAGTAGAATTTGACACAGGAAGATTTCAGACAAAATGACCAAAGAACTAATTCTTCAAAAGATTTCTAATTTAAAACCAGGAAGGGTTGGGATTGTGGCTCGGCGGTAGAGCACTGGCCTCGAATGTGCGAGACCCTGGGTTCAATCCTCAGCACCACGTAAAAATAAATAAGTGAAATAAAGGTATTGTGTCCAACTACAACTCAAAAATAAACATATTAAAAAAACAAACCCAGGGATATAGTTCCACAGTAGGAGCAGGTGGGAGGTGTCAATAAAATTTGCTAGACAGAAAACAACATGGCAGTTTACATTTCACTTCGCTTAAGAGAGATTTGATTTAAGCCAGAAATATAGTTTATTTCAAGTAAGTAACTTAAACAATTTTTAATGAAAATTTGTTACCTTTATTGGACCATGGCTTAGAATAATAATTTTTTCTAAAGCTGGAATATGTAGTTGTAGAACCACGCTCAAATATAGGATCATTTTCCTCAACAACACAGGGGCCTTTTGTCCTTAAAACTTCTACAGTTAAACTGAAAGAAACACATTTTCAAACAGAGTCAAAATAAAAACAAGTAAAAAGACAAATAGTAGATGAGATTTAAACAGCTATACTTTAGAAATATACTATGCAGGGGCTGGGGATGTGGCTCAAGTGGTAGCGCGCTCGCCTCGCATGCGTGCGGCCCGGGTTCGATCCTCAGCACCACATACCAACAAAGATGTTGTGTCCACCGAGAACTAAAAAATAAATATTAAAAATTCTCTCTCTCTCTCTCTCACTCTCTCTCCTCTCTCACTCTCTCTTTAAAAAAAAAAAGAAATATACTATGCATTTGAACAAAAATGACAATAATATGTATTTGAAATACATAGATATTCAGACATACATACTTACCGACTAACGAATTGTTATTTATAATGTGATTACCAAGAAGTATAAATAAGTACCGATCTGTTTTCAAAATCCACAATAATAATATAAAATTGAGAAAATAACTTTGGGGCAACTAAGCTAGGCATGGTAGCACACACCTGTAATTCCAACAACTCAGTAACCTAAAGTAAAAGGATCACTACTTCGAGGCCAGCAATTTAGTGAGATCCTATTCCAATATAAAATAACTAGGGATATATCCCATGGCAGAGTAACCCTGGATTCAATCTCCAGTATCAGAGAAGGAAAAAAATAAAAAAGGCCAGCTATAGGGTCACACACCTGTAATCCCAATGGCTTGGGAGGCTGAGGCAGGAGGATCATCAGTTAAAAACTAGCTTCAGCAACTTAGCAATGCCCAAGCAATTTAGCAAGACAATATCTCAAAAGAAAAAAATAAAAAGGGCTGGGGATGTGGCTCAGTATTTTTGAGGTACCTAAAAAATATTTTTGTTGCCTTCTGTATGCCTCTTATAGGCTATACATATTTATTATGCGAATATTGATAAATACAAGCATTTTATATTTTACATGCGTGCAAACAAAGCAGTTAAATACATTTTTAACTCTTTATCAACCAGTAAACTCACCATCACAAACTAATGGAAAAAGCAAACAAAATTATTACTATTATTACTAGCACTATTAAATTCATGTTTCATCAGCATAGTTTTTTTTTTTTTAGAGAATCCACTCCTTTTTTTTTTTACTATTATTTCTTTTTTTTTTTAAAGAGAGAGAGAGAGAGAGAGAGAGAGAGAGAGAGAGAGAATTTTTTTTTTTTATATTTATTTTTAGTTCTCAGCGGACACAACATCTTTGTTGGTATGTGGTGCTGAGAATCGAACCCGGGCCGCACGTATGCCAGGCGAGCGCGCTACCGCTTGAGCCACATCCCCAGCCCTTTTTTTTTTACTATTATTAGTATTTTTTACTTATAGATGGATAAAATACCTTTATTTTATCTGTTTGTTTTTATATGATGTCAGGGATGGAACCCAAAGCCTCACACATGCTGGGCAAGTGTTCTACCACTGAGCTGATACCCTGGCCCCATCATCATCATAGTTTTATTATTGGTGTTTTTTGGTTGGGGTTTTGTTTTGTTTTTTTTTTTTTAAGTAGTGGGGATTAAATCTGGGATGCTTTACTACTGAGCTACATTTCAAGCCATTTTTTCCCCCACACTTTTTCACTGGTGCATTATAGCTATACATAGTGATGGGATTTGTTACATATTCACACATGCACACTCTGGTCCTTTTTATTTTTTTAAATTTTTTTTTTAATTTTTTTTCAGAGGGTACCCAGTATTGAACTCAGAGGCACTCAACCCCTGAGCCACATCCCCAGCCCTATTTTGTATTTTATTTGGACAGGGTCTCGCTGGGTTGATTAGGGCCTCACTAATTTGCTGAGGCTGGTTTTGATCCTCCTGACTCAGCCTCCCAAGCTGCTGGGCCTTTTTTACTTTTTTTTTTTTTTTTTTGGTACTGGGGATTGAACTCAGGGGCACTCAACCACTGAGGCACATCCCCAGCCCTATTTTGTATTTTATTTCAAGACAGGGTCTTACTGAGTTGGTTAGTGACTCACCATTGCTGAGGCTGGCTTTGAATTCACGATCCTCCTGTCTCAGCCTCCTGAGACGCTGGGATTACAAGCATGCACCTAGGAGCATGGCTGGGCCTTTTTATTTTTTGAGACAGGGTCTCACTAAGTTACTGAGGTTGGGTTCAAACTTGTGATCCTCCTGCCTTAGTTTCCAGAGTTGCTGGGATTACAAAAACCATCACACCACCCAAATTTAAATGCTATAAAATTTTTTAATAAACCAAAAGCAATAATGCAAGCCTATAATTTCAGCTATTTGGGAAACTGAAACAGGAAGATGCAAGTTCACAGTCAGCCTCAGCAACTTAACAAAGCCCTACACAACTAAGCAAGACCCTGTTTCAAAAATAAAAAGGACTGGGAACATAGCTCAGTGGTAGATATACTGCATTCAATCCCCAGTACCAAAAACAATAAAAAATTTAAAAAGAGCTCAGTGGTAGAAGGTATCTGGGTTAAATTCCCAGTACCGGGGAGAGGGAAAAAAAATTATTTTTATTAATTAGGCAAGAAACTTTTCATTTTTTCATACTTACTAACTTATTAATATAGCATATCCTCTTTAAAAAATACACTTTAGAAAGAAAACTGAATCCTGCAATGCCAAACTGAGAAATTTAATTTTATAACTGTGAAAGTGGAGAGTAAACAAAATCTCACCTTAACAAAACTCCCAAAATGTCAAACCTGTCTCATTGTATATCCATTATTTATCATCGTATACCAGAATATGGTATTAATTAATTACATGAAAACTTGAATACTGACTTCAAGATTAAGTTAATTCTAGAAATCTATTCTCAGTGGAGAACAGCATATAATTAGTTTAGCAGCTCAGCTCAATTACCAGTAAGGTTAGTAAAACAATGGTGTTAAGACTAATGTATGACAGAACAGCAGTATCATCTCATACAAAACACATAAAAATTGCTAAAAATGAACTGGGCAGAGTGCACATGCCTATAATCCCAGCTACTGAGCAAGCTGGGGCAGGAGGATTCCGAGTTTGAGGTCAACCTGAGCAATTTAGAAGGCCCTCCTCTCAAAACAAAAGAAACAAACAAAAAAAGCTACAAGTTTTGAATTAATGTAACCCACTTTTCTGATTATAGCATTCAGGATATAAGTATAAACACTGCGGTATAAGTGATAATGACAGATTCAGAAATTGGATCCCTCTCCTTAAATAAAGCATGCTTTTTCTGGTGAAACCACAACAAATCTCTTTAACTTACCTTTCTTCATCCAAAATAATAGAACCATCCTCTGCCACTTTTACTCGAGGAACCAGCAATGGCCCATCATCTGTCTCTTCTTGCATTTCTTCATTATCTTCAACATCAAGCGTGCTCTTATTTTCCTGCCTACTAAATGTAAAGATAAGGTAATTCACATAGCTTAGAGAAGTATTTCCTGGGACAGAAGTGTGACTCAGTAGTAGTACACATGCTTAGCAGGCCCAGGGCCCTGGGTTTAATTCCCAGCAACAAAAATAAATACATTAATTGATTAATTAAAGAGAAATAAATGCTCATCTTTTCAACTTCAACACAGTATTAACACAAACTATCCGGTTATTAGGGAATTAACAATAATAATCCTTACAGTTACTTAGCACTTGGTTCCAGAACATTTAATTAACTCTTTAGTATTTTCATACTCACTTAAGCCTTAGAGAAAATAGAAAACTTACGCTCTAGATTACACAACAGTAAGGACAGTAAGAATAGAACAAAAAGCCAAATAGGCTTTTTTTTTTTTTTAGAAAGCTATGTGTATGTATATATTTTTATTAGATTTTAATTTTAGCTGATACAGAAAAACATGAAAATAGTACATATTAATGGGGTATCATCTACATGATGTTTCAATATGTGTATATGCAATGTCTAAATCAGGTTAAACAAAAACATTTATCATTTCTTTATGTTGAAAATTTTCAAATCCTTCTAGGCAAGTGTGGTAGGTGGCATATGCTTATAATCCCATCTATTCAGGAGGCTCAGATAGAAGGATGAAGAGTTCAAGGCCAGCCAGGGCAACATGGCAAAACCTTATCTCAAAAAAAAGAATCCTTCTTAAAGCTTTTTGAAATATACAGTACATGACTATTAGTTATCTATAGCTACCCTACTGTGCAATAGCACACCAGATTATCTTGCTTCTAACTTTTAGTTTTTCAAATAACGATTCCAAATTCCACACACTTTCCAATCTACTACACTGTTGGATATGTTTTATTGAAGTCAACATAAATTATAAACCTGTGAAGCATAAACTATTTTTAAAGCTTCAGAAATGTGCTTTAAAACATTATGCATCCTAGGCAAAATAATAAGCTTACTTAACCCTTGAAGTGATAGCTCTGAAACTGTTTTAATGTTTCTGCTAAATTTCAACAATCCTTCACTTTAAAATATACAGCTACTTGGGCTGGGAGGTAGCTCAGTAGCAGAGTGCTTGGCATAACATGTGATTAGGCCTTGAGTTTGATCCCCAGCCCCACAAAAAAAAAAAAAAAAAAAAAAAAAAGAAAGAAAGAAAATACCAATAACTTCCTAAAAAGGTCTTTTGGTGGAATTTCTTCAGAATAAACTAACATGATAGTTTTGAATGTAAAAAGCATAGGGAGCTTGTGCTTATACAGACTACATATAGTGTCATCAAAACTAAACCTATTGCCAGGCATGGTGGCACACTCCTGTAATCCTAGCAGCTTGGGAGGCTGAGACAGGAAGATCACTAGTTCAAAGCTAGCCTCAGCAAAAGCAAGGCACTAAGCAATTCAGTGAGACCCTGTCTCTAAATAAAATACAAAATAGGAATGGGGATGTGGCTCAATGGTCAAGTGCTCCTGAGTTCAATCCCTGGTACCAAAAAAAAAAATCAAACTAAACCTACTGCAGGACAGTGTATATAGCATGCTAACTTTGATGTATAAAAAAAATTTAAAAAGGGGCTGGGGATGTGGCTCAAGCGGTAGCGCGCTCGCCTGGCATGCGTGCGGCCCGGGTTCAATCCTCAGCACCACATACAAAGATGTTGTGTCCGATGAAAACTAAAAAATAAATATTAAAAAAAATAAAAGAAAAAGAAGCTAGGCTTGATCAGAGGTAGAAGAATTTTTACAATATTCACTTTTGTTCCTTTTGAGTTCTGTATCATGCAAAAATTATTTTTCTAAAACAACAATTAAAAAAAGCTTTCTTATTCTAACAGCTTTAAGTTACCATCATAATACTGGTCAGTTATATGTGCATAACTGACCAGTTATATATGCATTACACAAATAGTGTGGGATTTTCAAGCTCATTTAAATAAAAGTTACTTTTATTCATAGGTGAGTCTATTTTAAAAATTCAAACAAGGCTAATAGTATAGTTCAGTAGCAAAGCATCTGCCCAGAACACACATGGCCCTGGGTTCCATCCCCTGCACCACAAAAAATAAATACAAAGATCCAGTCAAGCCAAGCGTAGGAAGGCTGAGGGAGGAGTATCACAAGTTTGAGGCTAACTTCAGCAACTTAGCAAGGTCCTAAGCAACTCAGCGAGACCCTATCTCAAAATAAAAAACAAAAAGGGCTGGAGCCAGGCATGGTGATGCACATCTATAATCCCAGCATCTCGGAAAGCTGAGGTGGGAGGATTTCAAGTTTAAGGCTAGCCTCAGCGATTTAGCAAGCCCCTAAGCAACTTAGGGAGACCCTATCTCAAAATAAAAATTAAAAAAGGGCTGGGGATTTAGCCCAGTAGTAAAATGCCCCTGGGTTCAATCATTTCTTTTTAAAAAAACTTTCCTTTAGAGAACTTTCTCTATTTTTGTATTAACTGCTTATTTAATTAGAAGACTGGAAAGAAAAATCTGGACACAGACCTCAAAATCATTTCACTTTTTTGAAAAGATATTCCCATAATAGAATACATTCAAAAAAGAATAAGATGGAATACTTACTCTCTTGACTGGATGGGAGTCAATGACTTTTCAGTTTTCTTTTCTTGTTCTAGTGAAGAACTATTAAACACAAATAACAATACTTTTTAATGACTGAATTTGTCTTGCCAATTCTATCTGTAAGCAAGAAGAAAATTAACTTCTATGTGTTTTTTCAAAGATATAATAAACCATAATACTTCATTAATAATGGCACAGTTTAACAATCAATTTTTCAGTCACAGCTGGGGTTTTAGCTCAGTGTGCATTTAGTATGCTTAAATCCCTGGGTTCAATCCTCAACACAGAAAACAGGAAAGGGAAAAGAAGGGAAATTAAGAAAAGGGAAAGAGGGAGGAGCGGAGGGAGGAAAAAAATTTTTCAGTCAAAAATTTGTAATCAAGTACAAATAATCTGTTAGGTTCATGCTCTTAGTAATTCCTGATTCCTTAATAAAGGGAGGCTCCCAATCCCGAGACATAAAAATACCTACATAGCTTGACTTCAATGTGTGTATGTCAAGCAACTCAAAATCTAGGTTTCCGGCCCTTCCTTCAACTGGGTCAAACACCTGGTGAACCCCAAAAGGTCCTACTAAAAAATATGTTCCCCCTATCAGCTAAACTATCAACAACAATGACCAGATTTATTTAGAAGACTTCTGTCCCCAACCCCAACCAAGACTTTGAAGCTTTATTCTTGAAAGATTTGCTAATCAAACTACCATTGAATTTAATCCCGATGTACTGCTTAAAATCTTAGATAGCTCCTTTAGATTAGGTTATAGTACCTAATAAAGAGAAATTGCAACCTTGATTATACAAAAGTTGCCTAACTGGTTTTACTACATCCTGTTAATTAATATAACAAAGGAAACTTATTTTTCATATCATCGATAAAAAGTATCATTTGCCATCCCCAGAAAACAGTTAATTGCAATCACAGCTGGGGGTATAGCTCAGCAGTATATACAAGCAAGGCCCTGGATTCAATCCCCAAACAAGGAAAGGGGAGGGGAAGGGAAGTGTGTCTTCTTTGTCATTATTTATACATTCAAAGATTTTTCAGATTTAACTTCAACTACTTTGATTTCTTTTCTTTTGTATATCAGAAAACTTTCTTTTAGGATCTTTACTCTTATGGTTGAGATACAGATTTTTTTATATAGATTTTTCCCAGCATGAGGGGAGGGGAGGGGAGGAAAGAAATAAAAAAGGCAAGAGGTATGGGACTATAATCCCAGTGACTCTAAAGGCTGACACAGGAGGATATCAAGTTCAAGGCCAATGTGGGCAACTTTTCCAAGACCCTGTCTCCAAACAAAAAAAAGGGTTGGGGATGTAGCTCAGTGATGCTTAAGTGTGAAGTCGAGAGTTCAATCTCCAGTGCCACAAAAAGAAAAAAAGATCACTAATAGTTTTCATAAAATCTTCAGTCACAGTATAACATATGTGCTACAAATTTTTTCAACATGCTTTTAGAAAACAAGAAACTATACTCTAAATGTGGTACTTAAATCACTACAAAGAAACTAAAACAAATAAATTTTACTTACGTCATTGGATTATTATCTGGCAGGTAATATATGAAGTCTCTCATAGTCATTTTTGAACGATCTGGTGGCCTCTGACTTTCATTTATAGCATATTTGTTTTTCCATTGTTTCTATATATACAAACACACAGATCCACTTTTATTTTATAAATATAGAAGAATTTCAAATGTACTATAGTCAAATATATGGACCACTATTACATTCATTCCAAGAGTTTTAATATTAGTCCTATTCTGATTATATCTAATTTTAGGGAAAAAATTGTGAGCTGAATATTAAAAAATTGTAGCACATTACCCATAATAGTTTTCAGTTTTTAAAATCTAAAGTGATTGGGACTGGATGAAAGTTCAATGTACAAAATCCTGCTCACTGGAGCTGGGTGTTGCTTTGCAGTAGAATGCTTGCCTATCTATCATGCATGAAGCCCTGGATTCAATCTCTAGTACAGAGGGGAGGAAAAAAAAATGCTGACATTTGGTGGACACTTAATATTTTCATCAGAATTTTTTTTTTTTAAAAGATGGGGTCTCACTGTGATGCCCAGGTTGGACTCAAACTCACAATCCTCCCACCTCGGCCTTCCAAATAGCTGGGATTACAGGCATGCACCACCATACCAGCACTTACTATTTTCTAGACTTAAGTTTAAATATGTTTCACATGTATTAATTCATTTAATGTTCACAATCCTTCAATGAGGTAGATGCTATTATTGGTCCTATTTTACAGATGAGGAAATAGACATAGAAAGATCAATTAAACTGCCCAACATCACATAGCTAAGACTCAAAGCCTAAGTATCTAACTCCAGAGCCAGCATGCTTCACCACTATTACCATGTCCTTCCAAGGGAAAAAAAAAATTAGTTTTCAAGATTATAAAGAACATGGACTCTACTATATGCATTGCACAAATATTTCCCATTTGTAATTTTCCATACAGTTAACTTAGAAAATTATCAATTCATATTGCTCAACCATGTTTATCTTAATTCAAATACCTTTGTCTTAACAAAAATAAATATATAGCATGTCACATGGATATCTTTATATGAAAAATCCGATTCAAGGTTTATTTTACAAATATGCCTATGTATCTATATATATATATGTTCTTATAAAACTTTTACTTGTTGCCCTCACTAAAAACAAAGAGGAATGATACTGGCCAAATTATGTTGTACATATATAAATATATAACAAATCCCATCATTACATACAACTATAATGCACCAATAAAAAATGGAAAAAAATAAAAAACATAATTAAATGAAGTACATAAAAATTTTTATTAGTTGACTATGAAGTTCAACATACTTCTCAATCATCTATTAACAAAGGGAGATGTTATTTTGGTTTTGCTACAGACGCTTAAGGGATGTTATTTTGGTTTTACTAGAGATGCTTATTTTTCTTCCAAATGATGCCATACTAACCTAAAAACAGAAATCTAGCAAGCAACATTGAAATTGGGATTTTCCTCCCTTACCTTCTCTTTTCTCAATTCTTCTTTTAACATTTCCCTCAGTTTCTGGGCTTTATATATTCGGTATCTGTCTGAGCATGGCTGTTTCTCTTTTGTTGGAATGGGGTTTGGCTGTGGAGCATCTTGATTAACTGTAGATAAGGGATGAGACTGTGAAGGAACACTGACACTAGGCTTAACCAAACTAGAAGTACTTGATATTCGCTTTCTTCTCTGTGAAACAGTGGAGGACAATTTGCTGGATTCTTCAACATTATTTTCACCACCAATCTTCTCATCACTGTTGAAATTTAAAAGAGAAAAAGAGAAAGAAAGAAAAAAGAAAAACGAACACCATGAATCTTCTTTCGTATGTCCTAGTTTTAAAACCTAGTCTGATAAAAATCCAAAACACTAAAGTCTCATTATTAAAAAAAGAATTAATGGGGGTCTAGGGGTACAATTCATGGGCTGGGGATGTGGCTCAAGCGGTAGCGCGCTCGCCTGGCATGCGTGCGGCCCGGGTTCGATCCTCAGCACCACATACCAACAAAGATGTTGTGTCCGCCGAGAACTAAAAAATAAATATTAAAAAATTCTCTCTCTCTCTCCTCTTTCACTCTCTCTTTTAAAAAAAAAAAATAGGGGTACAATTCAGTGACAGAGAATGTGCAAGACCCTGGGTTCACACTAGCATGTCCAATGACTTAAGATTTATGCTGATTACTATAAGTTTTGTTTAAAATCTTTTTAACTTATATAAATTCTAATGAATACTGTTAATCTTTTCAAATATTATGTACCTAAGCTCAGCAGACAACATAGTTATATGCTAGTTTCATCAAAGCAAACAAAAACCTAAGTTTTTACAGAACAAACTTAATCAACCTACTTTGAATAACTGAGGGTTTTAAGACTTAACTTTTTTGTTTTATGTTTCTGTTTTACATATGATGCTGGGATGGAACCCAAGGCCTGAGGTTTCTTTTCAAATACAGTCTATACATCACTTTGGCATCTCCCTAAATTGGTCTAAATTATTGGCACTATATCAACATGAGATCAGTCAAAGCAAATACACAAAACTTCAAACTTATAAAATATTTGTATTGCAGTATTTGAAGACATACATTTAACCTCATTAGCCAAACAAATTCCTTTTTTGTTAGTTTGTTTTTTTTTTTTTTTTTTTTTGTACCAGGGATTGAACCCAGGGGTGCTTAACCACTGAGCCACATCTCTGGTCCTTTTTATGTTTTTGAGACAGAATCTCATTAAGTTGCTTATTGCCTTGCTAAGTTGCTGAAGCTGGTCTTGAACTTGCAATCCTCCCGCCTCAGCCTCCTGAGCTGCTAGGATTACAGGTGTATGCCACTGCACCAGACTCAAACCAAATGCTATTTGGAGCAGGAATCATTTATTCTTTTTCAGGTACAACTCTACTTACACAGCCGAAATATTCAGTCACTTCAAAATACATACTAGATATGGTACAGATAAGACATAAATAATTCAAGAATGGCCTAAAAACAAATCAAATCAAGAAAAGAGAACAGGGTGAATGTTGGATAGAATGAATAACTTCTAATATACTATAACACAGTCAGGTAATAATACAATTGTAGGGTTAATAACAAATAATTTTATATCTCAAAATAGCTAGTAGAGAGAATTTGAAATGTTCCAAAGACAAAGAAACACTTTTGAAATAATGGATACACCAATTTCCCTGATCTGATCATTACACATTGTATACATGTACTGAAACATCACACTGTACCCTATAAATATGTACAATTATTATGTAACAATTAATTTTCTTAATATTAAAAAGAAAAAAGGGGCCAGGGATGTAGCTCAGTGGTAAGAGTGCTTGCCCCAGCATATGTGAGGCCCTGGTCTTGATCCCCACAACCACAAAATAAGAGAAGAAAAAAAAACAAAAAACTTTTCATATTTTATAATTGGTTTTTATATAAAAATGCAAAATGCCTTAACCTATGGAATAACCTTTCCAGAAAGTTTCCAGTTTAAATTCTTATCTCAGGCTGAAGAGGTAACTGGTAGCAGAGTGCCTGCCCAGCATGTTCAAGGACCTGGTGCCCACTCCCAACTGCTGCCCACTCCCCCCAAAAATCTTATCTCAGCCCTTATAGAAATGATATATGCATCATGTGCATTTTGCCCAACTATGTTGAATGCATAATGGCAGAATATACACCCTATCAATTTTTACATCTAGCAAAAACGCCCACACACAAAAAAATGCAGTTCAAAAACAAAATATACTCCTTAATTTAAATTCTAAGAAATCAATTAAATACTCTAGAGCATGAATGTCTCAGGACTACAGTCTGAGACATATAACAATAATTTATTAAATTATTAATCATCATGCATTCCTACACTGTTAATCAAATCTCTCAAAACTTTATTAATTTAGCAGTAAGAGGTATTGTATCTCCATTTTAAGGAGAAATTTTAAATCAGATTCATGTAAAAAAACTTGGAAATAACTAAGCATCAATGAACTATCAAAATAAACACCCTATAACTAGCACCAGCTTACTAGAAAGTTGTGCTCCCACAAAAGAAAATGTTCACCTTTTTGTCACAATATAAACAAAATTTGTACCAACTCACTGGCACTTAACAGGGCTGGTTTTTTACTGTTTCCTCCTACATACAATATAAAAACAGAGACCACCTTATTAACCTGGCAGGTTTTTAATTTAATTACTTTCCACTGTCACCCTTTCTTAAAACTAAGAACTTTGGCCAGTGCCTGGGCACACCTGCAATCAGGAGGATAGCGAGTTCAAAGCCAGCCTCAGTAAAAGTGAGGCACTAGGCAACTCAGTGACACAAAACAGGGCTGGGGATGTGGCTCAGTGATCCAGTGCCGCCTAGTTCTATCCCCGGTACCAAAAAAAAAAAACAAAACGAAAAAACAAAACTTAAGAACTTTTGTAGGGGAACTATTCTGGCCTGTGCTGTGCAAGTAAATTATCTCGAATCTCCAAAATAACGCCCCCAAAGAAGATAATATTATCCTTATTTAGCAAAATTAATTTTGTCTAGGAAAAGTCTACTTAAATTGTTAAATTAAGTAAAAGAGTCCTTAATCCAAATGCGATACACGACGCTAAAGCCATGATTCTTGATAAAGTGCACCCCTCAAACCCAAAGCAAGCAACCGAAACTTCTTTCCTTGACACAAATCAGCAGAAGCAAAACAATCTGGGAACATAGCTCAGTGGCAGAGCGCTTGCCTAGCATGTGCGAGGCCCTGAGTTCGATCACCAACACCGGGAGAAACAAAAAAGCAATACTGGCGATCTCCTCTTTAAAAATAAGTATTTTTAAAAAAATTTTAAACCACTCTCCTTGCAAAAAAAAAAAAAAAAAACTTAAAAAACTACGATAATTAAATTCTCAAGTGACAACGTGGCTATTCTCCCTTCAGATTGCTATACTGGATTCCCATCACCACCAACTGGAAGACCAGGTCTCCTCCTGAACATACAGATCCTGACGAAAGGTCAGAGGGACAAACTGCAGTTTAGAGTGGGTTCATCCAGACTCTGAAAGCAAGGGAGTACTCCTCTAATAATGTTCATGTGCTCAGCTTCATTTTCCCTCTGCAAGCGCTTACCTGCTCCTAGGAGCCTTTTCTTGGGGCTCCGCTGCCTCGGAATCCACCGCGGGCACATCTGTGGGCTCCACTGGCTTCGGAGCGGACTCCGCCGTAGGCTCCGGGGGCCTGGGAGACTCCTGGCCGCGCTGGGGATTGGGAGCGGTAGAGCCCCTGCCGCTTACACCAGGCCTGACATTCGGCTTCACGCTAAGGCGTGCCCTGCGGAACATGGCGGAGCCAGGGGGCCCGGGGAGGCGGCTCCACGGCCGCGCTAAGCCCCGAGCCCCGGCCGCTGCCCAAGAGGGGGCTAGGACCTACGCCCTCCCCACAAAGCCACACCACCGGCCCCGCGGGCGGCTACCGCAGTTTCGCGCCCCCGCCGCCGCCACCTCTCTCCCACCACCGCCTCTTCTTCATGACCCTGCCACACTAAAGAGCTAAGTTCTCCCTCCTCGCTGCTCCCCCGCCCTCAGAGGGCGCCGGAACTGATCGCGTCACCAGGCAGCGCAGCTGACTGACGTCAGACTCAGGGCGCCGGGAGCCATGGCAACTACCGAGAGCTTGGGTTACCTGTGAACCGGAATTTGAGAAACTAAGATGTATGCTATTCCTTCTTCAGGCGTCCTTAGGAGTTGTTGAAAAGAGAGAGAGAGGAGGTCGAGTCGACTCCACAGCTCAAAGCCTTCAATTTTCCCCTCCCGGGGCTGGGAATCGAACCCAGGGCTTTCCGCTTGCTGAACATGCAATCTACCGCTAGGCTACCCCCTCAGCCCCCTCAACGAAAGGCTTAATGGAAACTAGTAAAATAACTGGCCAATTTATTTTTAAAGGGTCTCCAAGAGCATTTAAGCATATGAGAGCGGCGCCTGCACACCAGTATATGGGGATCCCCAGGGCTCAGAAATTCTAAATTGAAGCCTGGGGCGGTGGCTTAGTCCTGTAATCCCAGCAACTCTGAGGCCAGGCTGAGGCAACTGGATCGCAAATTGGCCGCTGGGTTCAAAGCCCAATACCAAAACATAAGTAAATAAAATTTAAAAATTATTTTCCAGCTTTCAAAAAATCAAAATTGAATAGAATATAGATTAGAAATTCTGTTGTGAAGGCGTGATTACACTTGCACCCTAGGAGAGGAACCAGGTTTCTGCTAAGCATCCTGGGAAGACAGTTCACTATACCCCCTTGTGTACTTTCGAATGTATTGCCCATTCAAAAATTATTGTAATCGAAACTCTGCAAGTCAGTATGAGTATTCTTAATCTGCTTCAAGAGATAGCAATACAGTAATAAAATGTTCTTGGCTGGGGAAGAAATACAACAAAAAAAATTTTTTTGTTTTTGTTTTTGTTTTTGTTTTTGGTACCAGGAATTGAACCTAGGAGCACTTAACCACAAGCCACATCCCCAAACCTATTCTATATTTTATTTAGAGACAAAGTATCACTGGGTTGCTTAGCCCAGTGCTGTGGCACACACCTGTAATCCCAGGAGACTCACTAGTTCAAAGCCAGTCCCAGCAATTCATCAAGACCCTGTCAAATAAAATATAGAAAAGGGCTGGTGATGTGGCTTAGTGGTTCCGCGCCCCTGGGTTCAACATCCCTGGGTTCAACCCCTGGTGCCAAAGTGTGGTATATATGTGTATACTCACATTCAATGTCATGAAATAAATTTAAATAATAATAGAGAGTAATGAGGGGCCTTTATGGTAGGAGGCAAAATAACCAGAGATAAGGCTCACCCTGTAGGTATGAAGCAATGTTTGAACCTGTGATACAAATCCCATGACTTATGAAAACAACAAAAGCCTGATTCCTTCTTGAAAGGAGAGGGGAATTCCATAAGAACATCCCCTGACATTAGTAACAAAACATCAAAGAAACAAAATCCTGTACTGGCTGAAAAAAATAGGTCATCCAGAGGGAGAAAGAAAAGAAGCAAGTGCTTTTGAAAATATGAAGGCAAGGCTGAAAGTAGAGATGAACTAAGAGATTACTTTAAGAATGGGAAGAAAGTGGAGGTCTGTAAGTTCTGTGGGCCCTCTCCAGTACTCTGGAGATAAAAACCATGATCTCAGATTAATTTTTTTTAATTTCTTGTTTTTCTTGGGGTTTTTTTGTACTTCTTTTCCCTCCCTAAGATGCATTTAAAGAAACTCAGTGCTTAGCCTGCACAAGGCCCTGGGGTTCAGTTGCCAGCACCAAAAATTTTTTAAAAGCCCAAAAATTGAAAAGGAATACCTTGCCAGATGGACATAGTGGCCCACACTTCTAATCACAGCAACTTGTAAGGCTGAGGCAGGAGGATTGCAAGTTCCAGGTCAACCTCGGCAATTTAGTGAGGCCCTGAGCAATGTATTGAGACACTGTACCAAAATAAAAAATATAAAGGGCTGGGGTGTAACTCAGTGGTAAAGCACCCCTGGGTTCAGTCCCCAGTACAAAAAAAAAAAAAAAAAAAAATCTTGCCAAAGAAAAGATGTCTCGGGATCTTAGAGCCATTGGTAGGACCATACAGATTTGGACAGAATGTTCTGATGCAAACTGAAGACACAAGGCCTTCTTTCAAATGTTCTGTTCCACCAAGAATCTAGAGCATTCCAATAATTTTATAGGTAAATAAATCAATAATGACTTAGATTTAGTTTTCTACTAGTAAAGATATGGCAGTAAAGTCAGATTAAATTTTTACTATTAAACACAGTCATAAGACATTTGTAACACACCCAAATTTGTGGAGTAAATTCTTAGTGTCATTAGTATTTTAAAATCTCCAGTATAACACCTATAATCCCAGGGACTCAGGAGGTTGAGACAGAAGGGTCGCAAGTTCAAGACCAGCATCAGCAACTTAGTGAGACCATGTCTCAAAATAGAAAATAAAAAAGGTTAGGGATGCATCTCAGTAGTAAAGAACTCCTGAATTAAATCCCTAGTACCAAAAAAGAAAAAGAAAAAGAAAAAGAAAAGAAAAGAAAAGAAAGAAAAGAAAAGAAAAGAAAGAAAAGAAAAGAAAATCTCCAGTTTTCTCTGGAAGACACACTTGACATATCTTGTGTATATGATGTACATCATGCATACCCCTCCAACTCAAATACTATAATTTCAGCTGCAAAGAAAAAAATCAATCATTATAAATTGAAAACAAAAAACAAAAACAAGCTTTTTTAACTATTATTGCGGATTGAATCCAGAGACACTTTATCATTGAGCTTTCAATCCTTCTGCCTCAACTTCCCAACACACTGGGATTACAGGCTTATACCACCATGCCCTGTACAAAAACAACTCTTTCCCACTTTCCAACCCAAAATTCATTCCATCCCTCCCTCTTTAGATGATCTCTTTATAATAGGTGGGCCACAAAGTTAATCTTTTCCTTCTGCTTAAGTTACACAAGAAAAGTTCACATCTCCAGAAATGCAAAAAGGAGGAGGAGGAGGAGGAGGAGATTCACTAAATAGATCTATAAGCAGTATTAAAGAGAGGGTCAGGAGGAGCATGGGAACAGTGATAAGTATGCAAAGCTAAGGTTGACAGAACAATGAAAAAATAGCTAACATATTGAATGCTATGATATGCTGATGCTTCACCAAATACTTAAAATATTAATCAATCAATGAGGGAGGTACCATTGTACCTTACATTTTACAGGTAAAGGACGCTTTAACACAATGAGTTCCCAGGTTAACAGAGCTACTAACTGACAAAGCTGGATTTTCAACCCAGAGGTTGCATTTCCAGAGCCACTTTCTCCTGCCTTCTCTAACACAGGCAATTTTGTAAGGTGCAGAGGTGCATGCCTGTGATTCCAGTGACTCTGGAGGAGGCAGGAGGACAACAAGTTCCAGGCAGCCTCAGCACCTTAACATGACTCTAAGCACCTTAGAAAAACCCTGTCTCAAAAAGGGATGGAGATGTGACTCTGTGAAAAAGTGCCCCCGAGTTAAATTCCCAGTGCCATAAATAAAAAATAAAGAAAGAAAATAAGCAATTTTATAAGATAGTAATTGTTGAAGTTTGGTCAAATGTACTTGGGGGGGTGCATTATAGTATTTTCCACATTTCTGTATATATTTGAAATCATCCAAAAATAAAAACAAAAAATTTTTAAAACCCCTTTTTTCTTTCCATATGGGGGGGACTACATTATAATTGTACAAAATGAAACAGTTTTAAAAAACACTGACCAAATTTAGGGTGTCCGTATAGTCTCTTTTTGTAACAATGGAATAGGTAAGAAAATACGGATCAAACATAACACACAAACATTTCTTCTTTTTTGTGTGTGGCTGTCGCTGGGAGTTGAACCCAGTCTCTCATACATGCCAGGCAAGCATCCTACCACTAAGCTACATCCCAGCCTTGTGGAGGGCTCACATGTTTGTTTCTAGCTAAGGCAGATGGTCCCCAGTTTTTGCGTAGGCTGAGGTTATTCTGAGCTATTCTAAATTCTGCCCTCTTCTTCCCACCTCACAATCCAAGCAGAGAGCCTGTAACCTAAAACTCCTAAAGCCTTACTGACTGCGACAAGGGCACTGGGATAAAATGAGAAATGTACAGAGTTTAGAGTTCATGTTAAATTTGATTCTCACTTCTATAAATCCCTTCTTGTGAATCAGCCTGTTCTGTAAAATGAGAACAATGAAGCCTACTTTGCAGGGTGCTTGCTAGAATAAGGAAGGAAAACAGAAATGGTCCACACTGTCATCCGCAGTTAACCCTTTAATTGTTCAATCGCCTTCCTCCCCTTTTCGCCTCTGCAAGGGGATCTGAATGAAAGCTAACGTTCTTTGTCGAAAATTAAGATTTTGTAGTGTTTATTGTCCCTTGTTGTCAAAAAAGGCTGATTAAGCCCCAGTGCGTGGGAAATCCACACACACACCTAAGCCTCTCTTAGACACGGGACCTGCTTCTCCGACACCTGCAAACGCCAGGAGCCCCCGGGCCTGGTGCAGTCGAAGCTCCGGAGCTGCGACCCCGCCCTCGGGGAGCGACCGCCCACCCCCCAGGCGCGCACGCGCAGTAGCTCGCCAGCCACGCCGGCGGCTGTTGTCAGGGCTCAGCGGGGCTGGGCGGCTAGCGGACTGAGCGGAGGCGTTGCCCCGCGGAGGGCGGGCGCGGGCTCAGTTTTTCAGATCGACGGGTGGCGACGATAGCTAAGCGTGCGAGGGAGCCGTTGCTTTTCCGAGTCGCTTTTTTCCAGGTTCCGTCCGGTGGTCGGCATGGCCCGTGAGTGTGCAGACGGGTGAGGGAAGCGGCGGGCGAGGGAGCCCAGTACCTAGCCCGACACCGGGGCAGAGGCGCGGCGGGAGGGGAGTGGGGGCTGCCGAGTGAATCCCCTTGGGTTCACGCGGACGGGGACTAGGGCTGCCCTCGGCAGAGGGATGGTCAGTTGGCTCCAGGTGGTACCGGCGCCTTGCCCTCAGCTGCGAGTTTGCCTGGTAAAGAACACACCTCCAGGAGGCGTGGGGCGACAGCCACCCCAGGAAGGGTGCTAGGCTGGAGGCGGTCCATAGCTGCTGCTACCTGAAGTCTGAAGGCCTGATGAGGATTGGGTGGGAGTCCGGACTGGGTGTTCTCCCTAGTTCTTTTGTTTGGCCCTCACAGGTGATGTTTTATGAGCATCTGCATTTGCTAGCTTTAACAATCCAATTGTGATGGGCTAAACTTGAACTAGGTGGGATCTCCTGTGTGTCTTTATCCACCCACACCCTTCAGATGCTAGAACTTATTTTGGAATTCTGGCCCGTATAGACATACCATTGCAGTGCCTGTTTTAAAAGCTTGGGTATTTATAGCTAGTGAACACCTAGACTGATATGATAATACTCTTAAGTTGTTAGGTATTTACGTTTAAGCTTCCTCGTCAAATCTGGGAGCACCTCTGTGCAGTGTTCTGCTTGCTTATTCATTAAAAAGCAAACTTCCAACTCCTTTAAATAAAAGCTCTTAAATGCAATTATTAATAATTTTGAAGATGGGAAAAGAGCATGACTATTTATCTTTGTAGGTGGAAATCAGCGAGAACTTGCCCGCCAGAAAAATATGAAGAAAACCCAGGAAATTAGCAAGGGAAAAAGAAAAGAGGATAGCTTGACTGCCTCTCAGAGAAAGCAGAGGTGAGTGGAACTCATAGAATTTTCAAGTCACTGAAATTTTTATTAAAGCCACATTTCAGGAAATGGAAAGCATTTTTTAAGCACAGAAGGGGATAACAGTTATGAATATCCATTTTGTGCCAAGCATATTGAAACCTTGTGGAGTAATCATCATCCCCACCTGTGGACAAAGAATTTAAAGCTCTGACGGCTCTCATTTGATTTGAAGAGAATCTCACACAGCTTCTCCACAACTATAATAGTTTTATTCAGCAAAATAATAGAACATCTTCCATACACAAAGCAGTTAAATGCTAGGGATACATCTTTAAAGCAGTGAGCCTATCCAGACTAGTCTGGGTGACAAGTGACTCAATTACAGAAATAACTGTCCTGGAGGCAGTAACAAAAAAGTACATGTAGCTACACTGACTCCTGAAGAGCCATTGGGTTGAAGAGAATGCATGTAAACAGCTTGATGATATATGACCTTTAATGACAAATAGTGCTGAGGACAGAGCGCAGAGGTAGATCACCTGTTTAGCATGTGTAAGACCCTAGGTTCCATCCACAGTACCACCAAAAAAAGTGAGGGGTACTGGAGCTGTAGCTCTGTGGTAGAACGCTTGCCTAGTATGCTTGAGGCCCTAAGGTCTAATTCCTAACACTGCAAAAAACTATATGGCAAGTAATACAGAATAGCCACAGAAATACTTTAGTGAGAGCTTAGGTGAAAAATGAATGCATTCATGTTTTTTAAAAGAAAAAAAAAACTAAACTAACCAAAGGTTAATTTTACTCTCAAATCTTTTTATTTTTCTTGGTGCATGCAGAAGACTGAAGATTGAAATTAGGTCTCTTAGTACCCCTGAGGTATACCCCCAACCCCATATTCTAAAATCAAATTTTATTGTTTCTATGGAACTTGGAGGTCAGTGACTGACTAAATGTGCTTCATTGTGACTTGGGGTGGTTCTCAGTCCTGCACATGGGCATCACCTGGCATCACAGCTGCCCCTGTACTCAGTTTGATTTTTTTCTTTTTGGTACTGATGCGCTTAACCACGGAGCCACATCCCCAGCCCTTTTTATTGTTTTTTATTTTGAGATAGGGTCTCACTAAGTTACTGAGGCTGGCCTTGAACTTGCTATCATCTTGCCTCAGCCACCCACACCACTGGGATTAACAGCCCCAATTCTGATTTAATTAGCCTGGTGTTGGTCATTAAAAGCATGCTGGGTAATATTTATTTTACCTAAGTTATAAATTAAACCTGACTAAAAAATAGTTCCCCAGGTAATTCCATTGTGTAGCTGCAGTTAAGATTCAATTGTTGGGGCTGGGGATGTGGCTCAAGCGGTAGCGTGCTTGCCTGGCATGCGTGCGGCCCGGGTTCGATCCTCAGCACCACATACCAACAAAGATGTTATGTCCGCCGAGAACTAGAAAATAAATATTAAAAATTAAAAAAGATTCAATTGTTGGTCAAAATCCTTCACTATCACTTTACACTTTCTTCTAGTGACAATTGTTATTTAAGCAATGAGCTTTGCCTTAAATTTCTTTTTACCCACTTTGGGGTAAAAGTGGAATACATAAGTGACCCTGAAATAGTCTTTTTACTGCAGAACTTATTCGAGTTTGGTTCAGAAATAGCCATTATTTACTGAGTACTCCTTATAAAACTACTTATAAAGTTACTCCTTATAAAGATCTGTGCTAGCTGTTCTGTGTTATCTCTATTCATAATAGCTCTTTTTTTTCTTTTTTTAAAAATTTTTTAGTTGTTGATAGATGGTTATTTCATTTATTTATATGTGGTGCTGAGAATTGAACCCAGTGCCTCACACATTCCAGGCAAGTGCAATTCTGCTGAGCTACAACCCCAGACCCACATCATAGCCTTTTTCAAGATAATTGTTTTAATCAGCTTTTTCACTGCTGTGACTAAAAGATCTGACAGAACAACTATAGAGGAGGAAAACTTTTATTTGAGGGCTCATGGTTTCAGAGGTCTTAGTCCATAGAAGGTCAGCTCCATTCCTCAGGGCTTGAGGTAAGGCTGAACATCATGGCAGAGGAGTGTGGCAGAGCAAAGTGGCTCATGTGATGATCAGGAAGCAGAGAGAGGGCTGAAGTTGTAGATTGGTGGAGGAGCACTTGCCTGGCATTTGTGACGCACTGGGTTTGAGACTCAGCACCACATACAAATAAAATAAAGGTCCATCAACAACTAAAAAATATTAAAAAAAAAGCAGAGAGAGATCTCCACTTGTCAGATACAAATATATATCCCAAAGCCACACCGCCAATGCCTACCTCCTCCAGCCACACCCTACCTGCCTTAGGTTAACCCCTATCAGGGGATCAATTCACTGATTGAGTTAAGACTCTCACAACCCAATCATTTCTCCTCTGAACTTTCCTTTTTTTCCCTTTTATTTTTATATATTTATTTTTAGGGTATCGGGGATTGAACTCAGGAGCATATGGCCACTAAATCACATCCCCAGCCCTATTTTGTATATTTTATTGAGAAACAGGGTCTCACTGAGTTACTTGGTGCCTTGCTTTTGCTGAGGCTGATGTTGAACTCATGATGATCCTGCTTCAGCCTCCCGAGCCGCTGGGATTACAAGCATGTGCCACCATACCCAGCTCCTCTGAACCTTCTTGCATTGTTTCACATGTAAGCTTTTGGGGGACACCTCACATCCAAATCATAACATTCCACTCCTGGCCCACAAAAGCTCCATTCTGTCCATTCCCAAGAGTCCCCATAGTCTCAACAGTTCCAAGATTTTCCAAAAATTCAAGTTCAAAGTCTCCTTTGAGACTCAGGGCAAGCTTGCATTGTGAGTTCCTATAAAATTACCAGCAATTTTACAAGTATCTAATTTTTTTTAAAAAGGGGGGGGATATAGAAAGAAGGGCTAAGACCAAAGCAAGACTGAAGTCCAGCTGGGCAAACAAGTTCTATAGCTCCATGTCCGGCATCTGGGGCATATGACATGGTGATATTCTGTTCACCAGGCTTCTGTAGCTCTGCCCCATGGCCTTGTTGGTTACAGCCCAACTGGCTTTTCTTTTGGCTTGTCTCTATTTGATTCCTGCAGCTTTCCTAGGACAATGTCCCACATTACTGGCATTTCTTAATCTTGGAGGTCTCCACTGCAGCTTAGGCTTCCTCCTCACCTCTCCACACTTTGCCCTCTCAGGGCTGCTTGCAGGGACTCTGACCCTGCTGCAGCTTACCTGACCTCCCAGGCTTTCCTTTGAAATCTTGGTGGAAGCCTCAAGACCTTCTAACTCCAGCATCTTGCATTCATGCAGAATCAGCACCACATGGTTGATGCCAAGTTCTGCTGCATCTTAAGCAGTAATAAAGCCTCCAGGGACCACAGCTGTAGCAGCCTCTGAGTGCCTGGGTAGCCTCTGTACCTTTATATATTGGATATTTGTTTTTTGTTTTTGTTTTTTTTTTTAAGTGAGAGAGGAGAGAGAGAGAGGAGAGAAAGAGAGAGAATTTTTTAATATTTATTTTTTAGTTCTCGGCGGACACAACATCTTTGTTGGTATGTGGTGCTGAGGATCGAACCCGGGCCGCACGCATGCCAGGCGAGCGCGCTACCGCTTGAGCCACATCCCCAGCCCTATATTGGATATTTGTAAGTTGCTTTTAATTTTACAGGAACTCACAATGCAAGCTTGCCCTGAGTCTCAGAGGAGACTTGAGCATGTTGAAAAAAACTTCTTAGGCCTCTTTGTGCAAGAAAGAACCCCACTGCTCTTTTCTCAAGAGAATTTTCACTTTTATTCTCTTGAGCCCAAAAGCTCACATGTGAGACAGTGCAAGAAGGTTCAGAGGAGAAATGACTGGGTTGTGAGAGCCTTAACTCAATTAGTGAATTAATCCCTATGTGAGGAATAACTGAAGGTGGTAGGGTATGTCTGGAGGAGGTGGGCATTGGGGGTGTGGCTTTGGGATATGTGAGTGTGGTCTTACCAGGTCCTGAGATTCTCTCAAGCATTCTTTCTTATTGTCTCTGGGCAAAGTCTTCAGGATTTCTTTAGTAGCAGCAATGTCTTTAACAACTGCAACTTCCTTAGCCCAGGTTTTACTCCTGCCTTTCAAGTCCAAGTGTTTCAAATCTTTCTTCTCTGATTTCTGCTCCTGATTATCACAATAAATTTGGCTAAAAGCCACCAGTAATATCCATGCCACCTCCTGAATGCTATGGTGTCTAGACATTTCTTCCACCAGATTAAGAAGTCCATTACTTTTAAAAAAATCAGTCTCAAAGTATCAGGACATGGGCAAAATGCAGATAACTTCTCAGTCAGAATGGCCTCTACTCCAAATTCCAATAGAGTCCTCTTCTGAATCCTCTTGAGCCCATGGTCCTATTGGCATTGTCTTCTGAGCTCCCACCAGAATTGGCCACTAAGCTCGATTTACAACAATCTAAAGCATTTCCAGCTTGCACTACCAAACATCTCAAAATTCCTCCCGCCAATTTAAAAAAGATCCCAAAAGCTTCTGAACCACATAGTCAGGATAGTCACAAAACAATCCCACTTCTTGGTACCAATTTATGTTTTAGTCAGCTTTTTCATTGCTGTGACTAAAGGACCCAACCAGAAAAATAGTATTCACACCAGTGTGTAGGATAGGAAACTAAAGCTTTGGACTGCAGTAACATTACTAAGGTTATATAGCAAGCACAACAGAGCTCAGTTTCAAACAAAAGTAACTATATGACTGTTCTGTTGTTCTATAATTTTTTCTTTGTAGCTGTCTTGTTTTTCCTTCTTTATTTTTACTGTTGGCTTTGCATAAATGTCTTAGTCATAGACAAGGGTATTCAATCCTCAATTAAAATGTAATTCTAAATCTTTGCAATAACAAAGAAAAGCCTAGACTTTGAAATTGGACGGACATTGGTATTTATATGGTTTGGAGAAAAATCATTCAGTGCTAAGCTTTTTTTAAAATATCTGAAACATGGGCTGGGGATGTGGCTCAAGCGGTAGCGCGCTCGCCTGGCATGCGTGCGACCCGGGTTCGATCCTCAGCACCACATACAAACAAAGATGTTGTGTCTGCCAATAACTAAAAAATAAATATTAAAATTCTCTCTCTCTCTCTCTCTCTCTCTCTCTCTCTCTCTCTCTCTGTCTCTAAAAAAAATAAAAAAAATAAAAATATCTGAAACATGGAGACAATAACTCAGATTTAGGCCGAGCCAGTAGTGCTTGACACATAGTGGGTGTTAAATATATAGTCATCAGTATATTTTTACAATATGCAGCTAGGAGTGTAGCTTAGTGGTGGAGACTTTGATTAGCATGTGCAAGGCCCTAAATTAAATGTCCCGTGCCAAAATGCAAATTTTTTTTCTTTTTGTTTTTTCTTATAGTACTGGGGATTGAACCCAGGCCTTGCACATGCTAGGCAAACTCCGTAACACTGAACTACAGCACCAGCCCATAAATTTTTTAAAAAGTAAAATAAGGATCCCATGAACTCATGAATCACCTAGTCCAGATAGTCTGGTTAGAGTTCACAGTTAATATAACATATGGAAGTTCAGTTAGAGATAAAGGGTTAAGAAAGCACCCTGAATATCTGGCTTTTCTTAAGAGTAAGCCAGTTTTAATTACTAGCTATTGGGCTCCTGGCTTGTAAGAAACTGAATTGTTTCATAACATCTGTGTACTGATCCTAGGTACTAGTTAAGATGTCTAGGAGACTTCCTGAGTTCCTTTTTCAGGAAGAAAATTAGAGTGAATTAATCTTAACAACCTAGAGTAATTGCCATTATTTCTGCATATAACTGTCTAACGTCAGACACTTTTAAATATATTCATAACTGTTTCTCAGAACAACCTTTATATACAAAATTTCTCCAATTCTGAAAGAACTTTGAGATTATTTGCTCAAGGTTATGATAACAGTAGGACTGGTGTTCAAAATAAGATCTGACTGCAAAGGCTTTCTAGTCTTTGCCTTTCCATTCTGTTATCTATAAAAACCGAAACCATGCATATTTATATCTACTTTTTAAAATTGTCTTCTGCTGGGCGCAGTGGTGCATGACTATTATCCCAGCAGCTCAATAGGCTGAGGCAGGAGGATCGAGAGTTCAAAGCCAGCCTCAACAAAAATGAGGTGCTAAGCAACTCAAACCCTGTCTCTAAATAAAATACAAAACAGGGTTGGGATGTAGCTCAGTGGTTGAGTGATCCTGAGTTCATTCCCTGGTAAGGATGGGGGATGTGGCTCAGTGGTTAAGCTCCCTAGTCCCCAAAATAAATAGTCTTCTAAAGTACTGAATGAGTTATGTATAGAAAACAAAAATTAGTTTTTCTGTGACAAATTAACAGCCTTTTCTCCCATTATAGGGACTCTGAGATCATGCAACAAAAGCAGAAGGCAGCTAATGAGAAGAAGTCTATGCAAACAAGAGAAAAATGACGAATGGCCTTTGGAAGACCTGGGTGCTACAGCCAACTGGGTGCATCATATGCTCTAAGATTTCTTGAGAGTGAACATTCATTACATATAACTTATCTTTATAAAACTGTCTATTTTAAACTTTACTTTTCAGCCTTGGTGTGATGTTTTAGCACTGTTCTTCAAAGAATAAAGTACTAACCATGCATGTAACATATTGGTGAACATTATTTTTTTTATCAGCCGTGAAATTTATGTAATTTAGTAGCTAAGTAATGTGACTCAGTTGCATCCCTTATATAACTCTAAAATTAGATCTGTAAATTTAATTTTATTGTATAGGGCTGGAGATATAGCTCAGTGGTAGAGTGCTTTCCTAGCACGCACAAGGCCCTGGGTTCCACCCCCAAATCCACACAGAAATATTGATTGTATAATTTGAATTTAAGATTCCTTTGTACTGGACATGGTGGCACATGCCTGTAATTCCAGCTACTCAGGAGGCTAAGGCAGGATGATCGTGAGTTCAAAGCCAGTCTCAGCAACTTAGTGAGACCCCGTCTCTAAATAAAACATAAAAGGCGGGGGGTGGGGGCGGCTGGGGATGCAGCTCATTGGTTAAGTGCCCCGGGGTTTAATCCCATTACCAAAAAATAATACTAATAATTTTGCTTCGTAATCAACTGGTTTTTGTATGAATAAGTTACAATTCATAAAAAAATTTAAAGCCATAAGTAGAACTCGTGCTGAGGCCTCTCATTTATATTCATTTAGTTGCTGTTCCAGGTAGTTGGTGCACCACCACACCTGGCTTAGCCTGAGGTTTTTGTTGTTTGTTTGCCATGCTGGACACTGAACCCAGAGCACTCTGCCATTGAGTTAATCCCCAGTCATTTTTTTTTTAAGGCAGGTTAAGTAAATTGCTCCAGCTTGTGATAAATTTTTAATCCCTCTACCTCAGCCCCCAAGTAGCTTGGATTATGGGCATGTACCATTGCACCCAGTTAATTTTTACTTTTTTTTTTTAAAGAGAGAGAGAGAGAGGGAGAGAGTGGGGGAGAGAGAGAGAGAATTTTAATATTTATTTTTTAGTATTTGGTGGACACAACATCTTAGTTTGTATGTGGTGCTGAGGATCGAACCCGGGCCGCACGCATGCCAGGAGAGCGCGCTACCACTTGAGCCACATCTCCAGCCCCCTAATTTTTACATTTTTTAAAAATATTGTTTTTAGTTATATATGGACACATTATCTTTATTTTTTTATGTGGTTCTGAAGATTGAACCCAGTACCTCACACATGCTAGGCAAGCACTCTACCACTGAGTCACAACCCCAGCCCTGAATTTTTTTTATTAAGATAAATCCTTGCTAAATGGCTCAGGCTGACCTTGAATTTATGATCCCCTTGATTCAGCCTCCCATGTAGATGGGATTACAGGCATACACCATTGCACTGAGCTTGGTCTGAGTCTTGATCTTCATAAGCACAGATCTTTTTATGGTCTATCCCTTAGATTAACTTCGGTCTTCAACATTTTCTATGGTGGTAGTCACAAGGGCAAAAAGGTTACAACCATTTAAGTTACATTCTAATAAAAGAGATTAAGTCTGATTGTACCACAAAGATTCATTATGGGTCTGATTTCTGTAAATCTTTTTTTTTTTTTTTTTTTTAAAGAGAGAGTGTGGGGGGGGAGAGAGAGAGAGAGAGAGAGAGAGAGAGAGAGAGAATTTTTAATATTTATTTTTTAGTTCTGGGCGGACACAACATCTTTGTTGGTATGTGGTGCTGAGGATCGAACCCGGGTCGCACGCATGCCAGGCGAGCGCGCTACCGCTTGAGCCACATCCCCAGCCCATTTCTGTAAATCTTATCTCCAAAATTATGCAAAGAAATAAGCCATGAATACAAGAAACTTTTTATGCTTTAAGCTCTATTATTTATTTGCTTTCTTTTCAAGCAAATAATTTCCATAGTTTAAATTATCCTATTTGGAGTTGAAGGAATTTTAGGCTTCTGAAAACTTAATTCCTATAAATCTAGGGAAAATTAGTTTCCAAAATAACACGGATATTAGGATAAAGATGATGTCTCGACTATAATTAATCCTTATGACACAAATTCAAAACTGTTCTTGAATAATTTTATGGCACTTAAATTCATTGCTAAAATGAGGTCTTTTTGTTTTAGGTACGAGGGATTGAATCCAGGAGTGCTTAACCATAGTCATGTCCCCAGGCCTTTTTATTTTTTATTTTGAAACAGGGCCACATTAAATTGCTTAGAGCCTTGTTAAGTTCCTGAGACTAGCTTTGAATTTGTGATCCTCCTGCCTCCTAAGCCAGTGGCCTGCACCACCACACCAAGCTAGGGGTTTTATTTTTAACTTCAACATGACCATAGAGTTCCTTAAGGCAGACAAGAGTTATCTGAGAAGAAGAAAATTAAATCTAATTATTGTTATATGTTGTCAATGGACCTTTATTTTATTTATTTATATGTGGTGCTGAGAAACAAACCCAGTGCCTCACACATGCTGGGCAAATGCTCTACCACTGAGCTACAACCCCAGCCCAAGATAAAGTTATTTAGGTAAAGTAGTACTAACTTTAGAATTTAATTTGGAAAATACCAAATTCCATGCAACACTTTTTTTTAAAATTTTTTAATATTTATTTTTTAGTTTTTGGCAGACACAACATCTTTGTTTGTATGTGGTGCTGAGGATCGAACCCAGGCCGCATGCATACCAGGCGAGCGCCCTACCGCTTGAGCCACATCCCCAGCCCCTCCATGCAACACTTTTGTACGCATTAAAAAATATTGTCTTAGCTGTGGGTAGTGGCACAGGCCTATAATCTCAGCAGCTTGGGAGGCTGAGGCAGGAGGATCAAGAGTTCAAAGCCAGCCTCAGCAACAGCAAGCGCTAAGCAACTCACTGAGACCCCGTCTCGAAATAAAATACAAAATAGGGCTGAGGATGTGGCTCAGTGATTAAGTGTCCCTGAGTTCAATCCCTGATATCCCCCCCAAATTTAAAAAATACTGTCTTAACCAGACATGGTGATGTTTACCTGTGATCCCAGCAACTCTAGAGGCTAAGGCAGGAGGATCCCAAGTTCAAGACCAACCTCAGCATTTTAATGAAACCCTATCTCAAAAAATAAAAAGGAGCTGGGGTGTGGTGGCAGACATCTATAATCCCAATGGCTTGGGAGGCTGAGGTAGGAGGATTGTGAATTCAAAACCAGCCTCAGCAACTTAGGCCCTAAGCAATTCAGCAAGACCCTGTCTCTAGATAAAATATACAAAATGGCTGGGAGGGTGCTGTAGTTGTGGCTCAGTGGTAGTGCACTTGCCTAGCACATGGGAGGCCCTGGGTTCAATCTTCAGCACCACATAAAAGTAAATAAATAAAATATAGGTATTGTGTCTGTCTACAACTAAAAAATATTTTTTAAAAAGGGGCTGGGGATGTGGCTCAGTGGTTAAACACCCCTCGGTTCAAACCCCAATACAAAAATAAATAAAAAGGACTGGGGGTGTGATTCAGTGGTAAATCACCCCTGGGTTTAATCCCTAGTAGCAATTTTCTTAATTCTTTTTTTTTTTTGAGGTGGGTACCAGGGATTGAACTCAGAGCACTCCACCACTGAGCCACAACCCCATTTTTTGTTTTTTATTTTATTTAGAGACAGGGCCTCACTGTGTTGCTTAGTGCCTTGCTTTTGCTAAGGCTGGCTTTGAACTCGTGATCCTCCTGCCTCAACCTCTAGAGCCACTGGGATTACAGGCATGCACCACTGTGCCCAGCTGACTTAATTTTTTTTTTTTTTTTTTGTACCCGGGATTGAACTCAAGGGTGCTTAACCACTGAACCACATCCCCAACCTTTTTTTTAATATTTTATTTAGAGAGGGTCTTGCTAAGTTGCTAAGTACCTTGCTAATCTGCTAAGGCTGGCTTTGAACTCAAAATCCTCCTGCCTTAGCCTCTGGAGTTGCTGAGATTATAGGCCACCCTGCTCAGCTTGACTTAAAAATTTTTTAAAATTAAAAACTGTCTTACATCATCCTCAAAAGGAGGTAGTGCATTATCCTTAGCAATTTTCATGAGTCCTGTTGAAAATAAGGTGTACTGAGTCAGTTTCACAAGTTACTTGATTCTTTTTTTTTTCTTTACTTAGAAAAGGTTTATTTTTGCTCCCTTGCTTCTTTCTGAAAAAAAAAAATTATTAGTGGCACGTATAAGAAATTGTGATCCATTTATCAAACAGTAGCCTGTTTGTGAAAAATTAAGCTGAAAGGGAAAATTGATCACTGATATTTTTCTGGCTTTAAAAAGTTATATTATTTCCTAACTTTTAAAATATGCACTTTTGTTTTTTTCTTTATATTTTTACAGATGAGAATAGTTTACCCACTTCCAAAAATTAACAGTCTTTTTTGTATAAGATTCTTTTCAAGGTCTGGGGATGTAGCTCAGTGGTTGAGCACTCATTTCACAGGTGAGAGGCCCTATGTTCAATCCCTAGCACAGCAAAAAAAAAAAAAAAAAAAAATCCCTTTTAAGTACAGTGATGCTTGCCTATTATCCCAGCTACCTGAAAAGCAGGAAGATGACAAGTTCAAGGCCAGCCTCGGAGACATAGCAAGACCCTGTTTCAAAAGAAGAAAAAGATTCTTTTCAAGTTCTACCTTGTAAAGAAAGCTTTTCTGTTCAAGGCAGTACCATGTAGTACCTTAGCTCTGAATCTACAGTCTGCTTCAAAACTAGTGTACTTCGAAAAATATCCCTAAAGTGAAACCTAATAAAAAAAATTAACTTTGAAAGAATATGATATTTTTGTTTTACCCTCTGTATCAGGGTTTTCTAGAAGTGATATAACCTAAACAGGGAGCATGTTAACTTCTTTAGATTAATTATAATTCCTTTTGGTGATGAGGACCCATTAAAGCAATTACAACAAAGAAAAATTCAATTCCTAGTACCGTCAAAAAAAAAAAAAAGTCTACTATAGTTATCAATCAGTTCAGAACATCTATTAAACTGCCTCCTAGGCTGGGCATGGTGGCACATGCCTATAATCCCAGTGGCTCGGGAGGCTGAGGTAAGAGGGTTGGAAGTTCAAAGCCAGCCTCAGCAATTTAGGGAACTCTGAGCAACTGAGAAAGAACTAGTCTCCGAATTAAATTAAAAAAAAAAATGGGGATGTGGCTTAGTGGTTAAGCACTTGTCTTCTATCCCTGGTACCACAAAAGGGGGATTAAATAGGACTGTCAATTATAGCCGGGGATGTGGCTCAGTGTTAATGCCCCTGGGTTCAATCCCTGGTACCAAAACCAAAAATCAAAAAACCTGCCTCCTACAACTTTCTCTACTAATGTACTTGTTATATGGTAACTAAATATTAGAATTATTATCTTTAGAGATGGCCAAATCATAAAAATATCACTGAAAAAGAATGACAAAAGTATGGGGCTGGGATCGTGGCTCAGTGGTAGAGTGCTCGCCTAGCATGCATGAGGCACTGGGTTCAATCCTCAGCACCACATAAATGTGAAATAAAGACATGTGTCCACCTAAAACTAAGAAATAAATATTTTAAAAGTATGCTCAAACACACTTCCCTATAAAGTCCATGAATAACCAGGCCTGGTGTCCTATTCCTATAAATCTAGGTAGTGAGGCTGAGACAAGAGGATCACAAATTTCAGCCCAGCCTGGGCAAATTATCGATACTTGTCTCAAAAAACAAAAAGAACTGGAGATGTGGCTCAGTGGTAGAGCACCCCTGGGTTCAGTTCCCAGTATCGGGAGAGAGAAAATAGATGTTTCTGTAGCACAAATAATCTAATGCACATTAGAACTTCATAAATTAGTCTACAATTGGATCATTTGCCTAATTTGATATCATAATTTGTAGAAATATTTTCCACACCACATACTACTTTTGCTACTTTGCTAACTGTGTATGACTTTTCTTACTGGATATAGTATAGAAATGTTTCTTTAAGGACAACATAGTTTTGTTTGTTTTTTGGTTTTGTGGTACTGGCGATTGAACATAGGGCCTCACTTGTGCTAAGCAAGCACTCTACCACAAAACTATATTCCTTTTCCACAGGCAGCATAGTTTTATTATTGAGCTTTTTTTCATACTTGTGTGTTTACAAGAAATTTCCCTACCAATCTGGCTATAATTGACAATACTATTTAATTCCCCCCCCCCTTTTTTTTGGTACTGGGAATAGAACACAGTTGAGCCACATCTCCAGTTCTTTTCAGTTTTTTTTTTTTTTTTTTTTAGTTGTCAGTGGACCTTTATTTTACATATTTATATGCGGTGCTGAGAATTGAACCCAGTACTTTACACATGCTAGGCCAGCACTCTACCACTGAGCTACAACCCCAACCCTCTTTTTAGTTTTTGTGATAGGGTTTCACTGAAGTTGATTAGGGCCTCCCTAAGTTGCTGAGAATGGCATCAAAATTGCAATCCTCAGTCACTGGGATCACAACCATGAGCCAACACTCCCAGCCCTATTGTATATTTTTTATAAGCATTTACTACATGGCAAAGACTTTTATTAAAGACTTTTGTTGTTGTTGTAATGATGCATACCTGTATCCCAGCGACTAAAGCAGGAGTATCTCTCTAGGTCAGACTGGGCAAGTTAAGTGAGACCCTGTCTCAAAACAAAAAGAGCTAGGAATGTGACTTAGTGGTAGAGTACTTGCTGGCAAGTACAAGGCCTTGTATTCCATCACCAGTACTGGGGCTGGGGAAAGACTACTTTCTGTTGTTCAAAGTCTCATTTGACCTTGAATCACTAAAGGTGACTATTAGAGTAGCCTATGAATACACACTTAATATAGAGTCAGATTGGTTTTTTTTTTTTTTTTTTTTTGGTACTGTGCTTTGAACCCAGAGTTCTCTACAATTTTGAGACATGGTCCCGATAAGTTGCCAGGGCTGACCTTGAACTTTTAATCCTCTTACCTCAGCTTCCCAAGTGATTGGGATGACATGTGTACACTACCATGTATATATGCTTGAAGAAGTACCATACCAGCCAAGTGTGATGGCACATACCTCTATTCCCAGCAATTTGGGAGGCTGAGGCAGGGGGATCACCAGTTCAAAGCCAGCTTCAGCAATTTAGTGAGGCCCTAAGCAATTTAGTGAGACCCTATCTCAACATAAAAATAGAAAGGGCTAAGGATATGGCTCAGTGCTTAAAGCACCCCTGGGTTCAATCCCTGGTACCAAAATAAAAAAAAAAAACACACACACACACACACACACACAGAAAACCTCTGATTTCATATTAGAATTTTTGTTTGCAAGGAACAGAATGAGGGCTGGGGATGTGGCTCAAGCGGTAGCGCGCTCGCCTGGCATGCGTGCGGCCCGGGTTCGATTCTCAGCACCACATACCAACAAAGATGTTGTGTCCACCGAGAACTAAAAAATAAATATTAAAAATTCTCTCTCTCTCTCTCTCTCTCTCTCTCTCTCTCTCTCCCTCTCTCACTCTATCTTTAAAAAAAAAAAAAAAGGAACAGAATGAGATTAATTTATTAATAACAAAATATTTGAATGGGTAAGACTCCAGAGTCAAGAAAAACTTGAAGATTCAAAGTTTTAGAAAGATCAAGAATGGGAATAGCTCCAGGTTCCTTATGAGTAGGTGCTATAAAGTTTTTTTTTTTTTTTTTCTCACAGTGCTGCTGCTAATCAAGTTGAAAATTTGACAACTATGTATAGTCTTTATGTCAGAGTGCCACCAACTGAACTAATTTGGATTATGTTTCCAACTCTCAGCAAGGGGAAGGCAGGTTGCCTACATTGATGGTAAAATCAAGACTACATCCTATAACCAAATGGTAATCCTCCAAAGCAATTGAGGTTCATTGCCAAAGGGAAAATGATTTCTGGGCCGACTAAAACAATAGGTGTTCAACCCTCTTGTTACAAGGCTAAGACTAAATCTTATTTATTGTTAAGACTAAATCTTATAAATACAAATATATGATAAGGCAAATCATGAAGGAATTAGGTGAATGTTTGATTTGTGTCTACCAACATTTCAAACCCCCAAACTGCAGTGCTTCCTCATTTCAGAAAATCTGGTAAAATGAAGAAGAAGAAGAAGGAGGAGGAGGAGGAGGGGGAGGGGGAGGGGGAGGGAAAAGAGACTTGACATTAAATTCTAAATAGAAGTTTCTTAGAAAACATCTTTTCTTTTTTTTAATCCTCCCCTTCCCCCAGTACTGGGGATTGAAACTAAGGACACTCTATCCCTAAGCTACATCCCCTTTTTAAAATTTTTATTTTAGGACAAGTTCTAAGTTGCTAAGATTGGCCTTGAACTTGCAATCCTCCTGCCCACTGTACTTGGAAACTTTTTACTTTCTTAATGGTGTTTTTTGTTTGTTTTGCTCTGTTTTGTTTTGTGGTGTGGTTTTGGGTATCAAACCCAGGGCCTCACACATACTAAGCTCTCAACTCTTCTACTGGGCCACATCCCCAGCCCTTAACCAACCTTATTAATGCTCTTGAATTTATCTTTTACTTTGTTTAGTGTTATTTATGTTGTGCTTACTTTAAAAACCTAAGCTCAGACCATGAAGATGTTCTCTCTTTTTTTAATTGATACCAGGGATTGAATTTAGGGACACTTCACCAGTGAGCCACATCCCTAGCCCTATTTTGTATTTTTGCTGAGGCCAGGTTTTTTTGGTGTAATTTTTGGTGCTGGGGATCGAGCCCAGGGCCTTGTGCATTCAAAGCAAGCACTCTACCAATTGAATTATACCACAAGTCCCCTGTGGCTGATTTTGAACTTGTGATCCTTCTGTCTCAGCCTCTTGAGATGCTGGGATTACAGGCATGTACCACCATGCCCAGCAAGATGTTCTCTTTTAAAAGATATTTTCTCTTAAAATAAAGTGCTGGGCCACTATACCTGGCTCCCCTTCTTTTTCTCTCACTTTTTTCCCCATGTCCTTACAAAAAAAATCTCAGACTGATGACTGATGCGGGGGCACTAGGGGCACTCTACCCCTAAGCTATGCACAGGTAAATGTGTGTGCTAAGAAACAGCATAGTAGACTTCTTTTCCTAAAGTAAATCTGACCTGCATCCACTTAGATTAGGCGCCCCTGCTGAGGAAGAGACAGGAGGAGTGGGTACAAATGGAGAATTGAGAAGCCTTTTAGAATTACTAGCATTTGGATCTGGAATGTACCCCAGAAGCCCCTGTGTTAAAAGCTTGGTTCCCAGTTTGGTGATATTGGGAGATGGTGGAAACTGGAAGAGGTGGGACCTAGGAGGGAGCCTTCAAGCTCTGGAGACAGACCCTTGAAGGGAATTAACTGTGGGTCCCTGATATCTGTCTCTCCCGGACCCACCTCTCTCCTTCCTGGCAGTGAGGTGAGTGGTGTTTTGCTCTGCCAAACACTTCTGCCAAGATGTGCTGCCTCACCGCAGCCCCATGCAATTTGGCTGATCAATCATTGACTGGAATCTCCAAAACTTTGAGCCAAGATAAACTTTTTCTCCTTATAAAAAAAAATAAGAGGCTGGGGTTGTAGTTAAGTGGTGGAGTGCTTGCCTACCACATGCAAGGCACTGGGTTCGATCCTCAGCCCTGAAAAAAAAAAAAAAAAAAGCACTGCCCTTTTAATTTTCACATAACCTGTGTCCATCTTGAATTAATTTTTGTATATGGTGTGAGATAGAAAGCACAGTTTATTTCTTTTCTATATGGATATACAATTGACCCAACAACAATGATTATTCTTTTCCTTGAACTCCAATTTCTTTTCTTTATTTTATAGTAGAATGAATTTTGACATATTGTACACAAATGGAGCCCAACTTCTCATTCCTCTGGCTGTACATGGTGCAGAGTAACTCCAGTAGTGTAATCATGCTACTATGTGTATAGGGTAATACTGTCTGTCTTATTCTACTGTCCTTCCCATCCCCACAGCCCCACCCCTGCCCTCACTCCCCTTTATACAAACCAAAGTTCCTTCATTCTTCCCTATCTCCCTCCCTCTCCCCTCATCCCCCACTATGGATCATAGTGCAAATGCCATAATTTCATTCTTCTTTAAGGCTGAGTAATATTCGATTGTGTATATGTACCACCTTTTCTCTCCCACTCATCTGTTGAAGGGTACCTAGGTTGGTTCCATAATTTAGCTATTGTGAATTGAGCTGCTATAAACATTGACGTGGAGGCATCACAATAGTATGTGGATTTTAATTCCTTAGGGTATAAACTGAGGAGTGGGATAGCTGAGTCAAATGGTGGATCCATTCCAAGTTTTCTGAGGTACTATAGTCATTTTTTAATGACAATTACCAAATGCCATTTCACACAGTCAGGCAAAATGAAGAAAAAAAAAATAATCACGAAGAAAAAAAAATTAACTTTCCAACTAAACACACCCCTCAACAAACTTATCTCATTCTCCTGAGCAAACCAATGTCAATAGCTGCATATTTCTCTTAGTGCTCATGCAAACATGTATGAACACACATACACATAAATAAGGGATATGGGGTGTATTTGTTTCTGGGAGCTGCCACAACAAATGAACACAAACTGGGCTGGGGTTGTGGCTCAGTGGTGGAGTACATGCCTAGCATATGTGAGGCACTGGGTTCGATCCTCAGAACTACATAAAAATAAGTAAATAAAAATAAGGTATTGTGTCTGTCTACAATGAAAAAAATATTTAAAACAAAAACAAATTACTACCAGCTTTGTGGCTTAAAACAACAGAAATTTACTTGTTCACATTCTGTAGGCAGAGTTTCAGCAGGCCCACACTCCCTATGAAGGCTCTAAATTTTATTTATTCCAGACATTGCCTGGTTTGTGGCAGCATAACTTCAATCTCTGCCTGCATCTTCTTGAGATTTTTATATCTTTTGTTACATCTTTAATCTTTTGGTTCTCTTTAGATATATCTTTAATTTTTTAAAATTTTTTTTGAGGGGAGGTACGATTGAACACCGAGGAGCTTTACACACTGAGCTACCTACACCCCATTCCTTTTTTATTTTTAAAACAGGTTCTCATTAAGTTGCTTAGGGCTTCACTAAATTGCTGAGGCTGGCCTCAAACCTGTGATTCTCCTGTCTCAGTCTCCTGGGTTGCTGGGATTATAGGCAGGTACCACTGGAATGGTTGCAACTTTTGCTACTACAACAATTCTGTAATATATAGGGTCATACTTGTTTATCTCTATTTATTGGTGCTTTTATTTCTTTAAGAATGGATTTTAAATGTAGCATTCCTGTTTTAAATCTTTATTTTTCAACATGAAGGAAACTCTTAATTTACCCAAACTCTTGATAATATCTCTAATATTATCAACCTGAGTGGAAAGTGGTTAGTTTTTTTTAATTAATTAATTTATTTGTATGTGGTGCTGAGAATCGAACCCAGTGCCTCATGCATGCTAGGCGAGCACTCTACCCCTGAGCCACAATCCCAGCCCCGGAAAGTGGTTAGTTTTTAATTTGAAATTCCTTGATTCTAGAAGTTAAGCATTTGGTGGGGGGGGGGGGCGGGGGAAACGGCCAGCATCTCACTGGAAGGATCTTCTGTACAGAGGAATCCAAGCCACCCTAAATGGACACCCTAAGTGTTAGTATCTCAATTAAGCCACACTAAATCTTAATATCTGAAATAATTAACAAATAATAAAGCACAAACACTCAGAAATATATTTACAAAAGCGAAGCCCCTGATACGATCTCGTCCACATGGGTTTATCCCATGTGACAACTCCAAAATATATTATTCAAATTGGAAATCTGATTACTAATCATTTAAAACTTTTTTATTTGGTCATAGAAAAGTTCCAAGAATTACTGAAGAAAAGGTTTGGGGCCAGGCACAGTGGATTACATGCCTATAAACCCAGTCACTTGGGAGGCTGAGGCAGTAGGATCATAAATTTGAGGCCAGCATGAGCAACTTGGTGAGATCTTGTCTCAAAAATGAAAGGGCTGGGGGTGTAGCTCAGTAGTAGACTGCCCTGGGTTTGATCCCTAGCCCCCCACAAAAATAGTTATTTATCTTAATTTTGCATATATAAAATTGTACAGATGCATGAGATCCTAGGTTGAAATACCCAACTCCAAAAGAATTATGCATGCACACACATACATATGTGGGTACTGAGGATCAACCCAGGAGCACTTTACCACTGAGCCACATCCCCAGCTCTTTTTATTTATTTGAGGCAAGGTCTCACTAAGTTTCTTAGGGTCTCACTAAGTTGCCGAGGCTGGCTTTGAACTTGCAATTCTCCTGCCTCAGGCTCCCAAGTTATTTATGCCACTTTATCTGGATATATATATCTTATCTCATATATCTCCACATGAGATACTTACCTCCACCACATATATATATATATATATATATATATATGTGTGTGTGTGTGTGTGTGTGTGTGTGTATTTTTTTTAAGAGGAAAAGTTTATTTTGGATCATGGTTTCAGAGGTTCAGTCCATGGTCCATAGTTCTGGACCTGAGGAGAGGCAGAACATCAATGGTGGAAGGGCATGTGGGTGGAAAAGTGCTCAGGACATAGCAGCCAGGAAATAGAGAAGCCTTTTTATTTTTTTGTCTTGAAATAAGGTGTCACGGGGCTGGGGATGTGGCTCAAGTGGTAGCGCGCTCGCCTGGCATGCGTGCGGCCCGGGTTCGATCCTCAGCACCACATACCAACAAAGATGTTGTGTCCGCCGAGAACTAAAAAATAAATATTAAAAAAAATGCTCTCTCTCTCTCTCCTCTCTCACTCTCTCTTTAAAAAAAAAAAAAAAAAGAAATAAGGTGTCACTAAATTGCCCAGGATACACTCAAACTTGCAGTCTTCCTACATCAGCCTCCAGAGTCACTGGGGTTACAGGCATGTGCACCATGCCTGGGAAAATACATATACTTATTATGTACAAATTGATATTTTGATATGCATCCTGAAATTATCACCACATTCGAGGTAAACATAACCACTACAGTTACTATATTTGTACTCTTTGACCAATATCACCCATTCTTCTTTCCCCCAATTCTGTGTGTGCATGTGTGTGTACACTAGGGCCTCACACATGCCAACCATGTGCCCTACTACTGAGCTACATGCCTAACCCTGGTATTTTGAATACATATAGAAATCAAAGACATTTAGGGAGGATCCCTCGAACTTCCTTTGCTGGATTTAAAAAAATGTATAGCCAGATCTGGCAGTGCATACCTGCAGTTCCACAGACTATGGAGGCTCAGGCAAGAGGATCACAAGTTTGAGAATACAAGGCCAGTTATGCAATTTAGAGAGTAGGGCTGGGGGTTAGCTCAGTGATAAAGTGCCCTTGGGGTAAATCTCTAGTAGTGCATGAGAATACACACACACATTATGTGCATGAAAGGAATTTGATAAACTCAGAACATTAATAAATACTTTGGCTTGGTTGTAACTCAGTGGTAGAGCACAATGCCATGAGTTTGATTCCTGCTGCAGTTGTAGCTTAGTGATACAACATATACTTAGCAGGTTCCAGGCCCCAGGTTCAATGCCCAGAAACAAAACAAACAAGATACTAGAAAAGTGAATGGTAAGTTCCTATAAAGAATTTAAAACCTGTTTGATTAAAAAATAAAAATCTGTTTGATCCATGTAAAGATAAAATATGTTTTGACAGTCAGGATGGTGGTGTGTAGGAGGGCAAAGATCCTTAGACAATACCTAGAGGATAAGGCTGTGTCCTGCCTGGTCTGAGTTACTCCATGATATTTAGAACAACAATTTCAGGCTGTATCTAGTCCCAAGGTGGTCCATTTTACAAAACAGCAGTTTGCCATGAGTTCCTCCATTTTGAGTACAAGTGCCCATGGTGGAATGACTCTATACTTTTTTTATACAAATAAACAACCACCATCTGCTCAGCCCAACTATAAGGCACAGTTAATAATTTATTCCTGCCTACTTACCATATTAAATAAGGAACATATGGACTCTTGGACATAGCAAATCATATCAGAAACACCAGATATAGGAGCTTATTGAGCTCACAAGATGTAACTCCCTCATAACACATAAAAGGAGACACACCCTAAGACTGGACACAGTGGCACACACAAACTCATGAGGTTTAACAGGCATTGAACTCCTGATTCTGTTCCCAGGGCTCCAGCACAGCAAGATCCCCCTGCTTGCCATGGCCCACTTTGGAACTGCCTACAGTCAATACCCACACTTAGTTCCAGTTCCATGCCCCAATCAGCTCTCACACACCAGTAAGTATTTTGGCTGGTTCCTGATTAGAAACTTTTCTGATCGCTTGCATTTGTATCTGGTCTTTGCCTTTGTTCTTGGTACTGCCTCTTGAAACTCTGTGATCCCCTAAACCTTTTTAAAATTTTATTTTTCTGAATTGTAGTTGGACACAATACCTTTGTTTACTTTTATGTGGTGCTGAGAATCAAACCCAGTGCCTTGCACGTGCCAGGCAAGTGCTCTACCGCTGAGCCACTATACCAGAACCCATTCCCCACTTTTTTTTTTTTTTTTGATTGAACCTAGAGGATGTACTACATCCTCAGCCTTTTTTTTTTTTAGACAGTCCCGGTGAATTGCTAAGGCTGGCTTTAAATCTGTGATTCTCCTGCCTCAGCCTCCCAAGTAGCTGAGATTATAGATGTGTGCCATTACAGCTGGCTTCTCTAAGCCTTTCTTAGCCATTCTGTAACCTATATATGGTGTAAAGCGTGATGTGTGACTTCAATGTTTTAGTTGTTAGTAATTAAGATTGGAATGGAATAAAAGAACCTGTTATAGCCTCAGTCATAACACCAAGTGAACTATGTTTCTGTGAATTGAAGTGGATGAAAGTAATGTTAACTTGTAAATTTATTCTGACACTGTGGGAAGATAAAATGTATCCAGTTTATGTTGATAGCAAAGCTAGCTCAAGACAATCTATACAGTATTTTATAGGGGGAAACTGGGGATTGAACCCATGGGCTCTCTATCACTGAACTACAAACCCAGTCCTTTTGATTTTTTTATTATAGGAGACAGGGTATCCCTAAGTTGCTGAGTCCAAGGCTGGCTGGAATTTATGATCCTCCTGCCTCAGCTTTCCCAGTCACTGGGATTACAGGCTGGCGCCCAGCTTTTTTACTTTTGAGGCAGGTTTTTGGTAAATTGCTGAGGCTGGCCTTGAACCTGCCAATCTCCTGCCTCAGCCTCCCCAGTTGATTCTACTTTTTTTTTTTTTTTTTAACTTTTCAATTTTGGAGCCCAGGATCGCTTTGCGCAAGAAAGGCAAGCGCTTTTAACACTGAGCTACATTCCAGCCCACTTTTTAAAAATAATATATTTTTAGTTGTCGATGGACCTTTTTTAATTTATTTATATGCAATGCTAAGAATGGAACCCAGTTCCTCAGACATGCTAGGCAAGCGCTCTACCACCGAGCCCAACCCCAGCACTATAGCCCGCTTTAAAAACAAAACAAAACAAAACTTGTGGGGCCGAGGTTGTCGCTCAGTGGTGGAGCACTTGCCTAGCATGCTTGAGGCACTGGGTTCAATCCCCGACACCATACAAAAATAAATAAAATGAAGGTATTGTGTCCATCTACAACTAAAAAACAAAATAAAATGTTTATATTTTTAAAACAAGGATTTAACCCATGTACCACAGAGCCACATCCCCAGTCCTTTTTATTTTGAGACAGAGTTTCACCGAGTTGCTTAAGTCCTCCTTAAACTGCTGAGGCTAGCTTGAACTTGAGATCCTCCTGCCTCAGCCTCTTGACTCGCTGGGCCTGATTACCGGAGTGCGCCACCACTCCGGGCTGCTGACCCTCATTTTCTTAATTACCTTCCATTAACATTTGCTGAGTTTATTGTTTAAAACAAGGCAAAACACAAAACCCTGGCGGGAGCCGCCAACTCCAACAGCTAAGTGAGGCCCTAAACAAGTTTAGGGTCGCTAATTAAAAAATAAGGGCTGGGATGTGGCTCAGTGGTTAAGTGTCCCTCGGTTCAATCTCTGGTACCAAAAAAGAAAGAAAGAAAGAAACCCTGATGGAATCACTTTACAAAAATACAACAAAGCGAAATCAAAGAGTTGGGAGAGAGAGGAAAGAAACACCCACGCGACCAAGCCGGGAGGGAAGTAACAATCCAAAGGCAGCTTGAAGTGTCGCCAAAGCCGCCCTCCGGGTCAATGTGCTCTTCCGGTCCCAGAAGCCCCCGCGGCGGAAGTCGTCATCTTGGGTCTGCACCCCACGCCGTCCGTCCTCCAGAAAGCTCGCCATGGCGATGGGTCCAGGTGGAGGTAGCAGCGGCGTCCCCGAGCAGGAAGACTCGGTGCTGTTCCGGCGCGGCACAGGCCAGGTGAGGTCACGGTCCGCGGAGCCTCGGTACATGCGCCCAGTGCGTGCTGGTAGCGTTGGCCTCCGGGCAGGACCTGACCGGTCTGTACGCGGGTGCTGAGGTCCTGCTTTACATCTTTCCCCACTCCCCTACTTGTGAGCCCCATCCACGGGCCCCTTCCGTGCGCAGACGGGGGCCTTGATGGCTTTGAGGCGAGGCCATACTGCATCGTGATTTGTCTACTCTTTCCTGACCTGGGTGGAGGGTAGGCAGGGTCAAAGGGGAGCAGGGAAACCTGGTAGGAGTTTATTGAAATGATCCAGACCTAGATCCGCGTGTTAGCAGTGGATTTAGACTAAAGGTTTTAGGTTCTAGATATACTTTGTCATCAGAGAGACCAGGATTTGCAGGTGGATTCGATAAGAATGTTTTAGAGAGAAAAGTCAAGGGTGACACTGAAATTATCTTGAACAGTCGAAAAGCAAAGTTGCCATTTACTGAGATGCACTGAGATGGGGAAGAGGGAAGATCCCATAGCTCAGTCTAGATCATGACACGGTGAAATCTGATTGAAGTTGAGCGTGGGAAAAGACAAATACTTAAAGGAATTTTATTATAAGTAGAAGTTAGAGCAAGTGGGCAATAGATGAGGGGAGGGTATGAGGTAAAGAAGATTTAAAATTTTGGTATTTGTTTTTAAGATGCAAGCCACATGCTTCAGTTTCTTTATGGGCTATGATTGGAAAGATTCAGCAAAGTTGGAAAAATTAATTATTCGTAAAGAAGAGAATTCTGGAGCAATAGGTAAAGTAGGTGAGAGGGATGAATTTAACCTTCCTTAGAAGTATAGTGAAAGTTATTTGGGTTACAGATCTCTGAAGGGGCAGACATGGTAGCAGGAGATTGTTAAAGTTTTCTTTTGATTTTTGCCTCTTAGAGAAAGAGGCAAGGTCATCAGCTGGGTGGAAGGAGGGGGGAGGAGGTGTTGAAGGTTTGAAATATGAAAAGACAGGAAGTAGTTCCCTAGGAGAGGGGATCAGTGTTGGAGGAGGAAAATTTAGTGTAAATGGATAAGCATCATGAAGGCTTACTTGAGATTTGGGGTTGTGAGTCGTAGGAGGTCAGACATGATTGTATTTTTCTCCAGTTAAGTTCAGGTGAGTGAGTGGAGGCATAGAATAAACCAAGAGTTGAAATTAGCAGTATTATAATTTTGCCAAGTAGATATGAAGAAGTGAGGGGAGGGCTCACTCAGTGGTCCAGCGCTTACTTAGTGTGAGTGAGGCACTGAGTTCAATACCCAGCAGTACAAAAAAATGAGAGAGAGGTACATATGGGTTATCCTTTTTGAAAAAAAAATCTGTTTGTTTGTTTGTTTAATGTGGTGCTGAGGATTGAACCCAGTGCCTCACATGTGCGAGGCAAGTGCTCTGCCACTGAGCCACAACCCCAGGTGCCCCTCTCCCCCTTGGGTTATCTTAATGATGGACCATAGAATTTAGGCTGGCTAGAAAAGGAAGTGAGGACATTAAAATGCTGAGAGACAGTTAAAAATTGTGAGGATTGCCAGTCTCAGTGAAGATAAATGATTGTCATCAGGCTACTAGAAGTAATAAATTGCAGATCTTAGAAGGTGGTTATTAGAGTGTGGGATTCTTGAAATTGAATTTATGGATAGGTTGTAGTTATTATTCATGATAAACAAAGACCATAAAAGTGAGTAGCTGACTTTGAGGATGTCCAACCTTGTTGGCAGAGGAGTTTAAAGACTCAAGAGGATTAGGGTATTGGAAGGATAATTTACATCTGTGTTTAAGTCACCAAAAATTCTGACAGGACTAGTGTTAGGATGCTGACATGTAAACTTAAAAGAATGAGGAAGAGTGACCCAGGAGGTTGTAGATGACTGCAACTGCAGACTGATGACAGAATTTTTTTGAGGGCAGGGTATGGGAGTTGAACCCTGAGGTGCTTTACCACTGAGTTACTCATCCCTAGCCCTTTTTGAGTCAGGGTCTCACTGAGCTGCTGAGAGTGGCCTTGAACTTGTGATTACTCTGCCTCTGCCTCCCAATTAACTGGGATTACAGATGTGCAATTGCGCCCAGTGGACTGGGAATGTTTTAGAGAGATGGGAAGGAGAATAATCTGAAAATGGAAGTAAGGAACAAGGAAGATTCTTCCCCACCTCTGGTGTAGGGCTATGAAGAGTATGGAAGAGAAAATATCTGCCTTTTGAGATTGCTTCAAGGAAAGTGGCATCCTCAGGGAAAGGCAGATTTTGGTTAGAGCAAGATGATGGGAACTTCATAGAAGAGGTTGCTTTTTTTAACTAATTGCTCAAGAGAGCACAGTTGAAGTTCCAGGAGTTGAGAAGTAATAAAAGATGGCAGGATATGAGGAATAACTTTAGAACTACTGAGAGTTACCTAATCTTCTGGATTGCTGTGTGACAAATCACTCAAACTTAGTGGCTTAATGGTAGTAATGATTTGTTTGAACCACTCAGGGTTTTTGTGGGTCAGGAATTTGCTAGGCAGTTCTTGTTCAGTGCTCTCATGTGGTAGCATACATACAGTTGCGAGAGCTACATATGTATGTAGCAGGGGACTGGGCAGCTAGGGAGCAGCAGAGCATTTCTTCATGTAGTTCCAGGATATCTCCATGTGGTCTCAATGTGTAGATTGGTTTGGATTTCCTTATAGCATGGTGGCCTTAGAGCAATTGGATTCCACCTTTATGATGCTCTCCTCCCATTCCTCCTTTTCTTTTATCCCCAGCCACTGATTTACTTTTTTAAAAAATATTTATCTTTTAATTTAATTTTAATATATTTAATTAATTAATTTATTTATTTATTTGTGGTGCTGAGGATGGAACCCAGGTCATTGCACATGCTAGGCGAGTACTCTACTGCTGAGCCACAACCCCAGCCCATGATTTACTTTTTTTCCTCCCTTCACTGATCTACTTTCTGTCACCACAGATTAGTCTGAATTTTTTAGAATTTTATAAACATGAAATCATATAGTATCTTTTATAGCTGTTTTGATTTTCATCCATTTTGTGTATGTCAGTTTATCTTATTTTATTGCTAAGTAGTATCCCACTGTGTGTGTGTGTTGTACTTTTTCCATTCACTTGTTCTTGAACATTTGGGTTGTTTCCATTTTGGGACTGTTTTAGATTTCCCATGAATATTGGTATAATTAATTTTAGGAACAAATGCTTTCATTTTCTTTTTGGACATGGGGTAGATTATTTTAAGTCTTTTAGAAGTTGCCACACTCTTCAAAGTGTATGTATCATTTTACATTCTATTCAGCAGTGTATGAAAGTTCCATTTGCTCCTTATCCTTGCAAACATTTGGTATAGTAGGGCTTTTATATATATATATTAGTTGTAGATGGACACAATACTTTTATTTATTTATTCTTTTATGTGGTGCTGAGGATTGAACCCAGTGTCTCACACATGCTAGGAGAGTGCTCTACCACCAACCCCAGCCCTATAGTCCGTCTTTCTAATTTTAGATGTTGTAATAAGGGTATAGTAGTATCTTAGGATTTTAATGAGTATTTTCCTAATAACTAATGATGTTGATCTTTGTTTTATGTGCTTATTTGCTATCCGCATATCTTCAGTTCAGGTCTTTTACCCTCTTTTTATATTGGATTGTTTTCTTTTTATTGAGGTTTGAGAGTTCTTCATATATGCTTGATTAAGTCTGGATAAGATGGCTCTTTATACTAACATACTTTTTTTTTTTTTTTTGTAAATGGCTTCTGATAACCATGTATTTATTTTTGTGGTGCAGGGGATTAAACCCAGGGCCTTGTGTATGTGAGGCAAGCACTCTCTACCAACTGAGCTATATCCCTAGCCCCTAACATACATTTTTGATAAAGTGTATCTGAACATGAATTGTTTCTATTCCTTTCCCTTCCCAGAGTGATGATTCTGACATTTGGGATGATACAGCATTGATTAAAGCTTATGATAAGGCTGTGGCTTCCTTTAAGGTATGAAATGTTTATTTTTCCCTATTCCTTCATGTTATTCATTTGCAAAAAATAACTGGTAACAGTAAGACATTGAAGTACATATTATTTTGTTTTCATTTTGAAGCTTAGATAATAAAATGGGTTAGCCAGGTGTGGTAGAACATGCCCATAATCCCACTGGCTCATCCTGAGGCAGGTTCAAGGCCAGCCTTAGCAATTTAGCAATACCTTGCCTTTGGGAGGGATATCAGGAATTGAACTCACGGGCACTAAACCACTGAACCATATCCCCAGCCCTATTTTGTTGTATTTTATTTAGAGACAGGGTCCTACTGATTTGCTTAGTGCCTTGCTGTTGCTGAGGCTGGCTTTGAACTTGCAATCCTCCTGTCTCAGCCTCCAGCTCTGCTGGGGAGTGGACCACCATGCCCAGCTCAAAAAAATTGCACTGTAGCTCAGTGATAGAACACCCCTGGGTTTAATTCCCAGTACATGAAAATAAATAAATAAAATATGGGTGAGTTAATCATCCTTTAGAAGTTGATAGCATATCTGCATGTCATTCCTTTTGCAAAAGCAATTTCAGTATTTTAAACTTTTATTTTTTTAAATACTTTTACATTATATCAAACTATAGATATCCTCTAATTTATCCAGGCATGGTGGCACATGTCTTTACTCCCAACCACTTAGGAGTTTGAGGCAGGAAGATCTCAAGTTCAAGGGCAGCCTAAGAACTTAGTGAGACCCTGTTTCAAAATAAGAAATAAAAAGGCTGGGGTGTAGCTCAGTGGTATAGCACCTCTGGGTTTTATCCCCAGTACTGGGGGAAAAAAAAAGGTGGGGGGAAAGGGAGGGAGGGAGGGAGGAGGGAAGAAGAAAGTGAGGAAGGGAAGAAAAGAAAGAAAAAGAAAGATGTCCTCTAGTTCAGATAAGGAGGAAAAGGACAGTCTGAATTACATTTTTAAACAATTAATAAGCTTTTAGTGATATAATGATGATATAAATAGCAGTAATACAATAATTAATAATAAATAACTATAGAGTATGACAAAATTCTATACATTGTGCTTTACATATTTTGGTATTTGGGGTTTGGGGTTTTTTTGTTAGTGGTGCTGTTTTTGTTTTGTTTTTTTAAGTACTGGGGATTGAATCCAGGGCTTGGAGCCTGCTAGATAAACACTCTACCACTAAGTTACATCCCTAGCCCCAATTAAACTAATCCTTCCAAATCCCATGAGTTGGGTGTCAAGTTAAGTGTTCCTGATGTAGGATTATACACGTTTTTTAGGAGGTAAAGTCTGGTTCTGTGGCTGAAATAAGAAATTTATATAAATGTTTAACATCTTCATTTCCTTCACTGTTCAAAATATTTAGTCTTATTGAGCATCAAGTGTTTGTTGGTTATCCATCATCCTGTTTAGAATGAGCACATAGAACATATATTTATGCAAAGCACCAGGCAGAGAGAGTCCAATTCTTTCCATAATTACACTTGTAACATGAGTTAAGGATCAAGTCATGTGTCATCTTTGTATCCAAATTCTAGATATTTTAATGCCTTCCATTGTTCAATGAAACTAGAAGTTGGCTCAGAAAGAGTTACTAAGAGTTCTGTAAAATACAGATTGAAATGGGGCTTAATGTGGGATAGGGTTGATCATATTGAAGGGTGAATTAGTCTGAGTAAAGGAGGAAAAGAACTTGTTGGGGAAAAGGTAATTAGATTTATTCACTTTGAGTGTGAAAATGTAAAATTGATAATTCAAAATGTTGGGTTAAACTAAGGAGAAAATTCAGACCCGGATAGTAGCTTTGGAAGCATTATAATTGAACTAATGGAAATAGATTACCTTGAGCAAGTAAAGATGGGAATGCGTAAGTGGAAGACTTGGTTAGAGAAATAACTAAAGCATTGGGGCCTTATATATTTTTATAATTTTTTTAGTATTTATTTTTTAGTTGTAGTTGAACCCAATACCTTTATTTTATTTATTTATTTTTATGTGGTGCTGAGGTTCGAACCCACAGCCCCGCACGTGCTAGGCGAGTGTTCTACTGCTGAGCCACAACCCAGCCCCAGGGCCTTACATTTTTGCTTCATCTAAATTATCATGAATATCAAGAAGAAGGAGGTGATCAATTGTAATAGTAACTGTCTATTGTTACAGAGGCTGAGAGCATGGAGACTTGATTTGGGAGTCCTTAGAGCTGGTATTCAGGTGGACACCATCTTCACGGGCAGTTCCTGTAGAATGTGAGATAATGAAAAGAGGAATATAGGCTTTCGAGGTGATGAGCCTTGAGACCAGCTTATAGTAGAAACTGAGTTATACTCTGACATTTTTAAATGTATCATTCTATAATGTGTACATTTTTATTTCTATTTTCATAGCATGCTCTAAAGAATGGTGACATTTGTGAAACTTCAGATAAGCCAAAGGGCACACCTAGGCGAAAACCTGTTAAGAAGAATAAAAGCCAGAAGAAGAATACTACAACTCCCTTGAAACAGGTTGTTTTAAAACTGAAATTTAACTTCAAAGAATTTCTTCTGTTCTTATTGAATAGTGTCAAATACCTTTAACTTAAATGATTAATTTGTACAGTGTTTTCTATTGACATGTGATCTTGCAACTTTTAAAACGACTATTACACTTTCTGTTATTTAGGAATGTACATGTTAATAATAAAAGTATAGGGAATATTAGTTAGGATTGACAAATATTAAGATCAGGACAAAAGCTGGGTACGGTGGCACATGCCTATAATCTCACTGGCTTGGGAGGCTGAGACGGGAGGTTTGTGAGTTCAAAGCCAGTCTCAGCAATGGCGAGGCACTAAGCAACTCAGTGAGACTCTTGTCTCTAAATAAAATACAAAATAGGTCTGGGGAAGTGTAAGTGGCTTGGGAAGCTGAGACGGGAGGATTGTGAGTTCAAAGCCAGCCTCAGCAATGGCAAGGCGCTAAGCAACTCAGTGAGACTCTGTCTCTAAATAAAATTCAAAATAGGGCTGGGGAAGTGACTTAGTGGTTGAGTGCTTCTGAGTTCAATCCCTGCTACCAAAAAAAAAAAAAAAAAGATCAGGACAAGATTTACTTTGAGGATGGAGTAGAGGAAAGGTGATGATGCTGTTTGAGAGGAGTAACTGAGGGTCTTATACTGAATCAGCAGTGTTTATTTCTTAAACTGAGATGGATATCCTTTTTGTTTTTCAAAAACACTAAAATTGCTAATTCCAGACAGCCAAAAATTCTGGGTTAAAGTAGTTTCTGTTAATTAGAAACAGTTGACTTGGATGCTGTCTTCTTAGTCAACCTTAAATTTGTCATTACCAAAGGAGAAGAGAGTTAACGTGGCTCTGTGGCAGGCACAGAGCTGGGCTGGTGCTGGGCATTTAATATACTTTTCCTGCTTCTCTTCACATCAAATATGGAGGTAGACTGTATTATAACCAGTCTATAGACAGGTAAAAGATGACTCAAAAGTGTTTAAGAACATTGTCCATGATTATATAAATGCAAAAGCTGGAATTCAGATTTGCATGGATTTGGTCCTAAGCCTTTTTCTCTTTCTGCCTTCCAAACGTATTAGAGACTGTCCACTATACCTGTCACCCCTACCCCATCTAAATAAGATTACAGTTTACTCTCTTTCAAGAAATAATTGTGTGTGTATTTGTGTGCATATCTTTCATTTGTAGTGGAAAGTTGGTGATAAGTGTTCTGCCATTTGGTCAGAAGATGGCTGTATTTATCCAGCTACCATTGCTTCAGTTGATTTTAAGAGAGAAACCTGTATTGTGATTTACACTGGATATGGAAATAGAGAGGAGCAAAATCTGTCTGATCTGCTTTCCCCAACCTCTGAAGTAGCTAATAATATAGAACAGAATACTCAGGAGGTAAGGATACAAAAAAATTTCGGTTCCTGAGCTGGATAGGGTGGTGCATGCCTCTAATCTCAGCTATTCAGGAAGCTGAGATGGGTGATCACTTGAGTCCAGCTGCAACACCCACCTGGGCAACATAGCAAGACCCCATCCTTTAAAAAAAACAAAAAGGAGTAACTGCATACCAAGTTATCCATTTGATCCACTGAGACATTATTTCTTTCTCTTTTATTTATTTGTTTTTTTGACATAGTGCCTCCCTGTGCTGCCCAGACTGATCACCTGGGCTCAGGTGATCCTCCTGCCCCAGCCTCCCAAGTAGCTGGGACCATAGGTGTCATTTTCATATAACACAATTTTTTTTTTCTTTTTAAAGAATGAAAATGAAAGTCAAGTTTCAACAGATGAAAGTGAAAACTCCTCTAGGTCTCCTGGAAATAAACCAAATAACATCAAGTCAAAAGCAACTCCATGGGACTGTTTTCTCCCTCCACCACCTCCAATGCCAGGGTCAGGATTGGGACCAGGAAAGGTAAACCTACTATCCAGAAAAGGTTTCCAGAAATAATTTATATTGGAAATTAACTCCTCCATTGAGTAGTTTCCCTGTGAAACTTTGATAGCTCTCTTTAGATGTTATACTTACACAGGTGAGAATTTTTGGAAAAAAAAAAAAAAGATGCAAAATGGTTCATATTGAAAGACCTACCAAACAACTTTTGTGGAGTAGTAGGTATTAGACTTAATAATAATAATTTAGTTTCTTAGAAGTTAGAAGATATAGGACTGGGGATATAGCTCAGTTGGTACAGTGCTTTCCTTGCATGTACAAGGCCCTGGATTCAATCCCCAGCACCACCAAAAAAAAAAAAAGATATATATTATTATATGTAAAATATAATAATAATATTCTGTCATCACCTGGACAATATGCTATGTAGTTCCATGTGTTACCCATATCAGGTATTTGGGGGGAAGGGAAGAATACAGTTTTTACATCTAATATGGATAAAATTTTGAGGAGTCCTCAGATTGTTTTGTGGATTTACACTATTTTTATTTGTGGCTCTTTCAGGCTGGCTTTGAACTTGCAATCCTCCTGCCTCAGATTCCCAAGTCATTGGGATTATAAACATGCACCACTGAGCCCGACAGAAATTAATCATTTTAAATGAAAATTATTTTTATGCCAGGTATGGTGGCAAATGCCTGTAATCTAAGTGACTCAGGAGGCTCTTGCAGAAGAATCATAATTTCAAGGCCAGTTGAGCAACTTAGCAAGACCCTGTCTCAAAACTTAAAATAAAAAGGGCTAGGATGACAAATGTAACTCAGTGGCAGAGTGCCCTAGATTCAGTCCCCAGTACCAAAAAAAAAAAAAAAGGTCTTATTATAGGATAAGTTGTTTTAGAACCAAGCGATGTCCCTATCTAGTTTTTTGTGAAAGAGTGTGGTATTCTGATAATAACTTAAAAATCACGATTCTTCTTAAGATTTTTCATGATAGCTTTTTTTTATTGAGTTAACACTGTATTAGAGGTTCTTGAACATAAAATGATCAAAGCTCTTAAAATTGTGCTTCTTTAGTCTTGGGGCTGATTTTTGTTAGATGAGAGGTTTTGCTAATTTTCACAGTATGTGCTTAAGCATATATGACAGGGCTTTCATAAAAAGATTATATAATGTAGTTAATAGAAGTAGGGGAGAGTATATAATCTTTTATAATTGAAATAGCTTGCTGAATGCACTGTCTTTGATTCATTAGGTAATTAAAAGTCTTCCTTACTTTGATTTTATTTCCTTAATGTTTACATAGAAAAGAAATGAAAAAAATCTAGAGTTATTATTTGACTTATGGGTCTCTTTGACTCTAGGATTTAGTACATGAAATTCCACTTTTTGATATGTATCTTTTTGATATGTATGATACAATATTATTCTGGGTAATTATTTTTTTTTTCTTTTGGGTTTCAGTTCTTTCCCTTCATTGAAATTAGTAAATTAATTTTCCTTTGAAACATTCTTTATAGCCAGGTCTAAAATTCAGTGGCCCACCACCACCACCTCCACCACCCCACTTCCTATCATGTTGGCTACCTCCATTTCCTTCTGGACCACCAGTAAGTACAAAAGAATTCATATTAAATTTTGATTTTTTATATAGTTTGGAATTTAGCAGAATATAGGGGATTAGGAATTATCATTTTAGATCATTCCTTGGGCCACAGAATAATGAGAAAAGATTTGCACTAAACCTCAGTTTTCATTTTGAATTCCCTTCTGTTACTCAGACAGTGTTATCAGAACCCCAATTCTGAACTATATGGATTGCCTGTTTTTTCCTGGCAAAAGTTGGTATCTTTCTATGTGAGGTAGCGCCTAATAGGAAGAACCTCTGTGCCTTCCCCAACTACACAGCAGGCTGAGGCCCAAGGATAGAAAGCTCAAGTACAGTCTGGGTAACTTAATGAAACCCTGTCTCAAAATAAAACATAAAAAAATGGAGGAGAGGCTGGGGTTGTAGCTCAGTGGTGGAGCAGTTGCTTCGCATGTGTGAGGCTCTGGGTTCAATCCTCAGCACCACATAAAAATTATAAATAAAATAAAGGTATTGTGTCCATCTATAACTAAATAAATATTTTTAAAAGGTGTGTGTCAGCAGGCAGGCTATAGCTGTGTAGTAAAGCACCCTTGGGTTTAATCTCTAGTACTTCCAAAAAAGGGAAAAAGGACATAGTTATGATTGGAGGTATAACTCCACCAAAAAAAGAAAAAGGAAGAAAGGACTCAATTACACCACATGTAAGACGTTGATTGTTTTACACCCCTTGGATATACTTTGGATATTAGCTTTTGATCATGTAACTTATTTCTGATGATGATATTTAGGTGTTAACAATAGATATAAATAGAGTTTGGCAGACTGTTTTGGGGTAGGGATAGGGCAAATATTCTACCTAAGACCTTTACTTAAAATGGTCATGAAGTACTGTGTATGTGTGTGTAGGAAAAATAAGGTATTTGTGCTTGGTCTTTCTATTCATGTCTTCATAATGAAACAGAAAAATAGTCTAATCAAATTAGAACATCTAATATTTTGAATTGCATAGTATCTTTTTAAATTTCTAAATATTTTTTTAGTTGTCAATGGACCTTTATTTTTATTTATGTATATGCGGTGCTAAGAACCGAACCCAGTGCCTTATACATGCTAGGCAAGTGCTCTACCATTGTGCTACCACCCTAGGCCAGGCCTAGTATCTTTTGATCTTTGTTAAATTTAATTTTGGTCTTTTTATTACTGTTAACTTTTTCCAGATATTCAAAAATAAAAAAAAAAACTTAAATAGGATGTGCCATGATATGTTGGAGAAGATACAATTAATACCCAGCATCCTCTGTGTAAAACAGATCTCCAGATTCATGTTTTTGTTTGCTGAATTAAAGATATTTTTCCCTTTCAGATAATTCCCCCACCACCTCCTATATGTCCAGATTCTGATGATGCTGATGCTTTGGGAAGCATGTTAATCTCTTGGTATATGAGTGGCTATCATACTGGCTATTATATGGTAAGTAATGGCCAAGTCAAGCATTTTTTCTTTCTTTCTTTTTTTTTGAGCAGAGTCTTACCCAGGCTGGCCTCAAACTTAGATCCTACCTCCTCAGGCCTCCAAGTATCTGGTAGCTTGGATCATAGGCGTATGCCACTAGGCTCAGCTCAAATACTTTTTTTTTTTTTTTTTTAAGAGAGAGAGAGAACGAGAGAGATAATTTTTTAATATTTATTTATTTATTTTAGTTTTCGGTGGACACAACATCTTTGTATGTGGTGCTGAGGATCGAACCCGGGCCGCACGCATGCCAGGCGAGCGCACTACGGCTTGAGCCACATTCCCAGCCCCCTCAATTACTTTTCTATCCATATTTTTTTATTGGTACATTATAGTTATACATAATTTCGGGATTTGTTGTTACATAGTCATACATTCATACAATGTAACAGTATAATTTGGCCAGTATCATTCTCCAGTATTTCCCCTTAAATTATTTTATAATCTCAGTAGCTTTTTTGCTTTGATTTGAAATAAAATGAATTATAGGTAATGGGGAAAAAACAGATTTTCTCTCTTTTTTGCTGTGCTAGATGTCAAATCTTGGATCTTGTACATCCTAGGCAAGCACTGTTATCATTGAGCTACACTTAGCTCTGGCTGGTTGGGCTTTTTGTTCAATGTTTTGTTTGTGAGCTGAATCTACATTATTATGTGTAGTGATAGCTAGGTTACATTTCATTGAGTAGATATACTATAATCTGTTAATTCATTCCACCACTGATGAATCTTTATGTTCAAACCTTAGTTTGCAGAGTATGATGTGTGTTTTCCCAGTTTGTTTCCAGTTTGGGGCTATTAAAAATTGTGTTCCTGTGAATATTTTCTTTTTTCTAATAAAACCTTATTTAGATATAATCCTCATGACATACAGCTCCCCTTTTGAAGTATACAAGTCAAAAGTTTATGTTTTTAATATATTAACTTCCACGCAACTGTCAGCATAATCAATTTTAGGACATTTCCATCACCCCCAAAACAAACCCTGTACTCTCAGTTTTCCCAGCCCTAGCAGCCAATAAGCTTTCTGTCTCCATTGATTTGTCTATTTTGGACATTTCATATATATAGAATTATACTATGTATAGTCTTTTATCTATGGCTTCTTTTATTTAGCATAGTGTTTTCAAAGTTCATCCAAGTTGCCGAATATACCAGTACTTTTATTCCTTTTTACAGCTGAACAATCCATTTTATGCATAGTATACCTATTATACAATATCAATTCATCAGTTGATAAAAGGAATCCTTTTTGGAGCTATTTTGAATAATACTGCTATGAAAATTTTTACGTAAAATTTTATGAGCATATTTTCAGTTCTTTGGGGTACATACTACAAGTAGAATTGTTGACTCATGATTACTTTGTTCAACTTCTTGAGACACTGCCAAATTTTTCCAAAGTTCATGGGAAAGAGTTCTTTCTTTATGTCCTTTTCAACACTTCTTATTATCTCTGTGATTGATGATAGCCACTGTAGTGGGTATGAGATAGTCCCTTATTGTGGTTTTGATTTGCATTTCCTGATGATTGAATGATGTTGAACATCTTTTCTTTTTGGCTTGTTACGATTAGATATCACCTTAAATTTAAAATACTCCTTATTCTCTTACCACTTTACCTCATTTACGTTTCTAAGTTACATTTATCATTCACTCCCTGGTATAATTTTTCATGCCTGTTTGTCTCCTTCCAGTGGAATATAAGCTCCATAACATCAGGGACCTTGTCTGTCTTGATAACATTGGATCTCTGTAGAATAATAAATACCTGGCTTATGATAAGCTTGGTTCAGAATAAGTTCATATTTTCTCAATTGATGAACGTTAGCAACTTTTTATTCTGATAGTAACCATTTTTATATATTGTTTTGTGTATCATTTCCTTATGATTTCTAGAAGTGTTATTTTCAGGTCAAAGAGCTGAGGATTGAACCCAGTAGTGTTCTACCACTGAACTACGTCCCTCAAAGGGTCCCCCTCCCTGCTTTTTTTAACCCAGGATTTCTATTTAGAGACAGAGTCTCACTAAGTTGCTTAGGGCCTTGCTAAGTTGCTGAGACTGATTTTGAATTTACAATCCTGCTTTACCCTCCCAAGCCACTGGGATTATAGGCATGTGCCACCAAGCCTGCTCTAGCTCTAGTTTTTGATTCTGCTAACTGGCTTTTCCAAATTCTTATGCACTGTCTCCTGTGTATTTTGAAAATTCCTATTTTAGCCAGGTGCAGTGGCATATACCTGTAATCCCAGCAACTCAGGAGGCTGAGGCAGGAGGATCACAAGTTAGAGACAAACCTCAACAACTTAGTGAGACCCTAGCTCAAAATAAAAGAGTAATGTTATTGGAATAACATAAAATGGGTTCTAACTTTTTTTTGTCCTCATTAGTAAAAAGTCAGTTCCAGTGTACCTTCTGGCCTCATAGGTATACATTGGTAATGAATGGAAAGCCTCTACAAGTGGTACAGATGTAGGGAAAGATAAAAGGCATTGAAACCCAGAAAGAAGGATACCTAAGACATTTGGGCTAGATCTGACGAGGAGAAACAGTAAATATGAGTATTGATTTTTTTTAAATTTTGTTTTATCTTTTACATTTTTATTGAGTGCTGGTTTTATTTATTTATTTATTTTTTGTGATGCTGTGGACTGATCCCAGGACCTACACCCACATCCCAGTTTTATATTAACAAATGGGTGGATTACACTGTACCTTTTACTTCTTAGAAAGTGTAAGGGACCTTAGGAATATAATTGGCCTTATTAAAATAAAAAATGTTTAATTCCAACTTAATATTTTACTTTGGAATCAATCACTTTAAAAACATGTTGGAAGCCAATAAATTTAATTTATGATGATATTTTGTTAAATAAAATTAATAAAATGAAACTTTCTTAACATCTATATAAAAATATGCTAAAAATATAAATAAATACAAATAAATGTGTATGCTATTCTTTTAACTTCCTTTATTTTGCTTTTCTTACAGGGTTTCAGACAAAATCAAAAAGAAGGGAGGTGCTCACATTTCAATTAAGGAGTAAGTCTGTCATCATTATAAAAATGAATCTTATTTTTGTATAAATTTTCTGATTTGTGGAAAACCAATGCTTTTTGAATAACTAAAAAATTGAAATATTAAAAAGTTGAAAAGTTAAAGATATTTTAATGCCAAAACTATTAGATAAAAATTTGGGCTGGGCGTGGTGGTGCATGCTTGTAATCCCAGCAGCTCAGGAGGTGGAGGCAGGAAGCAGAAGGATTGCAAGTTCAAGCCAGACTCAGCAAAAATCGAGGTGCTAAGCTGCTCAATAAGACCCTGTCTCTAAATAAAATACAAAATAAGGATGGGAATATGACTCTGGTCGAGTGTCCTAATATGTGCCCCTCACCCCCCCCAAAAAAATTTGATCTATATTCCCACTAGAATAATCTGGTGTCAGAATATCATCTCACCAAGTACTTGCTGGTTGGTCATGTAGACAAAATGTAATTTACCCAAAAAAAAAAAAAAAAAAAAATCCTCAGGATTTAGTGATACTTTACATTACCAGCATCAGTTGAATAGCCAGGCAGCTTTTTAATTTGTGATGTAGTATAAAGTGTACTGCATTATCTATGAACTGTCTTTGTCAAGAAAGTTTAACTGAAATCTAATCAAGCCTTTAGGTCTATTTCCCATTTTGCAGGGAATATTGGAAATAGAACGATAAATTCAAAGACATTAATGAAGATACTGTGAAACAGGTTTTAGAATATGAAATGTTATAGAAGATAATTGGTTTTGTTTCTTCAAAATATCAGAAAGAAAAAAATGAGATGGTTTGGATAACTATTCTTGATTAAAAGTTACATAAGAGACATAACAGACCAATGTAATGTGAAATCTCTTCTGGTACTAGTGATTAAAACCTGTGCAAGCCAAGCACCCACTGTACTACTGATCTTTGTCTCTAGTTCCCAGTGTTAATAGCCTTGACAGACTCTGATGAGAAAAGCCATTTGTAAAAACCTTGAGTTGGGGGCATTGAGGAAATTTTTAATATGGATTGGATTTTAAATATTAGATCATTTCTGATTTTGTGAGTTGTAATAAAACTTGTTTATAGAGTAATTTTTTAAATTAGTACACTGAAGCATTCTGGAATGAAATATTATAATGGCTCTAAAATATTTTTAAATGGTTTCACCAAGTATGTTTGTGTATGAAGTGTACATGGAAAATGTTAATCTAACTGGTATGTATATGAATATTCACTGTACTATTTTCCTATTTTTTTGTATGTTTAAAAGTATATAATAAATATATTTAATTTTTTTAAATCAGCAAAAATTAGCTGTGTATGTCATTGTATTCCTTTTTTACATATTATTGTGCACTTTTTTTTTTGTGTGTGTGTGTGTGTGTGTGTGTGTGGTATTGGGGATCAAACTAGGGCTTCACTTAGGATTTACAAATGCTGTACTACTGAGCCCCATTTTATACTTTTTGCCCACAGTTTGAAATGGATGTCATCATAGCATTTGGCATACACACTTGCATGTGTGTCTGTCTGTTCTAAGTCACATTTTGCATGTCTTTGCCTAGTTAATATGCCACTATTCCTTTATGCAGTAGATTTTTCCATTTTGAATAGCATTACAGTAAACACCTTCATGTATGTAGTAATTTGATTCTGTTTTGTCTTAGTCTCAGGATAAATTTTTCTGTTTTGTGACATTGGTAAGAGATTGTGGGTATGTTGATTCTTGGTAGATACTTTCATGTTTCTTTGAAAATCATTTTTTTTTTAAAGATAGGAGAGACAGAGAATTTTTAAATATTTTTCAGTTTTCGGTGGACACAACATCTTTATTTTATTTTTATGTGGTGCTGAGGATCGAACCCAGCGCCCCGCGCATGCCAGGCAAGCGCGTTACTGCTTGATCCACATCCCCAGCCCTGAAAATCAAATTTTTGAAGATCATATTTTTTTTTCTGTTTTTCAGAATGTGAGATGTAGTCCTAGGAGGAGTGCTTTTTAAATAATATAAATGAAAATATTTAAATATATATTGCCAACAGTGCAAAACAACAAAAGAAATTTTTAAAAAGTAATTACCATATTTCGTTTTTTAGTTAAAGTTGTTTTAATTCAATTGAAGTTTTTTTTTTTGTTTGTTTGTTTTGGTTTTTGTTATTGTTGGTGGTGGATTTTTTTATTTTGTTTTAGAGAAAGAAGATTATGCTGTGTTCAAGAGAAACCACATTCCTACTTGAAGAAACAATAGTTCTATGGCAACTGTAGGGACAATATTTTGTCACTCAGAGGCTGGCTTCAGAATGGTGGGTCTTTTAATTCAGAAGAGGGCTGGCTGTGAAGACCTTGACCTTCAGAGGCTGCTCAGCACAAGAAGAATACTATAGAACTAGTTCAGGTGGCTCCTGTAGCCTCTACCTAGGTCCCATCCCTTTCTTCTTTGTCAGACCTTCTACTAGGCATCCCACACACTTTGATCTTTGTGCTGGGCTCCTGCTGGGTGACCTGATTTCCAAGCACCCTCTCCTTATTTCCAACTTCAAGCCTCCAGCTCCTCATTTCCACCCTCCTCCTCAGCATAAGCAAGGTCGGTATTTTAAAACACACCTTGACATCTGCATTTTTCTTCTTCTTTTCTCTCATCAGAAACAAAAATGACTTTCTTCTTTGTTTCTCCCAGGGCTTTCCAACAGTCCCCCACTTTTTTTCTATTTCACAATCTTCTTTTTTCCCTAACTTTTCCCACCCTGATCTCCTTTTTTGAAGTTCTTTTTTTAAAATATTTTTTAGTTGTAGTTGGACACAGTACCTTTTCTTGTGTGATGCTGGGGATTGAACACAGGGCCTTGTGCATGCAAGGCAGGCACTCTACCAACTGAGCTATATCCCCAGCCCGACACAATACCTTTGTTCCATTCATTTATTTTTATGTGGTGCTGAGGATCAAACCCAGGTCCCCGAACATGCTAGGCGAGCATTCTATTGCTGAGCCACAATCCCAGCCCTGCTTTTATTTATTTATATGCGGTGTTGAGAATCGAACCCAGTACCTCACACGTAGGCAAGCACTCCACCACTGAGCTATGACTCCAACCTTCAATTGGAGTTCTTTACCTAGGTTATTCACCAAATCTGAAAGGGTAAATAGAAAAATTAGCAGCGTATGAAATGAGTTAGACCATTCCATGTAAATGTACAAAGCCAGAAGTTTCAGGGCATAGTGTGTTTAGAGGCCTAGGATAGTTCAAATGTATCTCTATTCCATTTTTTTTTCTTTTTGTAATTAACTGTATTAAACTCGGGGTCCCTCTATCACTGAGTTACATCCCTAGTTACATTTATTTTGAGACAGGGGCTTGCTAAATTGCTGATACTATCCTTGAATTCATGATTCTCCCTGCCTCAGCTCTAGTCACTGGGATTACAGGTGTGTGTCTCTGCACCTGACTTGAATCTCTATTCCTAATGCCACCCAACCATCTTACCTACTAGTCCCCATCCATGTAATTCACTCTCTTTGAATCAGCTTTTTATACACACACACACACACACATATATATTTTAATTACATAGCTTTCCACAGAATCTTTCTTTTTTGTGGGGCGGAGTACCAAAGATTGAACTTGACCACTGAGACACATCCCATGCCCTACTTTGTATTTTATTTAGAGGCAGGGTCTCACTGAGTTGCTTAGCTCCTCGCTTTTGCTTAGGCTGGCTTTGAACTTGTGCTCCTCCTGCCTCAGCCTCCCAAGCTGCTGGAATTATAGGCATGTGCCACCTCACCCGGCCATGTAATTTTTCTTGATTACATATGTGCCTTTCCTCTATAGAAAGCTATATTCTATTCTTCACTGTATCTACAATATCTGTCAAGTTTTGAAATTCAGGAAAGGTATCAAGCTTAGACTAGAAGGAATGTCAAGAAAGAGAAAATGGTAAATAAAAGAAATTTCAGAATTGTTTTCAGATCGATCTTTGTTTATCATGAAGAAGTTGGGCATGCATTCTTGCTAGATTGAGGAGTTTTTTAAAATGGTGCCAGGGATTAAACCCTCCCAGCCCATTTTATTATCATTATTTTAATTTTGAGGCAGTGTCTTGCTAAATTGCTTAGGGCCTTGCTAAGTTGTTGAGGCTGGCTTTGAATTTAAATTCTCCTGCCTCAGCCTTCTGAATTGCTGGGATTACAAGTGTGTACCACTGCACCCAGCTGAAGGTATTTCTTCTGATAAATCCTTTGTTAGGTGAATGGTTTTGAAAGTTGAGTTAATCGTAATAGTGTTTGACCTAGAGTTTTTTAAAATAATAATTACCTTAACTTAAATATAGAATAATGAAGCAGCTTCCCCCATTAGTACAGACAGAAAACAGCAAAACCACCAACCACACATCTAGAATAATCCTAACAATGAAATCAAAGCAGAGCTATTATAGCAATACCCACATTCAGAAGAGATGTGCATAGGTGCCCTATCTCCTTAAGGGATCATCCAGAGATTACTTAGTATCTGAGTCATGTTGTTAAGTTTAGATTTTTTGCATGGTTACTCTTAGCAGAAAGAAACTACAGGTTAATGTTTTGTTTTTATGAACTTCAGTCTTGTGCTTGAAGCTTCAGTCTTGTGCTTGAGTGGAAGAAAAATATATTTAGTTTAGAAATCAAATTCTGAAAGAAGAGCCACTCCTACTACTATGAAGTCCATGTTTTATATATAGAAAACAAAAGACATTCAGTATTTGGTTATCTTAGTAAGTACTGGGCATTAAATAATTTTTCTGTATGAATCATGGCCTTCCAAAGAATTAATTGAACAATGTAGAGAATTTGAAGAAAGTACTCAACTATTTTTTTTTTTTTTGGGTACTGGAGATTGAACCCAGGGGCAATTAACCACTGAGCCACATCTCCTGTCCTTATTTGTATTTTATTTAGAGACAGGGTCTCACTGAGTTGCTTAGGGATTCGCTAAGTTGCTGAGGCTTGTTTTGAACTAGATCCTTCTGCCTTAGCCTCCTGAGTTTACGGGTGTGTGCCACCAACCCTGGCTCCAGTACTTTTTTTGATATTTATATGATAAAATGTAAGGATTTACATCATGCTGAATCAGTATTGAAAGAACATTCCCTCAACCCAGGACATTTCTTTGTGCACCTTTCATCACACTTGCCCCCCACCGTTCTGACTCCTGAGCAAAAAATAAGTCTACTTTAGAACTTCATTAATGGAATCATATAGTATGCACTCTCACACAATTTTTTTTTAAAGGTATGTGAGTTTAACTGCTTTCTGAGATAAAGCATGCAGCATATGTTTTCGTTTTCTTGTTTGTTCTTCTGTGCTGGGGATTAAACCCAGGCCTCATACATGTAGGGCAAGCTCTCTACCACTGAGCTCCTTTCAGCCCTCTTTAAAACTTTTGAGACAAGGTTGTTTTAAGTTGCCCAGGCTGGCCTCAGAGTTCTGATTCTTCTTCCTTAGTTTTCCTGAGTAACTGGCATTACAGGTGTGTGCCACTGCACCCATCTTATGTAGTACATTTAGGTAATATATTTAGAAAAGCTTTAGTAAAGCATTCATGATCCTTTGTAATCTTAAACTTTTCATATGATTGTAGTACACAAATGACCTTTACATTTAAAAATGGCATGTGATTTAGGGTTGGGCTATATTCTCTTTTAAACAAAAAGTCCTTGGTTACTGGATAAAAAATGAGAAATGTGAATTAGTATACCTAAGCGTTAATGAGTCTTTATGTTTCAATAAAGATTTTTAATAAGGGGCTGGGGATGTGGCTCAAGCGGTAGCGCGCTCGCCTGGCATGCGTTCGGCCCGGGTTCGATCCTCAGCACCATATACAAACAAAGATGTTGTGTCCACCGAAAACTAAAAAATAAAAAATATTAAAAAAAAGATTTTTAATAAGAACAAATGAAATGAAACCTTATTTTATAAATATTAGTTTCAGTAGACTCAGATATATTTTAGTGGATTTGGGTTTTGTTGCAAAGGAAACTGAAAACTACCACATGAAAAATTTCTTATCTTTATAAGTAATCATATTAGCCATACTTTGATTTCTGTATGATGTGCAGTTATTTTGTTTAATCTTTATAATATCCATCAAATTAGATGCTATTTTCCCATTTTACAGATGAGAAAACATATTCACAGCAGTAAAATGAGTTGCATTGGACAACATAGTAGTTCCATAGGTCATGGAACTCTGTATATTACCTCTGAACTCTCCAATTGTCAGCTCCCAACAACTGCTTTTTTTTGGGGGGGGGGGGTACTGGAGATTGAGCCCAGGGGCACTTAACCTCTGAGCCACGTTCCCAGTGCTTTTTAGATTTTTATTTTTTTATTTTTTTAATTTTGAGATTGAGCCTTGCTAAGGATGACTTTGAACTTGTAATGCACCTGGCTCCCCAGCAACTGCTTTTGCCATGCCCTGTAGAAACATGTCCTATATACATACAATTGAGAATTCGGCAGGGATCTAAGTGGAAAACTTCCAACATTTCTGCAGCATTTTCTCTTCAAGTTCCTACTCTCTGCACCTTGCTTGCTCAGATTCTAGCTGCCTTAGTCCAAGGCCTGAACTGGAGAACTGAATTCTATTCAGGAATATCAGAAATCTCAAGCTCCACTTAATATATAGGCACCTAGTCTAGGAACCATAACCAGCCAAAAAAGGTGAATGCTAAGTCCATGTCAAAGGTTTCTCTTTCTCAACGATCTCAGCCCTGCACCATCTGTTACTTAGTACCTGGAAATAGTGGTATATGTTATGCCCAGTTTTGTAGTCTTTAGTGGTAAGACAAGTCCACCTCCAGCTACTCACTTTTTCTAAAGACTAGTTGGTTTTAGGGCTGGGGTTGTAGCTCAGTGGTAGAGTCCTTTCCTAGCATGTGTGAGGCAGTGGGTTCAATCCTAAGCACCACCTATAAATAAATAAAATAAAGGTATTATGTCCATCTACAACTAAAATTATTTTTAAAAAGACTAATTGGTTTTAACAAATGTTTCATAATTTTTTCATGAATATTTGGCTGGATGACACAAATCATTATCATCTTTCCCATTTTAGAACAATTTCCTTTCTTTCTTCCTTCTTCTGTTTTTCCTCCTCCTTCTCTCTTTTTTTTTTCTTCTGATGCTGGGAATGGAACCAGGGGCCTTGCACATGCTAGGCAAGTCCTCTGCACTGAGCTATATCTCCTGAAGATAGAATAATTTTCAATTGTTTCATGTGTTTAGAAAGATGAGTTTGTTGTGATTGTTAAAACAAAATGTACTATGCAATGATACCATATAATTCCCAAGTACATAGGTTTAGATGTAAAGTTTGAGATTACTGATACATATTCCTTTGTGGCTATAATCTATTTGGTCTGGGTGCAATGGCACATGCCTATAATCCTATCAGCTCTGGAGGCTGAGGCTGGAGGTCATAGTTTCAAGGCCAGCCCTGGCAATTTAGCAAGATCCTGTCTCTAAATAGAAAATGAAATGGGCTAGAGATGTAGTTCAGTGGTAGAGCATGCTGGGTTCAATCCCAAGGACCTAAAAAAGAAAATCTATTTTGAACTCTTTTGCTTACAGGTGTCATGGAAGTGATTTTATATATTTATTAATTTTGTATATGAGTTCCTAGATTCTATCTAATTCTAATCATCATGTTGTCATATTGCTTCTCTAAAAAGAACAGTTAGTAAAGTCTTCATTCTGTGCACTTACCTAATTACTGTAGTCTTTCCTTGTATTATTTTAAGTAGTCTTTCAGTTCTTGTTTATAGAAGTTCTAAATTAGTTTGAATCTGTTTTTGAACATTATTCAGTATATTCTTAAAATTTATTTTTGTTAGATTGTTGTTTAACAATTTGTTATTCTTTTTAATTGTTTTTTAAGAAGTAATATTGTTGGGCTGGGGATATAGCTCAGTTGGTAGATTGCTTGCCTCACATGCACAAGGCCCTGGGTTCAATCCCCAGCACCAAAAGAAAAAAAAAAGTAATATTGTTGCTTTGCTCTATATAAAATAGTCTAATAGGGAAGGTCTACCTACATTTAAGTGAAAAAAGCAAGAGGCAGAACTATTGTATTATGTTAATCTGCTATTTGTGTAAATATACATTTATGTGTTTGTATGTATATATGTTAATTATGCCCGGGCAGTACTTGAATTATCTCTGAAGATATAGAAGACACAGGGACATGAGGGAGATTTTCCATAGTGTTTTTTTTTTTTTTTTAATTTTTAATATTTATTCTTTTTAGTTTTTCGGCGGACACAACATCTTTGTTTGTATGTGGTGCTGAGGATCGAACCCGGGCCGCACACATGCCAGGCGAGCACGCTACTGCTTGAGCCACATCCCAGCCCCCTTCCATAGTGTTTTTTAAATTTGTGTCCCAAGATAAGTTTTTTAAAAAATAATTTATCTGAAATAAAAAATATATAATTAAAATAAATCTAGTATGATATATTATTCTCCCTTTAAACTTTAATTTTTTTATTTTTATAGGTGACTCTTACAGTATTCTTTAATAGGTAAGTACTTTTCCCTCAATATATCTTAGAGAGCCCTCCATATCACTATGTAAAACCTTCTCATTCTTTTAAATAGTGCAGGATGTTCTTATGTGGATATGCATATAGCATTTAATTGAACTTTTGTAGATGAAAGTTTAGGTTGAGGCTGAGGGTGTAGAATGGAAAAAAAGTTGAGGTTGTTTCTAGTCATTTAATTTTTAATATGACAGTCAATATTCTTATTACATAGTTCTTTTGTAGGAATGAATACAGCTTTAGGATTAAGTATCTAGAAGTAGAACTACTGGATATGCACTTAGCATTTTAATAAATTTTTAACAAGAGTACTCAGAGTAGAGGTTGCATTAGTTTATATTTTCACCAACATTGAGAGTTCCTGTTTCCCACAATCTAACCAATAGTTTACTAAACGTCTGGATCTTCGTCAGTCTGTTTTTATTTTTATTTTTTATATTTTTGGCACTGGGGATATTTTTGGGAGAGGTGATTTATCACTAAGCCTTTTTTATTTTTTATTTTGAGACAGAGTCTTACTAAGTTGCTTAAGATCTTACTAAATTGCTAAGACTGGCCTTGAACTTGCAATTCTCCTGCCTCAGTCTCCCTATCTTTGTTAATCTAATAGTTGAAATTGGTCATTTCATAGAATTTATAATTTTTAAATTTATTGTGAGGTTTAGTATTTTGTTTATGTGTTTGAGAGCTATGTTAAATTTTTTCTCGGTGTTTATTTTCCCAATTATTTCAGATATTTATGTTTACTATTTTTAAGTGTGTGTATGTGTGTGTGTGTGTGTGTGTGTGTGTGTGTGTGTGTGTGTGTGTATTGCCAGGAACCAAACACAGGGCCTGGCATATACTAGACAAGGGCTCTACCACTGAGCTTCATTGCCACCTCTGTTTTGAGGCAAGGTCTCATTAAATTGCTGAAGCTAGACTCAACTTGTATTCTTCCTGCCTCAGTCTCCCAAGTCCCTGTGATTACAGGTGTGCACCACAGTACCAGGTTGCTTATAAAACTGATTAAATAACAGTTGAACCTCATTATTTGTGGATTCTGTATTTGCTCATCTGTCCACTTGCTCAAATTTATTTTTAACCCCAAAGTCAATACTCATGACATTGTAGACATGCTCAGAAGAGGAAACGTTTTGAGTACCCAACAGAGATTCCTGATTGGGGTTGAACATGCCCTGTTTTCTTTTCTTTCTTTCTTTTTTTTTTTTTTTTTTTGAGAGAGAGAGAGAGAGAGAGAGAGAGAGAATGAATTTCAATATTTATTTTTCAGTTTTCAGCGGACACAACATCTTTGTATGTGGTGCTGAGGATCGAACTCAGGCCGCAAGCATGCCAGGGGAGCGCACTACCGCTTGAGCCACATCCACAGCCCCATGTTTTCTTATTTTAGTTCCTATAAACTCCTATATAAAGTGTCCCTTTCAAAACAGTTTATTTAGTACCACATGTTTCTCATTTTTGTGGCTTCTCTTTGTGATTTTTCTGTTTAAAATGGCCTGCATGCATTGTGCTGAAATGTTGTCTTCTACTCCTAGGTGCAAAACACACCCCTCTGTGATGTGTTTTACAGAGGAAATACATGCATTAAATAACTTTGTTTCGAACTTCATTTAGGCATGAGTTATATTGCTGTGAGGAGTGAGTTCAATGTTAATGAATCATACTATTTGTTAAATACTGTGTCTTTTTAAACAAAATACACATAACGGGCAACCTGCTAAATAGGGTTCCCTCTTTCCCCTGCTGGAGTTCCATTTCTGTTCTTCACACTTGGAAAAAAAAAAACATACTGTT